>NC_134950.1:170750053-171050053 GCF_965638725.1 Aptenodytes patagonicus | reverse complement strand
TGCTGAGCTGCGTGTAATGTGCTGAGTGATGCATGATGCACCGAGCTGGGTGTGAAGCACTGCACTGTACGTTTTGCACCAGCGTGTGCACGTTGCACCTCGACACTGAGTGTGAGCAGGAGCCTCTCAACACTCTCCAAATGTATTTGGGGCCACAGTTTGCCTGTGTGGCCTGCCCCGTCACAGGGACGTGGCCTGTCAAGTGACTGCGTGGAAAGCATCCTACCACAAAAACAGGTGTGGGGCTGTGATGTGACCAAAATTCAGCCTTTCTTGCCCCCCATCACGTGTGGTTTCCCCTGTTATATGACAAGAGATGCTGGCATATTGGTTACAAAACAGGTAAATTTTCCACTACCCAGTGGAAGGGATGGCTCTGCTCCTCAGCTCCTTTCTGAGCGTGTCTGGCCTCACCGCTGGTAGGTGACCCACACTTTCCAAAATGATTAAATCAACCCAGCAGTGTCCTGATTTTGTTGCCAGATGGCTAAAAAGAAGAGCGAGATGGGGATCCTCTTCCTCTTCCCTTGCCCTCCCTTGTCCCAGGGCAGGAGAAGGACATGGAAGAGGTCTTGAGGTGCAGAAGAGGGGAAGAAAGTCCATGAGCAGCACGAGGAGGGAATGAAGCTGGAACATCTTCAGTTTTCTCATGCGAAATGAAACCAAGACCCACTCCTCCTGCCAGCACCTCTGAGCTGTGTCCCAACAAGCCCTTTTTCTTCTTTCCTCTTCTGTTGCAAAATTTGTCCCTTGAATCTTCTTCTTTTCTGCAACATGAAGTCTCCGTACGGCATGACGCTTCTCCGGTGGAAGGCATGTGGGCTGCTGAGCTGATTTTATTTGTTTCCTATTTTTTCTACCTGACTTTAATGATTCTAGTTCCAAGCAACCCCCGTGCTCTCCCCATCAGCCTTTTGGATAACCCTCCTTAATTGGGGTGGCGACACCGAGGTTCCTATCAAATCAATATGAGTGCATTAAAAAAGACCTTCAGTGAGAACACATTAGCCAAGTGTAAAGTGCTCCGTAGGAATCTAATGTCATTTTTTACGGTGGTATAAAGCACTATATAAAGAAAATTTCAAGCGCCCTTGAATTTTTCTTGTAGTCAGCTGAGAATTATATCTTCGTGCTGCTGATCGAATTGAGAACATGGTGAGCTGGCTACAGAAGCCTATGTAACGGTGGATTTTGGGGAGGAGAGCAGTATTTTAGGGTGAGTGTTGTGCCTATTCTTTCTTCTGGGCCGTATCTGGATTCAGAAGTGTCGTGGTTTTCAGCCATTCTTCACCCTGCTGAACACTTTGGCAGGAGGAGACTCACTTATTCTCTATTTATTATTAATACAACGTAATGGCAGAATTCTACCAACAAGGGTCAAACCAGAGAGTCCTCCCTTTGAAATGAATTCCTTGTAAATCCTCACAGAGTCTATCGGGCACCCATAGATGTATTAAACAATAGAGTCGTGCCCTGTGTTCAAGATCTTGTCTGCCGAAGAGAGGCTGACCTAATGAAGTAACTGAAGTTCTCATTCCGCTTCTGTCATTTTAATTAACATCAGTGGAAATAATCCTAATGAACACAGCTATTAATCTTTCCTACCTGGCCCCAGACTCTTTGCTATTAATCAGTTCCATATTAATTGTTAGTTACCGTTCCCAGCGCGTCAGACTAAGACAACCGGTTGTTCTCCTTTTCCGTAGGAATAGAGCTTGTTGGTGACAAGTCCCGCAAACCCTTGAGCAAACGTCTCAAATCCTTCCTGCAAACCCATCCCCATTGGGAAAATGTGGCAGACCTTCACTCCTCTGAAAGCTCAAACCCTTCTCTTCCTCTCCAGCCTAAAGGTTTCCATTGCTGATTGGTGTCCACTTCTTCCCGCTCCTTGGGACAACCTTTTGGGACAACCGTCCCATATTCCCTGTCAGCATCCATATGAAATCCCAGAGACCCAGGTGGGCCCCCTGGGTCTTGGGGAAGTTCTTACAGATGGCTGGGACGTGGCCAGAGTGGCCAGGAACATCAGCAGCCTCTGATCTTTTTGCTCCTCTGTGAGAAGGAAGCTCGTGGAGAAGCCAAGACAAGGTGCACCTTGTCTAAGGCTGCAATACCACAAAGGTCCCTATTATTGATACAAAAGCTTGTACTTCAAAATGGAAATTTCCGTGGCACGCTTGTTCTTTACAAGGGAGATTTTTTAAAGTTGGCTAATTTTTTTGTTTGTTTTTCTCAGCTGGCTGAAATCAAAAGAAATGAGCTGAAACTTGTATTTTTAATCTTCTTTTCAGCCACCCAAAGAAAAAGAAAAACCCAGAGAACAGTCAGTCTGATCCATCGACTCACACATGGTTCTTACAATCAATTTCTCTGATAAAATTCAGAAGCAAGAAATTCAATGAAAATTAAAACACTTTCCCTTTTTTCACTTCAGTTTTTCATGGGAACAAAAGACAGTCAGCCAGACTTTCTGCTTAGCAAATCTTCCAGACTCAAAGCCTCCTCTCTTATTATAGAGCATCCGGTTGGAGCTGTAGGGACAGCTGAGGAGACGGTAGGGGAGGGAAAGCGATCTTTTAAAAAGTCTGATACAAATAACAACCTTTTGGCTTTCCTGTGCTCAGTAGCAGCGGTGAGACTCACAGGCCTTGGCGTGTCAGAAATGGTGCTGGTACAGAGAAGAAATGGGGTTTGAAGAACTCCCTGCCTTTAATATGTTCCTACAGATTTTTTGTGTTCAGTCGTTCCTGGGTTTGGGGTTTCATTTGAACCCTCAGTGCAGTTAAGCTGCTAAACAGTGACTGTGCAACAGTCAGAAAATGGAAGAGTTCACCTACTGATCTGATTCTAACTTGGAAATTAGACCCACTCTGTCACACTTCACCCCAGGTATGAGCAATGAACACCAGTCTACAAGCTACTGAAGACTGGATGCATCTAGAAATGCATTCACCATGTCCCAGCAACAAAAAAAAAGAGTGAAATTACCTATGTCCCCATGCAGAAATCCTCCAGCTGCTCCACTGTCTGTATTGTCTCCCTACGGAATGGGGGCTCCTGGTCAGGGTCTCAGCTCCAATGTGTCATTAGTGTGAAATAACTCTCCCTCCGCAAGCTCTCAGAGCAACTACAACAGTCCACCAGTACCAAGGAGTGGAAAGGCTGGGAGGCAGAGTGTGATGGGGACCTTAATGCTCTTCTCCTTCTCCTTCTCATTCTCCTTCTCCTTCTCCTTCTCCTTCTTCTCCTTCTCCTTCTCCTTCTTCTCCTTCTCCTTCTCCTTCTCCTTCTCCTTCTCCTTCTCCTTCTCCTTCTCCTTCTCCTTCTCCTTCTCCTCTTCTCTTCTCTTCTCTTCTCTTCTCTTCTCTTCTCTTCTCTTCTCTTCTCTTCTCTTCTCTTCTCTTCTCTTCTCTTCTCTTCTCTTCTCTTCTCTTCTCTTCTCTTCTCTTCTCTTCTCTTCTCTTCTCTTCTCT
Source organism: Aptenodytes patagonicus (assembly GCF_965638725.1). NCBI lineage: Eukaryota > Metazoa > Chordata > Aves > Sphenisciformes > Spheniscidae > Aptenodytes > Aptenodytes patagonicus. The sequence continues at coordinate 171,046,580 of NC_134950.1, read as the reverse complement.
TCTCTTCTCTTTTCTCTTCCCTCTCCTCTCCTCTCCTCTCCTCTCCTCTCCTCTCCTCTCCTCTCCTCTCCTCTCCTCTCCTCTCCTCTCCTCTCCTCTCCTCTCCTCTCCTCTCCTCTCCTCTCCTCTCCTCTCCTCTCCTCTCCTCTCCTCTCCTCTCCTCTCCTCTCCTCTCTTTCCCCACATGCATGATCTTTCATGCATTTTCTTACTGCCCCAAGGGGACCTGCTGTGCCTTTGACCCATGGGAGGAGCTCGGAGGCTGCCTTTGAAGCTCAGATTCCTCCATAAAGAAAGTGCTGAGAAAATGGCATGCTCTTGAAAATCCACACTGTAAAAAGCGAGCACACCTCATTTAGCCCCCGGGCTGCACCTTCTCTCATCTGGGTCTCCAGTGGCAAGATACACCCGCCAACAAGTTCTGGTATATCTTGCTCTCACACGGCTCAGTCTGTCCCCCTTGGGTCCAACCTGAAGACAACACCTCCTTCAGTTCCCTGGCCACTTTCTTTCCAGGATGCAGCTTGTATTTCCTGGCTGGCTCATGCTTCGATGTGCCTGAATCACCCTTCTTCACTAAAACTGGCAGTGTGAAAAAGCTGAGTATCAGCCCTGTGTTTTAATTAGATGTGTGCCAAGCTATCAGCGAAATGGATCAGAAACAGCGGTTCCAGTAATCACAGCCAACATTTATCCATACCCAAGAGGAGGGAGCCGTGAACTGCAGAAGAATCTCCTTTCCTAGTAGCTTGCTGACCCCTGAGGTTGTTTCTCCACCAGTTTGTGTACCTCCCGAGGCTTAATGCTTTGACCTCCAGGTGCACCTTGGAGGTCAAGGTGTTGTCCGATCTCCTTTTTGGAGATGGTGGGCTGGCAGAGGAAGCTCGGCCAGCTCAGGCATCCTGGGGCCCAATTTCTGTGGGCTTTAGTGGGAGGTTGGCACCCCCTTATGTCCAAGGATCTGTCTTGTCACATGAGAGTTTTAGTGGCAGAGTGGTGAGTCCAAAGGAAGCCTCCAGAGTCCCATCTTACTGTCCTGACCACCAGCCTATCCTGCCTCTGGGTCCTACCTCCTCCCACAGCCTGGGTTGGCAGCAGCTGTATCTTCCCCCACTCATTCCTGTGGCTTGTTTGAAGTCAATGGCTTGACCTCAGTCTGATGAACGAGAAGCCACACTGCTGGACCACGGTCAGCTACATAAGCGTCTCCCACCACATCAAGACCTTTCATGGAGTCAGTACAATGCAGCTCAGCCACTCTCTGTCGATTTGGTAAGTGCTACATCCCTCAGGGACCGACAAGAGGACTGAAGGACTAGTGTGGGGGACATCTGAGCTTGCTGCATGCAGCGGAATGTCTCTGCATCTAGGATTGCCCTGGGGATCACCAGCACCAGGGTGCTTTTTGGGTGGGGAGAGCCAAGACCGATGGGGTGAAAGGATGAGGAGGGGGAGGTTCAATGTTTTGCCTGTTTAGGATCTCTGCAGCATGTCAGAGACAGTGATGGAGGGTGTATTCACATCACCAACTTGTGGCCACCACCCTGCTCCATGGTAGCAGGGACAAATCCAGACCCTCTCTTCCATGTTCTCTGTCAAAGAGCAAGACTCCAGGGCAAAGTTTGAGTTATGGTTCGCATGGAGCTGCCCAACCTCAAGGCGAAGGCCGGGAGTGGGTTGCAGGAGGAGGTCTCCAGTAACCTGGCAGGGGAGGTGACCCAGAGTTGTGGTTTAACCCGGCAGGCAGCTAAACACCACACAGCTGTTCGCTCACCCCCCCCCTGCAGTGGGATGGGGGAGAGAATCAGAAAAAAAAAGAAAGTAAAATTCATGGTGTCCTGGTTTCGGCAGGGATAGAGTTAATTTCCTTCCTAGTAGCTGGTACAGTGTTTTGGATTTAGGATGAGAACAAAGTTGATAACGCACCAATGTTTTAGTTGTTGCTAGATAATGCTTACACTAGCCAAGGACTTTTTAGTTTTCCATGCTCTACTGACTGAGAAGGCTGGAGGTGCACAAGAAGCTGGGAGGGGGCACAGCCAAACTGGCCAAAGGGACATTCCATACCATGGGACATCATGCTCAGTACATAAACTGGGGAAAGCTGGCCGGGGGGGCCGCTGCTCGGGGACTGGCTGGGCATCGGTCGGCGGGTGGTGAGCAATTGCATTGTGCATCACTTGTTTTGTGTATTATTATTATTATCATATTATTATTATCATTTTATTTCAATTATTAAACTGTTTTTATCTCAACCCACGAGTTTTTTCTAACTTGTGCTCTTCGAATTCTCTCCCCCATCCCACCGGGTGGGGGGGAGTGAGCGAGCGGCTGCGTGGTGCTCAGTTGCCGACTGAAATTAAACCACGACACATGGTTTGAGATAAAGACAGTTTAATAGGACACAAAAGGAAAGGGGGAAAAAAAAACATAAAATAATATACAAAATAAGTGATAGTGACGCACAATGGTGACACTCACCACCCACCGACCGATGCCCGGCCAGTCCCCGAGCAGTGGTCACCGCCCCCCGGCCAACTCCCTCCAGTTTCTATACTGAGCATGACGTCCCATGGTATGGAATGTCCCTTTGGCCAGTTTGGGTCGGCTGTCCTGGCTGTGCCCCCTCCCAGCTTCTCGCTGGCAGGGCATGGGAAGCTGAAAAGTCCTTGACTAGTATAAGCACTGCTCAGCAACAACTAAAACATCGGTGTGTTATCACATTATTCTCATCCTAAATCCAAAACACAGCACTGTACCAGCCACTAGGAAGGAAATTAACTCTATCCCTGCCGACACCAGGACACCCAGCAAGCAGGCGAGGAGAGGAGTGTTCCCATGCTTTTGACTATCACCACCCATCTAATGCCAGCTGATGTTACAGGAAGGGCTGAGCTGTCAAGGACACATGTCCCTTGGGTCATCCTGAGAGGCTTTGGTCCGTAGCTCTGTAAGCACTGGGAGATGGGGCAGATTGTGTGGGGCCGTCCAGCACCCCAGTACGGGGACGGGGTGCAGCATGTTCCCACCACATCTCCCTTCAGGCTCCAAAGACTTTTCCTTTTACCTCACCTGGGTTTCTCCTTGGCCTCTACCACCTCTGCACTGATTGTCCCCAGATGGTCCCCACCACAAGCCCCTCTTGCTACCAGCCTGCACCACCCCATGCTAAGTGATCCAGCTCCAACTCAGTAACGAACGCCATGTTTGTTGTTTCTCGTTAGCTGCAGGACAACTCAATTTACAGTCAATTGGATTGTATAATTAACTGATTAGCAGGTGCAGTAATTTAAGTAGATCGGGATAAAGGGTTTAGGAAGAATTAGCACTTTAATGGGGGGCAAAAGGTTGCATTTCTTTGCTCCCATGGTTGCAGCTGCCTTGAAATGCCGATCTTTGCGCCGGTCTGATTGCGACTGGGGATTGAACCAGCAAATGCAGCGAACAGAAGGGGCTCTTCCCCATTCTCCTGGTGCCTGATCCCTTCCCTGCTGCGGAACCGCAGCCGTCCTTGGGGTGGAGCAGGGCTGTCTGCGGCAGAGCGCAGGGACAGGTCACCCTGAAGGTGGGAGAGTACCTGGGGGGGCACATTGTGTCTAATTAAAATGGCAGGGAGAACAGAAGGGCAGGATGTAAGGGAAACTCCACCAAATGCTGGTGCATCCTACGCCAAAATTGGAAGAAACCTCAGGAAACCCTAGGACTGGGCTTGATCCCTTCTCTTCCCCTCTTGCTCCTAAGGCATGGTCTTGTAAGGTCTCTCCTGCTCAGCAAGAGCAGTAAAAGGGGCAGAGAAAGGAGAAATCCTGTGCCCCAAATAAAACAAAGCTTGCAAACTTGTACTCAAAGGCTGGCCTGGCCATAGGCACATCTGACCCCTGTGTCCTGGTCTCCGACCACGCTGCCTTCCCGGCTGCCCTGGAGATTTCGTCTGCAGGAGGAAAAGAGCTTGCTGGCAGCCGAGCGAAATACTTCATCTGAGTAAATGAATTTAGCCAACAAGCTGTAGAGGGCTGTCTCCACACGCCAACTGAGTGACTAGCTATACTAAGCAATGCTGGACTTAGTCCCAGGAATTCAGCAGGGTAAAATAACGAAGGCTGGGGCCGCGATCAGCAGCTGGGGTTTTATGATCACAGGGTAATAAAATTTGAGGCATTAATATGCAAGTGAAACATTAGCACTAAATATTGGAGTATGCTTTAAAAGCGGCCAAGAAAGATGTGCTGAGGCTCAGACGTTAGTGATGAGCTGCCTGGGAGAAGGCAAGGTCAGTTCCCGTGGCTCGTGCTAGTCCGGGGATGAGATGATTGAAGTACTTGGGGCTGGCCTTGGGGAAAAAAAAAAATCCATGGCTATAGAAAGGTGAAATTTATTAGAAGAATTGATTTGCCTAGGAGGAAAATTAATTTCTTTATAGTGATACAGGCTGCTTAACACGAGCCCATGTGCTCCTGTTAGGTGACTCCATACTCGTTAAGTCCGCCGGTGAAAGCAGCCGTCAGTCATTACCCCACGTGTCACTGCGGTGGGCTGAGATGGAGAGAAACGACTCCAGTTTGATTTTCCCTTCTCTGTGGAAGGAGTTTTTTTCCTCTCCTACGGTTCCCTCCTGTGAAAAAATGTGACAAATCCCAACACAAGGTGAGTCTTGCTGGTTTGCGCCCACGCAAAGTGTAAAGAGGAAATAAATGGCGTAAGTGGAGAAAAGCAGATTGTATTTTGGTATATATTTCAGCTGTGGTATCGCCAAGCTCAGGAGACAAAAATCGTGAGCCTGGAACTCCAAATATTAATATATTTAGTAAATAATTGCTGTAGGGATTTTTTAAATTTGCATTTTAACATTAGCGTCTTCTGGACACGTCTTCTCACTCGTTTAGAGACCGTAACAGCCGACAGTGTCTGCTGTAGGTCCACACCTGAGGTTTCCACCACTAGGAATGAAGTCCCTGGTGCTGACAGCATCGTCCCATCCTTGTTCTTTATGTGTTCGGACTTTGGTCCCAAAATGCTGGGTGAGCAGATTCCCATGCCTTTTGGAGCAACAAAAGCGATGGGAAAGCAACCTCTTCCACGATGATCGGTTTGATAAACCCCCAAAATACCTTCAGGGGGAGGAGAGTGAGGACAGAGGCAAAGCTTCGGATAAATGCAATAAGAAGGGAGACAAACATTGGGTCTCCCTATTTGCAATGCTGAGGGAATTAGTGGAGAACATGATATCAGCCATTTGCATTTGCTGTGGCAAAGACATTATTAGGAAGCCGGTGCAGCCCCTTATCCACTGACCCAGGTGCAGGCATGCTCCAGCTGGTCCAGCTCTTGCAGAGCTTCTTCAAACAACCTTTGTATGAGCCCTCGGCTCTGAACAGCTTTGGTATCAACGAAGAGAAATAACAATTGGCCATCTAAGATGAAAGTCCGCAGCTTTCAGTGAAGGATTGAACTTCACTCTGAACAGGTTAGCAACAGAAAGCCAAGCGTCAAATGCCCAGCTAAAGGGAAGAGTTTAGAAGTCCAGCGATTTTCTTTTTTTATCTGGTGAAGCTTTCTATATTTCTCTTTTTGTCTAAATTTCTTTTTTTTTTTTTGCAGGAAGAAGGGGAGAAAAAAGGGATTCTCTTTCATGTTTTCTGGCCTGGGAAAGGATCTGTCCTTTGGGGAACTGCATTTTTGCAGATCCTGCTCGACGGTGGATCCATCCACCCCCAGAAAGTCTGCCCTGCGCATGGCAGAGCCTGCCGAAAATGCGCAAAAAAGGATGAAAAAGACTTCAAAAAACCAAAACAACCCCAGTTCCCAACATTTATCACAACTATAAAAAAAGGATGAAATGGGCAGACCTCAGGTGCACCAACTGCGCTGCCTTTGGCAACAGGGATGAATCTGCCCTTAGATTTAATGCAGGGGCACCCTGGAATATAGCAATTCTTTTACCCTCTCAGCTCATTTTTTAATAAGTAAAAATAATCTCTGATTAGATTATCTGTTAAATCAATTCTGGCTATCGGATCCCTGCAGACGGAGCTGTTTTGGTTGCAGAGGGGGAATGGGGTGGACTGGAGCTAAGCTGAAGGGAGGGAAAGAGGGAGAGCAAGAAAGGAGAGGAAAGGTGGGCAGCGGGAGGCAGGGAGCTTTCCTCCCTGCGGCTGGAATGTGGAATATGTTTAGCTGAATTTACAGCACGCAGAAGTTATTGAATTTTCCATCTTCACCATGGAATTAGCATCAGAGAGAATATTATACGCTGCTCTTTTCAATCTGTGGTTGGTGGAGGTTCTGAGGGGAGGGGGGGGAATGCCCACAAAAGTTTTATGGCTGAAATATAAATCCCCGTCAATCTGCCGTGAGTGCGGCGATGCTGCGCGTCCCGAGAAGCAGCGGGTTGTGCCGGGGCTGTGCCGGTGGATCCGGGGCCGGCTGAGCTCGTGGATATATTGCAACCCATCAGCCCTGCGCTGGACTGATAAAAAGACCCTTGAGGGGTCAGGAGAGGAGCTGCCAAGTGCCCGTAATTGTATTTCTGTAACATGCAGAAACCTGGAGGGAGAGGGAAGGGCTGTTCTGCCAGGCGCTGTGCGTGCCGATGGTGAGACACCTCGCCGGGGACACACAGTCTGTCCAAACAGGGCTGGTAAGGCGCAGGAAAGGGAGAATAAAACCATGCAGTAGGATCAGTAGGATCAGGTCTTCATCCCACATGAAGACATCCCAGAAAAAAACCCAATAAAATAGTCCTGCTTCCAGACGCTTTTCAGTGCACTGAGGTCCCACCAGCCTTGATCGTCACTTGAGCATCCCCTGCATTAGGGCGCAACTGGATCTGTGGGGATAGCGGACCCTGATAAACCACCGAGGGATGAAAAGGCTGAATCTTGGTTTTTTCCAGGCTCAGAGCCCACTGTGGGCGCTTTGCCGCTTGAATCCTTCTGCTGTGCCCATGGGGTTAAGGAAACTTGTCCAACCTCATGCCTCCGTCCCAAGGGAAAGGCAATGTTTGGGTATATTTTTATGAAATTTGATCTCAGTGGTGGGTTACGAAACTCCTGGAGTCCTGGGGTAGGGCAAACTTTGGGGCACAACAGACATTTCCCTTGATTCTTAAAAGCAGAGACCAGGCAAGCAATAAATATACCTGGTGCTTCGCACTTTCTCTTGCCCTCCGATTCACTCGCTTGCTGTACTTTGACTTTCAGTCTCTGAAGCACACCAGCTCCTCTTGGATTTCTCTTCTTCCTAATGTCTTGATAACATGTATACATATATACGTACCTACATATATATAAATACAGTGCATTCAGTAATAATCCAAATGCCTTTGGCTCCTGATAGTGCGCTGGCTCTAGTTGAAAGGAGGTGTTTGACATGGAAATGAAGCCTCCTGTCCTGTCCCTGTGAAATATCCCATTGATATTTCCTTGCAGGTGTCGAAAGGAGCTGACAAAGGACTGAGATAGAGGGCTCCTAAGCGAGGAGCCTTAGAGGATGCATTTTTTTCTGACGCTGTGCCTTCTTAGAATCATAGACTCACAGAATGGTTTGGGTTAGAAGGGACCTTTAAACATCATCTAGTCCAACTCCCCTTCCGTGAGCAGGGACATCTTCAATAGACCAGGTTGCTCAGAGCCCCGTCCAACCTGACTTTGAATGTTTCCAGGGATGGGGCATCTACAACCTCTCTCCTAGGAGCCTCACATGCTTTTGATGGCCTCCTCTTTGGCTGAGCTGGCTCTTTCATCTTGCATGCCCCGTGGTTCCCTTAGCCCTCCTCTTCCTCCAGACCTGGGTCGGTTCTTGCTCTTGCTTGAATAGCTGCCTCCTCCACCTGGTCTCCACCAGATCTCGCCCCCTTGCCCTTGCCATTGAATCTCCACTCTGTTCTCCTCCTCCGCTCTGTGACCTGCGGTCTGATGCAGAGCCTGTCTGCGCAGGGATGCTCGGGAAAGCTGCTGCAAATTCACGGGAGGCATGGAAGTAAAGCGAATTATTTAAGTTACATCAGATCAGCCTGGATGGTCCTGTTTAGAGTCAAAGCCCCTTTAATCCGGTTTAGCTTAATTTTGCATTAGAAGTTAATTGGATTCAAATTGCTTTTGATTCTCAGCAAATGCTCTTTCAAAGGCTGAGTGCCCCATAGCCAATCTGCTGTAGGAACTCACTTGCTTGGGTATCTCTGGGCAATGAGACCCACATCCAACATCTTTCCTACCAAACTACACAGTCGTCCCTGCCATGAGTCCGTGGGGTTTCTGCAGTGATGGAGAAGACCCAAGAGTGCTCCTGTGGCCCACCTGTGAGGCCACAGGCCAGTGGCCCCAGAAGAAACAAGAAGGTCTCTGTCCTAGCCACTTCTTTCCTGGATTTTCCAAATGAATAAAACTATTAGTGGTTGGGTTCAATTCAGGAGGCTTTCTGAGCTCCCAAAAGCTTCCAAAGGATGACTGACACCACTCCATGAGACAGAGATGAAGACGAGGTGATTTCTGCTCACTGCTTACCAGAACAAGCCCTGAACATGATTTTTGGTTGCCTCAGTCTTTATGAGAAGGACGCTTCTAAAGGACGTACAAGACTTTCAAAGGACACCATCCTAGGATGATTTTTCTATGCCAGGAGTAGCAGATATCAATGAACCTCTAAGATACCTTTATATTTGGGACAACTTGTTATAATCCCAGGAGTAGAAAAATCTGTGTTGTCCCAGATTTCTGCTTGGAAAGATGACTGAAACCAGAAAATGAAATTGTGATGTCCATAAAACAGGGGACGGTGAAAGAGTCCCCCAATGACCACTTGTGAATTTTAAATTCCTCAGCTCGGTGCTGTTTGGGTACCTCTCAGGTTGGGTTTTCAGCACTCACCACATAGCTGGGAGATGGGCAAATGGGGGCTTGGGGAGCAGATCATCAGGGTTTGTCTCCTGAGAGCTGAACACCTGCATTTAACCAAGGGCTGCAGCTGGCTGACTGTAACCAGACACATTCATGAGAATCATAATTACTGTTGTTTCAAAGATGGAAAGATTAAAGCTTTCAGCCAAGATGATAACGCTCAGGAGTCAAGGGGTATTTATACCCAGTGATGGGAGAGGCCATAAAAATTATGGTCCATACCTCTAGCTCTTTCCATGCGGATACGCAGGGCACTTGGAAAACATTAGCTGGCCAACATTAAAACCAGAAGACTCACAAATGCAAAGTGAAGTATCTGTGCTCCTTTATAGTCAGTGGAGTCAAGGACAGGCGGATTGAGAGAGACGTGGAACTTTTCATCTGGGATTCAGTATTGCGCTGTTTTACCAAGCCCATAAGACAACCAACCCGCAAAATGTTTAATTTCAGATCAACTTGAAACATCTCACTCAACCTGAAAAAAAAGCAACCCCAAAACATTTTGTTCTGTTTCAGGATTAGTTCATTGTTTATAAACTACAGCTCTCTTAAAAAAAGTCTAAATAAATACCATTTCAGAAATAGAAAGTAGAAAATGCTGTTTCAAAATTCTTTAAGCAAAAATTTGCCTTTTAGAAATAAGATATTTTGACATTTTCAGGGTTCTGCACAGTTTTTTAAGCTAAATCACTCAACAAATTCAAGCCAGTCCGCCAGAGTTTCCCCATTTTGGACAAATTTAGGACCCTCTGGAAAATATCACCCAGGTCTTTTTGAAAGGAGCCTGGGAAGGCTGCAAAAGGGCCTGGGAAGGCTACTTCATTGTAGACTGGTCTTGCCATCCGTGGGGTAATGGTTCCCACAGCCATGCCAAGGGAGACTCCCACCCATGCTTTCTGTTGTAGCCCAGCAGAAGAAACTAGGTAGCCCAGCAGAAGAATCTAGATAGCCCAACGCAGCGAACCAGCTCTCTTTGGGGTCAAGCATCAGTTCCCTGTGTCTGGTTTAGAGGAAAAACCTCCTGTACCCATGCAAGCGTGGCCAGCTCCTCCTCAGGCATGCTCTACTCATGTCCTGCATCAGAAATCAAGCCTGGTCCTGGGATCTGCAGAAGGTGTGGGAGAAAGCCAGATGCTTTTCTGAGTCCTTATGGTCCCATTGCCCTGTTACACCTTCTCTGGAAAGGCTCGCACAGATATAAGGCTGAGATTTTCTGCGGGATACATGAAAGCCACCTGAAACCAAGAGAGGGCAGCAAGCAACCTCTCCCTGCCAGCAAAGGAGAGAAGCCTCCTGGTACTTATCGGGCTGGCTCTGTGCTCCTTGCAATCAGGTATCCTCCCTCGGGAGAGGGATTTGCGTGCAGTGAGTGGTTTCATGTTTGGAGAGAGTGACGTTTGCTATTAGGGAGAAGGAGACCGTCTGAAAGGTGCATCATGTTCATTTGTACAGCCAGGAGCTGGCACCCAGGAGATAATGCTGTTTTGTTTCTGGCTGGGTTTTTTTTTTTTCCGATCTCCCTCGTCACGTTGGAGAGCAGCTGATGGAGAGAAGGGTCCCAGCAAACGGAGCTGCTGGAGGAGCTGGTTTCTTGTGTTACTCCCAGTTTCAGGGCCAGGATGGGCTGTGGGGTGACAGCAGCCAGAACCCAGCGCCGCTCTCTGATGGTGCGAGCCATGCAGAGTGAGGCAGGTGGGGATGGTGGGGAAAAACCCAAGAGAAAGTGGTTAAAGCCTTTGTTGGTTTTGCAGCCAGCTCTTGGGTACGTATAGGCAGCTCATCAAGGCTGTGGGTGATCGGGTCAAGCTGTGTCCAGGTCAGTGATGGACCTGTTGATCATAGGATGCTGCAGGTATTTATTCATACCCTCTGCAGCGCACCCCAAATATGTTTTTACCAAGTCTTTTCATTATCTGGGCTATTCCTTTACCCTAGAAAATGATGAGTGGGTTGCAAATGCAATTTCTGAATGGTGCCGTATCGTCCACAGATTTGGAGGCTGATGTTGTCTGGGCAGTAGGGAGGTGTCATTGGTTCACACTTAATACCAGAAACAGGATTTTCTCAAAGCCACTCGGCTGTACTCCACTGTGCAAAGCTTCTGCGAACGCTCCTACGTGCCCCAAACCTCAGCAGCAAGAGCACGGGGATCTGAGCCAGAGGGATGGGGAGGACAAACATGGTCTGGACATGTGCTGGGGATGGAATGGCAGGGTGGAGAGCAGGAATCTGGTCGGGTGGTTACGTGCACCAGTTCTTCCCTTTTTCGGATGCTTCCCACATAGAATCATAGAATCATTGAGGTTGGAAAAGACCTCTAAGATCATCGAGTCCAACCATCAACCCAACACCACCATGCCCACTAAACCATGTCCCTAAGTGCCTCATCTACACGTCTTTTAAATACCTCCAGGGATGGGGACTCCACCACTTCCCTGGGCAGCCTGTTCCAATGTTTCACCACTCTTTCAGTAAAGACATTTTTCCTCACGTCCAATCTAAACCTCCCCTGGCACAACTTGAGGCCGTTTCCTCTCGTCCCATCGCTTGTTCCTTGGGAGAAGAGACCGACCCCCACCTCGCTACAACCTCCTTTCAGGTGGTTGTAGAGAGCGATGAGGTCTCCCCTCAGCCTCCTCTTCTCCAGGCTAAACAGTCCCAGTTCCCTCAGCCGCTCCTCATCAGACTTGTTCTCCAGACCCCTCACCAGCCTCGTTGCCCTTCTCTGGACACGCTCCAGCACCTCGACGTCCTTCTTGTCGTGAGGGGCCCAAAACTGAACACAGTGTTCGAGGTGCGGCCTCACCAGGGCCGAGTACAGGGGCACGATCACTTCCCTGCTCCTGCTGGCCACACTATTGCTGATACAGGCCAGGATGCCATTGGCCTTCTTGGCCGCCTGGGCACACTGCCGGCTCATCTTCAGCCGGCTGTCGACCAACACCCCCAAAACACCCCACGCGGCGTGGGAATGGGAACGCACGACCGAATGCACTCTGGGTGGTTTGTCTGAATCATGTGGCTGACTCTGGGCCATCACTTTTGGGTGGCTTGTCTGGCGCCATGAGGCTAATCAATACGGGGCCGGCATGCATTGGCAGGGGGAGAAGGGGGTTTCTGGCCACCATGAGAAAATGACCCCATTCAGCACCCATCGGTGATGCAGTGGTCTGCTCCCCTCCCTCCCCTCCTCTTTGCGCTTGTATCTCAGTTCAAGTATGGGAAAAATGTTCTCCAGATGCAAGTGATGCAAAGGAGGAGGAAAGGGGATTAAATTGCATTCAAACCAGAGTTTCAAAGTGCAGTGAAACAGGACTGCAGCCGGGACTCGGGATGAAAGAGAAGGTAAGGGGTGAGTGTGTCTCTGTGTTGTCAATGCTACGGTAGAGGGATTTCCCAGGAAAACCTTGTTATTGGCTAAAATATGCAGGCTGAAAATGCCTGCAGAGGCGGAGGAGGAATGGTCTGAGCACAGATGGTGTGAGACAGCGTGGCTGGGGGGGCTGGATGCTGCCATAGGCACCAGCACTGTGCCCAGCATGGTGACCTCCCCCTCCCACCTGAGCTCCTCGGGCGCAAATGTAACGAGAGCGACAGGTCAGAGCTGCTCGGGCGGGTGCATTGGCTGGGAGCTGAGGTTTCCAGAAGTGACTGATAATTGGATGTCCCACTCCCGCAGGTGACCGCAGTCGGAGGCATTAAGCGGACATTAGGAGCGTCACGGTGAGAGACAGCCTAATAATGACTTTGCAGACAGCAGCGGCACGGCCTCCGGCCGCACGCTGCCTCGCTGTACGGATCTGCCATCTCCAAGGTGTGGGTGAAAAACAGCAGCAGCAAATGTCCATCCTTATTATCTTAACGTGCTGGAAAGGAGTAGCTTGCGCGTGAGGATGTCGCTGCGTGCAGGACAGAAGAGAAGCATCGTTGCTGCTCAGGCTGACCCTGCGTCAAACAGAACTGGAAAACAGGTTTTAAGGATGTATATTCCTGACTCTAATAATCCCCTCAGTAGAGCTCCGGTCTCCAAAATGCCTCACTTTTTATCGTCCCACGTTACAAGATTATCACAATCGAAAGGAGCATTACTAAAGGCTGGATTTCTTCTTTCGCTTTGCTCTGCTGCTCAAACTACCACAACATCTTGTTAGACTGAAATGTTGTGGGCAATAGTTCAACGCTGAATTCTACCTTTGGGCATTTGGCAAATAAATCCCTTATTCCTCTTGGAGTAGAAATATATTTTCCAGGAATGCAGAAGAGCTTGATTAAAACAGAAACCTGAGAACCCTTCACACAGAGTCTAGGTCTGGTGCTGCCACTTAAAAAGTGTGAGGTCTTGTGTCTGGAGACCTCCGAAGTTTCAGATACTGTCTTCCGTGGCAAGTGGTCCCGCGGAGGGGGAAAACCAGAAGGAACCAGACCCATCGCATGCACAAACCGGCTACAGCTCTGGGCATTGCCAGGGTTTTTCCATTCTCCAGATCGGCTCAGGGCTTTCAACATGAAGCACTTTGATTTACCTGGGATGAGAGAGGAAAAAACATCGTGGATCTGACCCGTGTTTTCAGGCTTCTGTCTCTGACAGGGTGTGAAGCACTGGAAGAAAAAGCAGCAAAATAATTTGCATCTTGGATTAAATCTCATCGTGGCTTCCAAAAGTCAAAGGCTGATGCAAGCTCTGAAGCACAAAGTGTTATATCTCTTCCAGCATGCTCGCCATTAATTGGTGTGCCTCTCAGTCTAGTACGGAAAAAATAAATAAATATGGTTCTTCTGAAGGAAATGGCTTGTGTAAATCTTGTGTGACAGTCTGGGTGCAACCCACATCACCTCTCTGGAGATGTCCACAGGCAGATACCTCCAGCTGAGCTGTCACCCTGCGCTCTGTTTATACTCCACAAAGAAAAACAAGCAATTTGAGGGTGTGATTCATCCGACCTATTTTAGACATCAGTTTAAAGAGGGATGAGTTATTTCAGGAATCCTGCTGACTCTACTCTCTTTGTCTCTGTTGGCTGCAGAGAAGGCCCAGAGTACTGACAGGTGTTGGAGATGTCTACCAATGCTAAATCCCATCTTATTCATCAAAATGAGCCTAGGTTGGGCCAGAACAGCAGCTAGCGTGAAGCAAAGTGAGGGCAGATGACCTGTGTGGACGATCTCCTTCTCTTTCAGCAGCAGAGGACTGTAAAGGAGGACGCTGATATGAAACCCATGACAGCCTTAAGGGCGTCCCTCCACTCACAGGGCAAAACTGTTGCCAGACCAGATTTGGCTTGTCTGTGCCTACCTGTTTCCAGTCCTGACGTTGCTTGAACGTCCCTACAGTCCAATGCTTGCAGCTGAGTCCAGCTGTGCAGAACTGGTCACTGCAGTGCTCCAGGTCTTTGTCCGTTTTCTGTCCCTCTGGTACGTGTTGCAGCCCTATGGGGTCATGTCACAGTGAGAATTTTGCTGCAGGAAATGGGAGGAAGATCTTCTTTTTGCCGGTGTGTTGCAATCATCCCGCCATAACAGGACCCTGACAGCAAGTGAGTCTTGGCAAAACTGCTGAAAACACAAGGGATGAAGGCATTGGCATGACCTTTTTATTAAATGGAGTTCCAAATATAGCTTTTCGTTTTATGAGACAGCCACTCAACATTTCTGCAAAGGCTCTGATCTACCCGCCCTGAACTTCAGTGCTACTATACCAATATCATTTGGTATGAGAATATGGGAAAAGTTAGACAAGAAATCATGGATTGAATTGCAGCCAGGCAATTTAAGCCACACTTCAGAGATGGGGTTCAGTTGCCGCAGCACGTATGTCCAGAGACATGCTGGAGCATCTCCCCCAGCCTCCAGCTCCCTGTTCAGAAAGCAGTAGGTCTCCTGTGTCATATCAGCTATCTTTGTCGTGATGCTTGGGTACCAGAGGGTCTCAAGGGGCACAAGAAACCTATGTTACAGCAACTGGTTTGCACCTTTATTGACAATTAGCTGAAGAGCTCTTCAGATGCCAGAAGAATCCTTCCTGAAGAACTTCAGAGGAGTGAATGGCCTGGTCCAGTCAGGTGCCCAAATATCCCTGGAGGGCATGAGTGCAACCCTGTGATGGATGAGAACGAAGCAGAACACCACTGAGGGACACAGCACAACACTTCAGTGGCCTCAGCGGTTCAGGCTGGGGTGCCCCACGAATCAGTAACCCACCACTGGCAGTGGGAACAAAAGTAAGAAGCTGGAGGAGTACAGGGTTCCCAGACTACCCCACCAGCAGTGAGGTGAGATAGGGGTCTCAGGGCTGTGAGATGCATCAGACCACCATGTTCAACAGCCATGGATGGATCCGTCCTTTGTCTGCACCGTGGAGAACTACCGCATGAAACGACAACGTTTCTGGAGACCATCAGTCCATGAGCGAAGAGAAAGGTTTAGGTTTGCTAACGCTGTAGTCTGCAGTATGAACATGCTCAGTGTAATCTTGCAGCTCCCAAAGGTATTTGCTTGCACATTTTATTTAGCCAGAGAGTGGGACAAATACCAGTTTAGTCCATCTTTTCCCTCATTGTATACATCACGTTCTTGTGGAAATCCTCTCAGGTTTTTAGAGCACTAAGAAATGTGTTAGGAGGTGCAACTAAACCCCTGAAACACCTCAGCGATGTTTTGACATCAATTTAATTTTAATGACCCTTTTGCAAGGGACTAGAGGCTTAGATTACTTATTTCGTTCTACTCCTTTGTCAGTGAGGAGTCCGTGCAAACCTGCTGTATATTTAAATGGCTGAATCCCATTTCTGCCTGTGTCAGGATAAGTCCAGGTGGAACTATTTTGTATTTTATGTTGGGATAAGCAAGGGCAAAATAGATGTGGTTAAGCACTCATCTCCAAAGTCAGAACTTCACTGTCATTCACGTTGAAGCTGGCAGGTTGGCAGGACCTCCATTGTGCTACAAGGCACCAAAAATTGGTCCCAGATGTCACAACTGCCAGCGTGTCTCTGACACGTAACTGAGATATCTGCAAATTGAAGAATGCACGTGCTGGTATGTGACTACTGAGGCAGGGATGGGACCAAAATAATCTGACCTTCCCTTGTGCTTGCAATGGACTGTTGACTCCAAGATAGAGCTGGCGGCTCCTCTTTCTATTTGGAGTGGGTCTTTATGACAGATGAGTTTGGAGTTGGAAAATGCAAGAAAATACTCCCTCTATCCTGTCACGTGGTGGTTTTAAATAGCTCCTGTAAGGTATTTTGCTCTCTCTAATCTAGTCAGTGGGAATGAAAGACTGTGGCTACTCTTGGTAGATGGGAAGTTGCAGCAACACCCAGAGAGGTTTTCCTTTTCAATCCACGGGCTCGCTCCAAGCTTGCTAAAGTTGTTCATAGGAGTTTTTATGTGGCTTTTACTGCCTTTTGGATCAGGTCCTAAATCATGCACTGAACTATACATTGGAAACCACATCCACCAAATAATATCCTTCAAGTAGCAGAGAAGATTGTAGATTAAGTTTCACTTGGAAAAGCAGAAAAGGCAAAGCAAAGCTCGAGCACAAACCCTTGCCAGGACTGGCTCCCTGTGCTAAAACCCAGTTATGCTTCAGGACAAAAGGATGTTGAGCTCAGAGCATTGTGACAGCTCTACTTAGCAAGTGAGAAGACGACAAAGTGCACTAATAGTGCAACTGGTAAAATAAGCCCGCTGGCTTGAGCTGAAACACCAGTGTGACTCAGTGTGTCATTAAAGTACTGTGGGAAACCCAAAAGCCAGCATTTTGGCACGGTGCTGCATGCCTTGCACAGTATGTTATTATTTTTAGAATAATGGTATAATATCTAATGATGTATTATGTTATATGATATTATTGTAAGGAGATACATATACCTCATTAGAATTACAGCTGGCAGTAGGGGTCTCCAAACAAGATGGGGGCTGTTGTTACTATAACACAACAGCCTAAAGTGAGATACAATCTGAGCAGGAAAAGGGGAGTAAAGGCTGGGAACGAAACGGAAGCAGGGAGAGGTGACCTGAGCTTTTGTGAGCATGCAACAGGCAAGTCTTAGAAGCCCTGGATCTCTCAGAGCATTACCCTGGCTTCTGGACCAGATTTCTTGCTTGGTTTATATTATTATCCTTAAATCCACAAGTGGCCAAATTGTCTATGCTCTGGGGTCATTCCCCCCCCCCCCAATTCCTTCTTAAACCCAGGACCCAGGACCAGTAGGACATGCTGGTTTCAGCACAGAGGTGCTCACCACACCAAGCCAGGGTCCTCTCAGCCTGCCCCGTCTGCTGCCTCGACAATGTACATGTTACAGACATTGAAAATTAGATGAGCTCAGACCCATAACTTTTAACCATCTCTGGCAGTAACTGCTCCCTCCTTCCCAGCAGTAACTCGCCCAAATCCATGTGTTTCAGAGAAAAGTTGGCTCTGCAGGATTGACAGATAGGAAAGCTTGGTAGTGCTGAGACATGTTTAGGCACCTGGACACGTACAGCAGAGCAGTCCTCCCATGCGCTGTGTCTTCGTGCTCTTGCTCAGTCTGGGGGCTGAGGCAGCTCCAAGTTGTTGGGGCTGGCGGTAATTCATGCAAATTCCTAGAGGGCTAACTAACTCTGGATGTCACTTCTTAGGCTTCCTGGGGACAACTGCATGTATCTTAGCTAGGATCCTGCCCTGATCATCATCAATACCAACTAGCCATCATCAATACCAGCTATTCAGAAAGCATAGCAGCATGGGCACTGGTTTTCTGCTGCTGTTTATCTCACCATGTTCAGCTTTGGCAGGAAAGGAAGGCAAAAATGTCTCTTTTCAGCCTTATCAGCAGCTGTACTACCATTATTTAGATCTATGGCCTGTGATACCGTCACTCAGATATTTAATTTACTTGTAGAGCAACAGCAGTGCTCCTGGACTGAGCTGCAGTGGCCCGTTATGGTCTGTTAGGTGGGAGCCCTCTTCCTGTTCATCGCCACGGATCGCTACATGGGCTGGGATCCTCCACTGCTCACCGGCAGGTCTGATCACTGTGCAGAGGAGGGAGCTGAGAGTGAAGAAGCTGGTGGGCTCTTCACGGCTGGTGGGGAAGGAGGTCTTTGCAGAAGACATCCAGAGGACAAGTGGCAGCTGGGTGGATGGAGTTCTTCTTTCTTAGGCCATTCTTTAACATGGCTCAGTTTATTGACTCTGAAAAGTTTGTGTACAAGCAGCGAGTTTCATCAAATACTCATTTTAAGTCAGTGATTACCAATAATTAAAAAATTTAATCTTTTAAATCAGCCCTACTTAAGTCTCTGAATACACAGCTGGTTTTGCAAGTGATCTAACCACTGTCAAGAGGTCTGGGAGAGGAGGCAACGATGCTTCACACCTCCGCTGTCCTGGCTTCAAACGTCTGTGTGTGGGTGATGTGTGGAGCAGTCCTGTGCTCTGCAATTGGAGCTGGGCTTATTTCACAGGTCATCTTCTTTTCAAGCATAAATAGGACACGTTTTTTTCAGTTCTGTGACATTTGTTGTTGTCTGTAACACATGGGACCACTTGTGAGTATTATCAGGAGGGTTTCAGTTGCTGGAGTCAATCCATCAAATTATTGTCAAGTTAACTTCTCTGCTTGGTTCTTATGAAATTTTGTTTGATCACTCCGTTTTGATGCCTCCAGATAAGTCTGTTTCAGGTCTGAACTGCTTTAGGAACTGCGGAGAGTTGCCTGCACAAGTGTTCTCCTTTACACCAATCGAGACGTCTTCACAGGCAATGTGGAGGGAGCGTTGTTTCACACTAAGGCAGGCGTTTAAAATAAGTCATGTGAAACATACCATAGCAGAATCTGTCTTTTTTTCCAGTGACTATATAAAGGGAGTCACAAAACAGTGCAGACCCAGAGGTCTGCCCTATAGAAGTCTAAATTTGGACAGGAATATCCCGTTCGGTATGTGTGGAAGAATAACTCTCCCATCGCAGATCACTACAGATGCTGCACAGACTAAAATGCATACTGCAAACAATAGGTGAATAGAGATACACTAAATATTTGGAAGCTTGTAAGAGAATATATTTCACACCTCTCTCCTAACGTTACTCATGCCAAGCTTTGAGAGCTCTGTATTGAGAAACCACAGAAAAATTGGAGAGTGTTGAACAGTTGTGTCAATAAACATGAATCCTCTACAGTACCTACCCCAAATCCTATTAGCGTGACTTAAAATGTTTTGAATTTTACCGACTGCAAAGTCAAGTTTCCTTCCTTGTCTTCAGATGAGACTTTGTCTGCACGCAGGATTGGGCAAGGCATGGCAACCTGCACTCACCAGGGCAGGCTTGAGACAAATCTGGCGATGCAGCAGACCAGAGGACTAATTGTCCTGTTTTGAGTCCCACTCCTAATTTTAACCAAGAACAGTCTTGGGGTCTCTCTGTAATCCATGGAGAGGTTCCCCTTGTAAGAATTTCATACCTTCATTGGGCTGGATCATCTTTTGAACGTGTCTGTCTCTATTGACTAGATGGCGAGACACCTGGCTATAGCTGGTTCTTCACTTTGCCCCAGCCATTTTAGGTGGTCAGGCAGTAATAATAAGCAAGACCCCAGACCATTCCAGTCATGTAGGATACATGAATTTATTTCCACATTAAATAAAACCAAGTAATGAAATAATATATGTCACACAGGGAATGAGCAGTTTCTTGTTCACGACCTCACTGGCCAGGCTCCAGCTGCAAGACAAGGAGGACCATTGTAACTGACTTAAAGGTTATTCAGTCTCCAGTTCCCACCTTGCTTGTTCTCAGCTTCTCTTTTTATTGCTTTTTTTGCTTCCAGATCGCAATATTAACATCCAATTGACTCTATTTAAAATGTCCTCATTGCTGGAGAAGCCAATAGAAAGTGTTTTTTGTTCATTTCTTCTTTCCTGAGAGATTCTGCACAGGCGATGCCTGTCTCTTGGTCACTGTGGTGTCACCCGTGGCTTTGTTTTACACTGATGTAAAATCACAGACTAACTGGGGTTGGAAGGCACCTCTGGATGTCATTGGATCCATCTCCCTACTTGTTGTCTCACACTTCTTTGCTTACAGTATCCCCTCCACAGTAATTAGGGGGCTGACTGAATTTGCATCTCTTTGTAGGGTTATGTGAGGGCTAAGAAAGAGGGAGACAGTGCAGAATATGACTTGCCCATTGAAGCAAAACAAACTCCGTATACACAAGATGATATGACCTTGGCTATACCCAGGCTCAAAGAAATTATGTCTTTATATTAGCAACATAAGGTATGAATGAAAAGGGAAGTTGAAACACCGAGTAGCCAAGTCTGGTCTATGTGTTCTCTGCTCTCCAACCTGTTAGCAAAGCCAACACGTCAAGGAGGTTTGCCTGAAATTTCTGGAGAGCTGGCTGCACCTGGGGGTCTCTGGCATTAGCAAAATTGCTGCTCCATCCTCCTTGTGAAGCGGCTTTCTGTGCAGATTCCCCACTAGCCCTGGCACATGGTGGGAAAGGACCTGCATACATACATGCATGTTTATGTGTGCATGTGCACACACACACACACAAACACAGACTGATGGATGACGTTAAGTGCATAAGCTTCCTGAAAGCAGAGGACCTGCTTCGGATCTCATTTATATTGCTGTAAATCAGGAATAATTCCCCTGAAATCGGTAGCGCTGCGCCACTCTCAGAAAAACCAAAATCAGGGCTCCTTGCCTGCATTTGTGTGGAGGGTTTCTCCAGCCAGCCTCCTTCAATGCCCTCTTGTCCACTTATCATTTCAATTTATCCCCCAAATCCTCATTTCCTTATACTCCTTTCCCTTCGGGCAACCCGTCACTCCCATAGGCAGGGTCTGCTACAAGCTCTGCAGCAAGAGCTGAAGGATTAACCCACTCCGGGTTGGACACCGGACAAAGAGTCCACACAAGCTCCAGGAGAGCCTGGGACAGAGATAGAGGATTAAAAGCATTCCCCAGCTCTCTTTGACACCAGGAGGGTCTTCTCTGTCGAAGAGACTTTCCCTGTGGCTTCTAGCACACATATAATTTTTGACGAACGAGGCCCCAGGGCACAGGCTGCAGACGGAGGGCTGTTTTGATTGTAACAGGCTTTGATTCAGAGGAGCCAGAAATTATTTATTTTCGTTCCGCTTCCCTCCTCCCCTTCATTCCAAGTTGGGATTGAGAAACTCTGTTTGCAAGGCTCGGGGGCTCCAGCCGCCTCGCTACCTGCATCGCTGATGGCCTCGGACGAGCAGCGAGGTCCTGGTGGAGCCGGGCACCAAACGCTTGGACTGCAAATGCTCTGAAATTTGCCCCCTCTCCCGTTCCCCTGCAATTTGTGCAGGCAGGCAGGAAAGGGCAGCCCTGGTGAGCTGGTGTTTTTGCAAGAAATTTCCTTTCCAGGAGTGATTCCCTTTGCATTCCTTGCAGGAAGGACATACAAAAGGAGTTGCACACGGTCCCTCTCTCCTTGCCATAAGTCGGTGGAAGATGAGCAAAGCTCTTGCCCCTTTCTCAGCATCCAGAGATTTTTGGCCAAATCAGGCAGGGGAAATTCCCCAGTGGTTTCATGGCTGGAGGGACTGTCTGCAGCATCCCAGCTCTTGGGCTTGGATGGCGTTCATTTGAGTCACAGCGCTGTGACCTCTCTCTTGCTGGAGGACCCCTGGCTTTGCTCCAGGTTGGCTGGCTAATGGGATCCTTCCATGAGGTTCTGTATAATTAGGTCCAATTTAAATTTGGTCTCTGTCTGCTATTGGGAACTACTGAAGACAAGACACTCGGCTCGACAGGCTTTTGGAGCTATGCAGTATGACTGCTCGTCATTTTAATACTCTGAAAAGTTTGTGGGTGGATCCAAAGGTTATTGAAAGCACTTTTAGGTCAATGGTTAGAAACCACTACCCAATTAAACCGTTAAATCATCTGATTACCTCAGGCCGTACTTCTAATGGCAGTTAGACAAGAAACTTGGCCCTGGGTTTGTGCTATGGTATTAACAGTAATATTTCTCGCCTGCTCAGAGATGCACAGATGACATATGGTGCAGCTAGGTCAGTCCTTTGCTTCTCAGGTGCAACAGATATACATCTGTACTGGAAAAGTCACTCGGCAGCCGCTGCTTAGCTATAGTAAGTGGTTTATGTGTGTGACCATCATCTGAGCTTCTGCTGTTTATGGCTGTTGATCGCTCAAGCTGCTCGATGAGCTTTTGTCTCTGCTTCTTCCAGTTCTGTGCCTGGACCTGAAAGGCTAATCCAATAACTGGTTTGACTCCATTTTGGCTTAGCAAAACTCTGTCTCGTAATTCTGTCTTTCATTACAGTTGATAGCTGACGACAGACCTTTGGGATCTCACAGAGGGGATTTCAGGCAGGCTCAAAAGCTGTGGGGTTTGTTGGTGCAGGAGATGGCTCCTGTAGTGAGATTCTTTACCCAGAAAACTCCATCAAAAAGGACATTCCTGCTCCTGTGACTCATTGCATCAAACTCATCCCTCCTTGAGTGAAGACACAGTGACATGCAATTGGCCTGAGATCAGCCAGGAAACCTCTGGGAGAGCTGGGATCTGGGCTAGCACCCTGGACTATCTCTCCCTTGTAATCCAAATTGCCAGTGCTCCAGACTTGTACACAGAGAAAGACAAGACGGGGAGGAATGGGCACCTTCCATCCAACCCAGTGCAAACCAGTTTACAGGTTGCCCAGAGGGGTGGTGGCTGCCCCATCCCTGGAAACATTCCAGGTCAGGTTGGACGGGGCTCTGAGCAACCTGGTCTAGTGGAAGATGTCCCTGCCCACGGCAGGGGGGTTGGACTAGATGGCCTTTAGAGGTCCCTTCCAACCCAAACTATTCTATGATTCTATGAAACCAGTTTCCTTCCCAGGTGAGATTTGCTGCACAAGGGCCAAAGCCCAGTCTCTTCTCGCATGGAGATGACATTTTTCATACGTGGGTCGCGGCAGAGTTATTGAGGAAGTTACTTTGCAGTGCCCTTACTGCAGAGGTATCTAAATTTTCCTTTTCTGTGCTGGAATATGAAAGAATAGGGACAAGCTTTCAGGGTGGTCAACAAGAAGAGAACTACTGGGTTTACACCAGATAAGTCAGAGGAAATTGCTGGAGTGGGCCAGTTACACTGAGGAAAAGGTGGGCTCTGTCTCCTGAACAGGTCAACAGTCTGGGATGATGATCTCCAGATTTAAACCATAATGCAATGAATTTTTTGTCAGTCGTTGGTCCTGATTTGGCCCTGGAAAGTGCTGTCATTTGGGGAGATGTGTGGGAATCTCCCCTATGTGTAGAGATCTGTTTAGTTATCTGTTTGTGTTTCTGTGAAGCTAGTCTCCGCCTCCCCTCACGCTCCCTTTATTTTTATTCAGTGAAGAGGAACAGGGTCTTTAAAGAGCTATTCACTTGACCTTACTTGGGCCTTAGTTTAGGTAAGATGAGGTGCGCTGGGGACTTCCTAATCAGTGAACAACCTGCTCAGGTAAGACATCTACCTTTTACCTGAGGAACCCCATCCCCTCTCCAGGCTCATCCAGGCTCTTATGCCTGGTGTTCTCCTGCAAAATCCAGAGAGCAGAAAGCAGGGAGGGCTGGATGCACGCAGCGTCACTGCTCCTCCATGTTACTTGCCTTCACTGCTGCCCAGGGCTTTGCTGTCCTCCAGGGCTGCAGCTGGGACCCCGCCACCTCCTTGACTTGACGCTCCCGGCTAGGTGGAGCTCTGGAAAACTTCTGGATGTGAACCTGGGGGTTCAGATCACTCAAAAGGTTGGACAGAAGAAGGAAGGGGGTGTCTGGGCATAACATGGTTTGTTTGCCCAAGTCTGATTTCCTGGATTGATTTTCTCATCCAAAAAAACAAACACATGAGAAAAAGCTGTTCCTGCTCGCTACTAAATTTCTGGCTACTTTTTACGTGACCGCAGCATAATGAGGGTGACCAGGGCTGTTTTTGACTGCTGGCCCATATTTTTGGAACATCAGAACTGAAGCTCTGGACCTCCATTTTAATTGGCCTTCAGCAGGCAGCGACGAGCATTTCATCCCAACACTGGGACAAGTGTCTGCATGGATATTGCCAATTATACACAAACACTGGATATTTTCTATCAAAACATATTTTGATGAAACACTGTTTTCACCAAATCCCCTTGCCTTTCCAAATCACCTCTGGGAAGCAAAGTGATACATTTTTGGGTCAATCTGCATTGATGCTTCTTGGAGCTGTCACTTCCATGGCTCATCCCCTGTTCTCTTGGATGGTCCCTGACTAGACTATGTCATCCATGATGCACTGCGGTCTCTTCTCTGGCTGAGACACCATAATTCATGACTGGAATGACAATGACAAAAAGCCAAGCCAACCCAATCTGAACTCCCTTGTCCTTGAGGAAGAAGACAGCCCCCAGGATTTGTGAAGTACAAGACCTGTCCTTTACACCAGGAATTCAGGCTGATCCAGATAATTACGGTTTTCCCCTTAAAACAACACTGCTCAGATGTCTCAGCAGAGGTTTTTGACCTCT
The DNA here is from genome assembly GCF_965638725.1 of Aptenodytes patagonicus. Taxonomy (NCBI): domain Eukaryota; kingdom Metazoa; phylum Chordata; class Aves; order Sphenisciformes; family Spheniscidae; genus Aptenodytes; species Aptenodytes patagonicus. The sequence goes on along the minus strand of NC_134950.1, from coordinate 171,022,149 downwards.
TCAGGAATGGAAAACTCCAACATTTCAACTCTTCCTCCTGCTGAGACAGGAACGAACAGCGTAAGAACTGAATTTGGCCATTCTGATTTCCACGGCCGTCACTCAACAGCTCAGAGAGATCAGTCTGGGAGGCACCATGCAACCGTCCCAAGCCCCAGTTTGCCAGCTGGGTAAGGACTTGGAGGGGATCCTGGGAAAGCAGCTTTGGATCTGCATCCTTCAGGGTCTGTGCTGAGACAGCGCGCACTGAAACCTCTCAGCAACTCATCACCACGTCACCCTCATCCTCGGTATTAAGGGACTGAGGCGTAGGTGATGATGCGCAGCGTTACTACCTCCCACACCTCCCATCAGCTATACACTCATAAAAACAGTAAAATCTCATTGGCGAGTGCTTTTTTCACTTTGCAGTGGGCTTCATTCCGGCACATTGTAAATGTCTCTAATTTTGAGATCCTTTCAAATTTGGTCAGTATTCAGACTTTGTATGATGTTTTCATGATTGGCAGTGATTTTTAATGGTAACTTAACAAGGTTACAAAGGAAAACAAAACCCCATCTGAATTTTGATGACTGGAAAAGGAAGAATATATTTATTTAGCTGTCAGGACAGTGGTTTTTTTGCTACCCCTCACCTCACCGGATCTCAGAACTCATCGATGAAAAAATATTGTGGATTCATTTCTCTTTCCATTGAGACTGTGGCTGGCGTTCTTGAATGATTTATCTGCCCAGTTTTATAGATCATGTGTTGTGAGTTAATTTGGGATTGTGACAGCTACTTAAAAATCATCCATTTGGAAAAAATTACTTGCTGTCAGATGAATAAAAATAAGATGATCTCTGTTTCTTGTATACATTCAGGATGACAAGGACTCTTGTAAGTGTCAGATGTTTTTTTCTGGTTCTGATCCAGCTGTTGGGTCATTTTTCTTATATTTCATTGGTGGAGACTCAAATGCCATAAAGAAGAAGTGTTTAACTGATGGTGTTGAGTTGGATGCCTTGCATTTACGTGAGTGACAGTGGGATGGTCCATGTAGGGAGGCGTGGGTTGCCGTCACTGCTTGTCTGCAGGATCACTGCTAGTCCAGCCCAGCTCTGCAGGTGTCTCTTGGCCATATGAGGATTTTGATATGGAGCTGAGGAGGTGGCCACTCATGGTACAAGCTCTGAGCTCTTCCACAGGGCTACTGTGCTGAGAGCAGACCTACTGATAGTAAAACAGTATGAGCTGCCTTTGCACCCTGGCTTGCGTGATGTAGCCTGTGCTCAGCTGTGGACCATGGTTTTGCCTTTGTCATCTCTCAGAGCCTCTTCCCCATCATAGCGAGAGCTGCAGCCAGTGCCACCACTGGAGGACCAGTCCACTCAGACATCTCTCCATGGGCCTTCTGAGACAGAGCACACCCTGGTCTGCTAATGAAAACACTGAGATATTACAGTTCCGGTGACTTTGTGAGGTTTCTCTTTGTTTCTCCCAGTCTGTCGGTTTCCTCTTTGTGATACGCACCATTTTTTGCTGGTTGCTTTCATGCCTTGGCTGTTCTTTAAATTTCCCCTGCAGCCTGTTTTCATGTGATACCTTGTCTGCTTTCTGTTGACGTTGCTTGGCTAACATGGACGCTCCAGAATAGTCCTTTGGCTTGAATGAATACTCTGGATATGCCATTTAAATATTCTGCTTATGTATTTATTTGTCTGTTAGCTTTCTTTTCGTTCAGGGCTCTGCAAATCTTCAACGACAGTAGGTTTGGCTGTACTTTAACAACCTCCACCCAGGGGCTAAAGGAATGCTTTTTGTTACTATTATTTTTTATTGCTAACTTCTTTCCAACTTTCTTTTTTCCTTTGGGACTCTCTGAGGATGAGGATCATCTTGGATTCCTCTGCTCCTCTTGCTCAGACTTTGCTCCTTTCAATCAGTGACTTTGGGTGCTGCAAATCTGGAGGACCAACCATGAAGCTGACGCGGTCTGAGTCCCGGCTGCCTCACAGCCCCATGGGGAGTACCATGAAGGCCGGAGGGTGTGCGTGGCTCACATCTGGGCAGGACATCACTGTGTGATCACCTCTGGCTTTGAGCAGGACACCAAGGCAGGAATCATCAGTTTTGGGGCAATATGTTGAATGCTACTGCATACAACATGTCTGCATCAAAACGTGGTCTGTGGACAGGAGACCTCTGATTACGGCTATAGTAATGCTTATGGGCCATGCCCAATATTCACACCTTGCCTCTGAACACGAGGTGGGAGCTATGTCTCTCACCTTTTGGTTTTGAGCTCTTTAGGTCCTTGTTAATGCAACAACTGTGTGTTCTCAGCCTACGTCTGTGCTGTGGGAAGGACGGTCCAGATGCACATTCCTGCTGTATCTCGTCTCTGTCAGGACAGGAGATTCCCCAGACACCTTGTTCTCCATGAGCTTGTTTGGACAATTTGGGAACTACCTCTGTGGGGCTCAGGCTCTGAGTCGTCCCGTCAGCATCTTTTCAGATCCTGCTGAGCCATCATTCTTGGTCCCCTGAGTTGTGAAGCACTAGAAAGCAGAAATGCCAGATGAGGTGATGCGTGATTTATTAGATACAACACTACAATACCATGTAAGCCATAAAGTTCAGGGGAATTTTGGAGTTCATATACATATCAACACCGTGGAGCAAGGAGTCTCACCAGGCAGATTCATGGTAGGAAAAAAAGATGTGTGGACATCTTGATACCAGCAAAGTGTCAGCAATTTGGAAGGAAACCATGGAAAAAGCACTGGAGAAATTGCCGAAAGGACTCCCTCGGTCCTCAGGAAAAATGAAAATAACAAAGCCTGTTCAGTTTATTAAACAACACTGTGGATGCTTTCCTGCAATTTTTCATAGCCATATGAAATATATTAAGAGGAAAATATATGTCAAGAAATTTGGTAATCAGTATCAAGTAGCAGATGACATTTCAATTTCTGATCTCACTTTCATGAGCATGCGACTAATAAAAATAGCCCAGATATCTGGCATGGAACATGCCAGCACATGCAAATTAGTTCTCAAGTGATATTGGAAACATGTCTGCTTGTCTGAAACAGATCATTTAAGTTGCTCATAAACCTTAAGCAAGGTATGAGCAGTACCTGGATCTTATGAGAAGCCTCCGGTCCAGCATTGACAGAACAGACTTTAAACAACCAGACCTCATTCTGAATGTCATCATTTTATATGATATTATGTTCTGGAAATAGGAAAATTTTCCATGGTTAGATAATCTCTCTCCCTGCTCCAATGTGGGCTGGATCCCGAAAGCAAGGTCACTAAGGTTTGGTTGGAAATCTGTCTGAAATAGCCCAAGCGATCCAGCTTTTATCTCCTGCTCCTACGTTGGTCTTTGGGCAAGAGGGATAACATCTGGGCTCCGTGCTGGGTCAAATTCCCAGCGGGTGCTGACTGATGGGACTCGAGTAACTCTGCTGGAGCTAAAAATTACAGCACATGGCAGGCAATATGGCCCCGTGCTTTTACTGAGCTCCCCCCTTGGTTTTATTTCTGGTTATTTCTGGATGTTTTCAGAATCCCAGTGTATGGGTGGAGATCCAGTTTCTTTCTAGTTCACATTTTGAGCAATCTGAAAAAATTCATGGCACCATTCATGACAGTATGAAGTCGCAGCTTTCCTTGCAATGAGGGACTTCAAGTCTACCACTCAGAACTCCATCCTAAAGGAGTTTTCCTGTCCTAAAAATAGTGAAGCACTGTGATAGATGGCTTATTCTGGAAGAGACAAAGAGCAGTCACTCTTTCTGCACCACTGTGATTCTGTAGACATCTTTATGTCTCCCTCAAATCATCACTTTCATGGGCTGAAGAGTGCCAGCCTGTGCAACCGTTCCCCACCTGGGGTCTGCTTCACACCACTGACCATCCTTGTGGCCCTGCTCTGAACTTCAGAGCCTGGCTCTTCTAAAACCAGGATTTGGTACTTGCAGAATAGGTGAAAGCAGGACAAATTTTGCTGTTCTCACAACAAAATCTGGAGAATGTGATTTGATTTAGCTAGTGGCATGGTGATAATAGATAATTGCAGCTGACGAAGCATGTCTCAGACCAGTGAGAAGAAATGGAAGGGAAAACCATACTGCTGCCTGGTGTTATACGGGAGTATTTGCTGAAAACTTCCTCCATGCTTTCTTTTTGCTGTTACTCCTCTAAATCCATGCCTGGATTTCAAACCAAGGGGTCAGAGGATAGAAAACAATATCTTTTTGCATCACCAGTTTTGTTCCAACATTTCTAGAGTCTTCGAAGCTACTCCAGAAAGGACTGGATGTAGGATGTCTTCATGCCTATGGGTTTTGCAATCCAAGTTCCCTTGAATTTTTTCGGCAACATCCCTTATGGACACCACCTTGTTATGCCGGCTAATAGGGATTTTGCTGTGGGTGGCAGATGCTGCTGCTGCACTTGAAGGTGCAAATATTCTGTCTATATGAGAAGCACCTCCTAAGAAGGGAAGGCTGCTTTCAGACTTCATGTATGTCATGAAAAATGGCTTGAGCACCTCACTGACAGATAACTCATGTCTGCAAATGTGTTGCACAGGCTTTTAAGCTTGAGTGAGGAAACGGAGGGATGAGGTGGTGATGTGGTCCACAGGCTGGGAGGGGCACTGGGAAGAGGAGCCAGGTCTCTGAGGCCCCAGGCTCAGGCTTGCTGGGACAGGCTGTCTTTCTCAGCTTAAGGTTGTGCTGCCTCCTACGATTCCTGTAACTACTGGACTGAGACCACCAACGTTTTTCAGGATCAGTTCTCTGCTGTGAGCTGAATTTGAACCTTTGCTCATGACAGAAACCATCAGACACCCCAGCACTCAGACCATGAAGGCAGCAGAGTTGCAGAGTGATTATTACCACTCAGGTGGCTCTCAGAAACATTTTGGAAATAGGGACCGGCACCCAAAACTCTTCTCAGACAAGTGTTGTAACCAGGAGGTTTGTGTTCACACTCTTTGTTCCCTTGGGTTCTTTGTTGCATGAAGGCACCATTTCAGCACACAGGGGTAGAAACTTCTCCTAATTTGCTCCTCTGTGACCTCTTGCAAAGTGGGCTGGACTGAGGATAAAATTTAGATTATTTAGACCTTAACTTTAGGCAGCTTTAGTTGAGGGGTGACAGATTTTACCTCTCTCAAGCCTTGGATGTGTTGCCCAGCCCTGGGTCTCCAGGGTGCCCTTGTTGCTATACTTGTAGTGCTAATAATATTTGCATGTCTGAAAATGTAACTGAGACATTTAGGGGGATGCCTCGTGCATTCCTGCCCTGTGCCACAGAGGCGCTTTCAGCTATTCAAGCAGAAACATAAGCCTCACTATTGTGGACTACGGGGCGTGCACTGGCGTTTTTGCTCAGCTATGTTATTGGCCATTAAATTCTCCGCTCCCTTTCTAAATCTGGCCACAGGACTCGACTTTGCAGACTTTGGCAGGGGTGAATTCCACAGGATGTGGGTCCGTTTCCTCTAATTCTTTTAAATATGTCCACTAGTTAACTTTTACTGACTGTTTTCCTGTTCTTATTTCAGGGAGCGGGGGTGAAGCATGGGGGGATGGAGCAGCTCACACCGTGGCACTGTCGGTCCCTCCTGCTGCAGCTGGATGTTCACCTCCTGGTTTTCCTATGACTGGTAGCCACTTAACGGAGGTGCCCAAGTCAGAAACCTCCTTAACCCAGGCTCCTTCTGCCGTCGTGACCGAGGATCCAGCTCCTCCAAAAAGGGTGATTCCCCTTATCCTAAGGTCTGATTCACCCCCAGGTGTGTGCCTCTCTGCATAGACCATAGGGACGTACTGGAGTGGGCTGAGGCTTTGGTGTCCTTTGCTCTCCTCCTCCCTTGAGCCGGTCCCTGCCCAGCACTGGGTTTTATGCATTCCCAGTTCAGGACCATGTTTTTCTCTGCAACTCTTCGATTTCGTGCCCCAGGGTTGGGGACGCGGGGGGAAGATGCCACGATGGGCAGAGCTGGAGAACTGTCACTTCTTCCAGCCCTTTGCCTGGTGCTGGATCCGGGTCTGGGTCTGCCCTTCCCGTGGGGCTGACCCTGCTGTGGGGCGGGCAGGGGAAGAGGAGAGGAATCCCCCGGCACAGGGGCTCCTTTCCTATCCCTGCAGAGACCTGAAGCTGGCTATGTCCCAGCCTTAACGCTCCAAATAGGTATTTTGTTTTAGTGGGGGTGGATGGTTATAGGTCTTCCTGGGGTCCTTAAAAACACGCAGGTGGGATGGGGCTCAACTCTCACTGAGCGCAGCAGATCTAAACTATTTCTTGTATTTCAGATATTAATGAGAATTGAGGCCATTATGGTAGATTTCTTACTTCCTTTTTTCCCTCTCATCTACACTATTGCAACTTGCCCTATATTCCCCCAAATTGCCATTTGCCATCTCACTAGCCCTAAGTGAGAAAGAAAATTTTGTATTTATTGGGTATTTAAACATTTTTACCACTGGTTTGTATTCCAAAGTGGAACATTTCTTACGGGAAAGAAATTACAAAATGCTGATCTCCAAGAGTATCTAAGTATTTCATTTTGATAATGCTGACCTTGTCTGTTGTGATAATGTTGAATTGCTTCACTTTGGCAATACAGAATGGTTTTGTTTTGAAAATGCCGCAACGATATAATTTGTGATAAAGTGAAATATGAGAAATGTAGCGTGATTTTGAAAGAAGCAGCTTGTAAAATCCAAGCCAAAGCTGAGCGAATCACAATGATAAAGGGGATAGATGCATTTTCTTTATCAAAAGGAAGTATTTAAACATCATTGAAACATAATGGGAAAATAGAAGCAAACTGTTTCAGCATTTTCTCAGTGATATTTTCCAGCATTCCTGCAACATGTTGTGATTTCAATAAAACTGCTGCTCCAGCTGTAAAACTGTTATCTAAAACTTCCTTACTGCTCAGATCTAACATTTTTCTCGGGGAGGGTGGCCCACTGTAGGAATGTCCCATAATTCATTTAAGTCAGGATTTCATCTTCCTTTCGCTGTCTAAAACATAGATTTCTTTTCCAAAGGAATGGTCTGGGCACCTTCGAGCATCACGGGAAAGAGGCAGGGTCTTCCATTGATTCATCTCATCCTAAGATGGTGTTTGAATATCTGGGATGAATCACCTGATACAGGATCCTTCTTTTCTACAGCTGCCTCAGTTTGCTTGGGTGACCGTGTCTTACCGACGTTAGTGGATTAGGTCACCTGAAGATGATCATGTTTTTTGGACTGGACCAGAGTGATTCTTTCCTCTGACCTTTGAACAACAGCAGGACACAACAAGGCTGCAGCAGGACCAACACCTCCCAACTGAACTACAGCACAGCTAGGAAACGCACATCTGAACCCACCAACAGTCTCCCTGGGATGGATTATACATGATGTCCCACTGGGTACCGTCCCACAGATTGAATACTTTCACCAGTAGGATTTGGTGTTGAATGAAGGAGTCACTGGGTGGAAGCCTGTAACTTCCATGAGCTCAGACTGGACTATCTTGCCCCCTTCCAGTAATCCGTGAACTTCACTGAGGGATCTACTTCCATGAGCTTCAGAGGAACCTGAGCAAACTGGTTGGAGTAAGAAATACTCAGGGTTTCTTCGCCAAGCACAGGGCAGTCTTGGGATGTGACATAGGTATTGAGGTGTTACCATAATAGAAGAAGATAACAACAGTGGCCCATAAAGACTTTGGAAGAACATCAACATGATATGCTCCGTAGTTGAAACAGTAAAACTCTGTGATGTTTTCTTTTTTTCTTCTTCTTGCAAGAAAAAAATCCCTTGAACACCGGTTCCCCATCAGTGGAATATCTTTAGCAATGGCAGTACTACGAATTAACAGCCTTCATAAAATTCATAGGTTGGAAAGGGACTGAAGGAAAAACACTCTGCAAAGGTTACTGGGCCACAGCCCTGGGGCAACTGAAAGCTAAATTAAAAGGGGAAAAAAAATGAATATCCCATACTAAACCAAAAACCAAAACCCTAATGAAAACACTAAAAGCAATGATTAATATGACAACTGGGCAGCTTTCCCTGAAGACATGAATTCCCATCAAGGTAATCAAATTTGTCTTAAAAATGATAAATAGTGCTACCACTAACCTAAAAATGTACCTTGATCCTACCAAGCTCAATCTCTTCAAACACTAGCTGCTTCATTTGAAAAAAAAAAGTATTTAAATAAACAAATAATGTAAAACAAAACCCACAGTCCCAACACGGATTTTTTCAAAGTTACCTCAGTCTTTTTTGGCTGTTCAGTCCACTCCCTGGTGTCCAGGTGTAAACAATTCCCAAAAAGAGACGTCTGTATCCCTGAATTCCAGAAAAGGTAGCGCTTTGTCTTTCTTTCCCAAAAAGGCTGTCTTTATGCTGAGTTTCTCAACCAAACCGGGGATGTTTAGGCCTTTTGATTATTTTTCCCCTCCACTTTTTTTTTTTTCCTAAACATTCCCCTCTACTTCCATTGGTGGCCCTTTATTTCTTAATTATATTCTTCTTCCTCTTGCACAAGGCTATCTCATCTTCTTTTCCACTGCCTGCTCCCCACAGATCCCACACTCCTTGGCAAACCTTTGTGCTTCATACCAATGCTCGCTGCCCGCCCTGGCCCCTTGGAGATGGACGGAGTCTACCACGGCTTTCCAGGCCAGGATGAAAAGGGATATTTATGGGCACGGTCATGCAAGACGGGTCTAACACCACGTACGTCCTTGATGAGAAAGCCATGCTCTGAGCTTTCGGTCATCAGTCCTTTCTCTTGCTCTTCATTTTGAATCTTCTTCCCTGCAGCTCCCTCCTTGTAACAGCTTGTGGCTTTTGGAGGAGCAAGGTGGGGCTGGGTGAAGACTATGGAGAAAAAGAGCACTTACCTGGACCTCCTGGCTACCCAGGAAGTCAAGTGGATGGCTTCATCTTTGCTATGACTTTGCGCTGGTTGACCAGTTGAGAGCAAGGCCAGGCAACGCTACCTTGAATCGGAATCAGTTGTATTTTCAAGCCTTTAGTGGTGATTTTCAAGCCTTTTCTTTCTGTGTTTCTCCCTTTTCCTCTTTGTTTCTCTCTCAGCCGGGAGCCCTAATCCTGACACTACTGAGCTTCCTGTTTTTGTTGTTGTAAAGTGCTGCAAAGGAGACAGCTGGGCATAGAGGCTTTCAAGCATAGTTTCTCACCAGTCCTCTCTTTTAATTAGCTAGACAGCTACTTAAACCTTCCCTACGCTTGAGAAACACCTTTATAACGGAGATGACAGTAATTTACCCTTCCCGGGCAGGATACGGTGGCTTTGGCACTAAAGAAAATCGGTCCCAGATGAATCAGGCTGCAATCTGTCAATTCGAAATAGAAGTGGCTTTTGTGTTTTTTTTACTTCTGCATTTCATCACTGATTCTCAGAGGCAAAACTAAATGCGTTGTCCCTCATTATCCCAATGAGCTCCCGATCGTTTCAAAATTTGTATGTGGCATGTTTTCCCTTTTCTTGCTAAAAATGAATAATAGTTTGTCATTTAAAATCTGTCATGGTAGCAGCAGGGAACAAGTGAGTAGGTGCCATCCTTCAGCCTCAGCCCCGGGGCTCTTAATGAGGGTCTGATGCCAGCGAGAGAAATTTTCATGCATTTTAAGCAGAGTGCTGCTGGGATTAAACAACAGAGAAAGGCAGGTCTAGCTGACTGAGAATTGTCCTTGGGACACTGGATTCAGAAGAGACTGCCCAAGATTTTGGACCTCTTTGTGCCATTCTCTCATTTTCTTTGCTTTTGAGGCAAGCAGAAATGTTATGGCATTAGTTTTTCTTGTATTCATCCTCCCTGCAAGGATTTGCAGATCTGCTTTATTGCTCACCTTTGAAGCTTTTAAATATCTCCTCCAACTGCAAGGTCTACAAAGGGCTGAAAATTTGCTGGCTAGGCAGCTTAAACAGCCGTCATTTGGCTGCCATCTTCTCTCAAACTGGGACAAGGATAATATTTAAAGAGGTGGAGCTGCGGTCCATGGCTGGTGCTTCAGATTGCTATGATACTAGTATTCCTATGTATGGTAAAATCTTCATTACTGAGCTTTGCATACCAGTAAATCTTCCTACTGTGGCTTCGACATTAACAGGAAAAAATCATTTTGGTTGATATCGGTAGTGTCCTCCTGGAAAAGGAAAACATTTAGCTCTTCCTGTATTTGGTCTTTTCCTGCAGTGGCCACCTTCTAAAAGAAAGTACAATAGATATGGGCTTCTTGGAAGTAAGTAGGCACCTATAAACGCTGGCAGATGAGAGGCACATGAGATGCACCGGGGGAGCGCATCCACAGTTTGGTAGGATGAACTGGATTTCTACAGAGCCCCTGCCCCAACGGAGACAAAGGGCCATGAATAATGATAAAAAAGCGGCTGGCAGCAATGCCGTGCCACCTTCCTGAGAAGGCATAGACAGACACCAAAAGCTCTTTTTTTGCCAGTGTTGTTGGATTCCCAAGAGGAGTTTCGTCGATGGAGCTATTTGAGGTGTACTAGTCCTTCCACATCTTGCCAAACAAGGCAACTTGTGTCTCTGGGGCACAAGCCTGGCTGTAGTAACTCCCAGATGTCCTGCCAGTCTGCAAAGTGAGAGATGAGCATTGGTATGATTTTGAGAAGTTTCATGCAGAAAAAAAGTGTGTTTGAAACCTCGTGTTCACTGGAGTGTATCCTTAAGATTTAGGATTGGAGACTGATGAATTCCTGCCTCAAAAGTTTTTTTGATCCCTGGTTGATCTCAAGCTGGATTCAACTGACTAAACAGAGGTGTCTACATCATACACAGTAGCTTCTGAACCAGTTAACCTGGGCTGCCCTTGTCAATGAGTCCGGCTGACATCACCAGTGGAGCTTAGGCTACAACCCATCTCACCCTGAAGTGGATGTCCAAGACCAGCCAGCTGAATCACGCCCCGGCCTGTTTCTCACCTGTAAGGGGGTCTGGGATGACCATCTCAGCTTGAAGACTTTTCTAGATGTCAGGAGTAAAGAGCAATGAGTCACACCTCATCTCTGCAGCCAGAGACAACAATAAATGTTTTTTTCTCACTTGCAAAACTTGTATCTCTCTGAATCCTGTTGTCCGTGTCTGACATCTAGACTTCCATCATCTTTTCCAGTGTCCCACTTCTCCCCTGATGAGCGTAGCTCCAGCTGCACTGTGGCAGTGCATTACATTTCATTGAGCACAGGTGGTAGTACATCCCAGTGCAATCAGTAGAGCATTTTTATAGGTGCAATAACATTTAAAAGGTTTTACTTTGAACTATGTCCCATATTCAGGGAGAAGAGACATATGCAGGTAGTAATAATGTTGTCCGGAGCCACAAATGGTTTCAAAAGAAGCTCTGACCCGAATGATTGAGTGTCCTTGGCCACTTATTGCAGAAACGAGAGCAAATAAATAAGATTTTGGAGTGATGGGTGACTAAGGGTAAGGCTGTGAAGGATATGGTTTGTAATAAGCCCTGAATGTGATGGACTAGCAACCCCCCAAGGTGAATGAACTGCCAATTGCCTGCCTGTTAACACTCATTTCCACCCCGCACTGCTTGCTATCCTTTTTCCTCTTGTTTTCCAAGTGATTAAAATAATTAGGTCAAACATGGAGCTATTGTTTATCACCTGTTTTTCATTTAGACTCTGCCTTCTTTGTCAGACCTGATAAAGGGATTATGTGCTTGGAGGCTTTTTATATCATCAAGTCTAATAAAGAAATTACCTCTCCCAGTAAGTAGTAGATCTGTAAATATACGTGACCTTGTTAACCATGGTGGGATCTATTGGGATCTTCAAGTATTCACTGGAGGCATATGTGGATTTAGTTTTAAGATCAGGGAGGCACCATAGAGACAACAGATAAGCAACCTGTTGGCAAACACGGTAGGATTCATGAAGAGCCACAGCCCACCCTCCTGCGTAGAAAGCTGCTACTGCTAGGTGTCTACCAAACTTAGAGGACTTGTTTCAGCAAAGCTGGGATTCAGGGAGGTGGAAGGAAAAAATCCCTTTGTATTTCACCCTACACTTTTCTATATATCAGTCAAGCAGTGGAACAGGTTGCCAAGAGAAGTTCTGCAGTCTCCATCCCCGGAGGTTTTCAAGACCCAGCTGTACAAAGCTGTGAATAACCCAGTCTGATCTCAGAGCTGACCTTGCTTTGAGCAGGAGATTGGACTGGAGACCTCCTGAAGACCCTTCCAACCTGAGTTATTCTGTGATGCTATGATATCCAACTCCATAACTTGGAGGTAGGCCACAGCGTATCTCCAGAAAAAAAGCATCTGGTCCTGATTTAGAGAATGTAAGCAAGGCCATGTTTTGGGTAGCAGCTGAACGCATCCATAACTAATCTCCCATCATATGACAAGGACCATATGTCATGCCATGTGGCAGTAACTGAATGGGAGTGAGGGGGATTATTACATCCTCTTTCATCTCCAAGATAAATCTTCTCGGTGGAGAATCTGTATTTCCTTAGTGAAGTTGTTCCATTGATTGAATTATGCTTGCCATTAAAAGAATAATTCTGTGCATAATTACTACTTTGGAGCTTTCTGGTTTTCACGCCCGTTAGGGGTTTGTTCTGTCATTGCCTCTTACACGAAAGAGTCTCTGAAATATCAGATACGTTCTGTCATTGTATATCTGTCTCAGCGAGGACAGGATCATCTTTTAACCTTCTCTACCATGTTCGAACTCCTCAATGTGCTCAGCTTGGGTCTTGGCGGGTATCCAAAATGCAATAGGACAAGGAAGGCTGTCCCTTGTTGCAAAGCCCCAATAGGTCAAAGTGGTCTGTAATGATTCACAAATGATTCAAGCAAGCCAGCGCCCAGTGCTAAGTGTTCCTCGCATGATTCATAGGTTTACCTTCAAAAAAAGGAAAGAGAACGCAATATGATTGCAGCTTCTAGTTATGATTTCAGAGCAAAGACAGCTGACACAAGACCAAGGTGAGCTTCTCTCTTAGCCAGAGGGCACATAACTCAGAGAAAAACCTCGGTATTGTGGGAGTCATAGAGATGAGTTACCATGTTATAGAGCTGAGGAAGCAAAAGATGGAAGAAGTTTAATGAAGAACATATATTTGCCTGTGCTCCTCTGCAATAATCTCTTCTCTCTCAGATAGAACAGGCTGAAATTATAACACATGCTGAACCATTTCCACCACTGTCAGTCCCTCTGGTCGATGGAGAGACCAAGAGAGATGGGGACCTTGAATTACTACCTGGAGATGACTACACAGGGAGCGGAAAAAGACTCCAAAGTTAGGTCTTCATGTAGCTGGATGAAGTCATGCCCTAGGTCTACAAGTCCCTTTGCATACCATGGCCTTGAGAACAGGATTCAGCAAAATTCACAGGTCCATTTAGGCATTGATAGCTTTTTGACAGCTAAAGGTGAGCCAGAACTCATTACTCCCCTACAGGCTCTGGGCAGAAATGGGTACTTCCAGAAAGCAGTTCACTCCATAGTAGGATACGTATCTAAGATAGGTCAGACCAGTTTGTCTTCGGAGACATCAGTGGCTATAAAGAGTTCCCATCTTGCTCAGATGTCAATACCAAACTTCTAGACACACAGTGTTTGGAGCAGATGAACGCTACCTCAGACTTGCTTGAAATAAGTGGGAGGTGATGTCCCCAAGACTTCATTGACTCTGAGGTAGGTGACTAATTACTTACGTGAATCCAACTCCCCCCTTTACACTGTGTAATAACTAGTTGACTCTGTGTCATGATGCCAAGACATCTTCCCGGGGAGGGACTCTGATGCTTGCTCTTTCCCCAGAAAATCCCTTTTGAGAAGCTCACATGTTCCACCCTGCCTTGGCTGTGCACATGATGGACCATTGCCTGGCTTAAACAGATACCTGGGGTGGTGAAGGGTTTTGGGAAGACTGCTTCTAAACATCTACCTCTTTAAACTGCTCACTGGCTGCCTTTTTTTTTTTTTAAGTCCTGTGCTGTGCCCTGCCCTGCAGTTCCTGCCCTTGGGTGTGCTTGGACAATGTAGTAAGGAGCTAGGAGTGCCCCTGGTCTGGGAGACCATGAGACCAGGGCTGCTCAGTGTATGATGTGGTATCAATGTGCTCACAGCCTCTAGGGCTACCATGAGATGAGAAGGTGGCAAAATCCAGCTCCTGTTTGCAGAGGTGCAAACAACCGTACATGACAAGAGCATTGCAAGCTACGGCCTTTTTCGCACCAGGACTCCTCCTTCCATCTTTGGAGACCTCTGTCTATGGGCTTGCTCTGATCATCTTCCATCTGCAGTTTTTCTGTCTGGTAACAACAGGAACAATTTGCCTCTCCTTCCTCATTGTCAAAATCACCAAAATGATCTTCCCACTTACTGTCAGTCTCTTTGTATTTCACCCTACACTTTTCTATATATCAGTCAAGCAGTGGAACAGGTTGCCAAGAGAAGTTCTGCAGTCTCCATCCCCGGAGGTTTTCAAGACCCAGCTGTACAAAGCTGTGAATAACCCAGTCTGATCTCAGAGCTGACCTTGCTTTGAGCAGGAGATTGGACTGGAGACCTCCTGAAGACCCTTCCAACCTGAGTTATTCTGTGATGCTATGATATCCAACTCCATAACTTGGAGCTAGGCCACAGCGTATGATGTGGTATCAATGGGGGCTGCCCCCTACTCAACCACGCTCCACCGAAGCTCAGGGAAAGTTTCCTGTCCACCTCACCAGGTTCAGGATTGGGCCCTTCTGGCCAAGTCATGAGTGCTTTTTCCTGCTCCAGCACTCCCAAGGTGCTTCAACGGTTAAGCCAGCAGGACTGGGTTGCCACTGTACTGGGAAGAGGGCATCAATTTTCCTGCCTGTAAAGTGCTATGGCATGGCGTGAATGTGTTTGTAACATGAGCCAGAAAAACAGTCCGTGGATGCTATTGAAGATAGCCCCAACAGTGAACCCAGGGCTGCGCTCACCGCTGAATATGATCCTCTGCTAAGCACAAAATGCACACGTGTCCTTGTTATTCCTTCTCAAGCAACACCCCCACCACCTCCCCGAACCCCTCCAGGAGCCAAGGTCTTGTGATGCTCTGCGTATAAAGAAACCACAGTCCGAGGTTGCTGCGTACCCCCAAAAATCTTAAAAATGCAGAGATGGCTTTGACAGACCTCCTGCCTGAATACCTGACTGCTATTTAGAGTGCACGGCTTGTAAATAACTGCACCGGGAGAGGGGTTGTTTACTGCAGCCTTGTCTCTGTGACTGATGCTGACTTCCATGTCAAAAAAACCCCCAAGGAGATTTCAGCTTCCCCCCGCTTCGTAGTGATTTGGGTATATTTTGGGACAGACTGCTTTGACGACAGATGATGGTTGAGATGCGACAGGCACCCTAAGACCGCTTCGCCCTAATAGGAGATTTCAGCTTGTTTTCATCGGTCGCAAACGTCAGTGGTTTTATATCGCTCTCACTTTACCCAGGGGAGCTGGACCGAGTCAGAGCATCGTGTGAGGGTTTGCTTGGTTTCTCGAAGCACCCACCGTGCACAAACTCCAGCCCTGCCCAGGCTGACCGACTACAAAGGGTCACCCCCGTCTCCCCCCCAGCATCTTTCCTCTCCCATGAATGCCTGCAAGAAGCAATCAGATTTAAGGAGAACAGGGCCAACCCTGGGGATAACCATCCTTCATGAGCTGGCTTTGGTGTGACCAACCTGCCCGACGCTGACATTTTAATTAAAGTGTTTTTTGCTCTTTTACACATTTTTCTCTGATAAGCCTGGTACTCCCCGCTAAAACCTCTCACAGCCCCTCACGCGGTTTGTCCTAAATACTCTAATCTCTGGGGCTCCTTTCTATCTTCCACAGACCTGACTTCCCTCTCCACATTATTTCTGTGCAGCAATGACACTCTTATCTAACTAGGACATCTACTTAGCAATTTCCTCCCTTTGCTGTTCGCTTTTGGCTCTCCATGGCTTTTACGAGGTCGGTGGTTTATCTATCAAGTTGCATGCACAAACCTGTTTTACCCCAGATCCGAGGATGCTGGGTCCTACGGCTGCGTTTGCAAGCTCTGGGCAGCAAGAGGAGGGATTCACCCAGGGTAGCAAGGGAGCAACCATATATCAGGCAGGGAGCAGGCAGGCTGGGAGGGGACGAGGGCTGCGCTGGCTGGGCATCCCAGGCATGGCAGATGCGGGCTGTGGTGGTCCTAGGAAAGGGTTGGCAATGCTGACACCTCCTCTGGCGTGGGGATCCCTGTGGTGAAGCTGTCAGTCTCTAGACCTCCTCTTGTGGCAAGTTGCTCTATATGTTGGTACCCACCGGAGGCAGATTTTTTGGGTGGGCTGGGCATCCTGCCGCATGCAGGCATCCCTCTGTCTCCCCATCCCTCCCATGGCCGTGGATTTGGCCCTGCCACCCTGTCATGTGCCGTGGCTCCAGCAAAAGACCTACACGGTGGTGCTCTGGAAAGAGCGTGGGACCAGAAATACAGGTATCTGCTAGAGCAGGATGATGAAGGCATCCCCATGCAATCCTGCACGAGCTGTCCCAGACTTTTCTCTTCACTTACCCAACTCTGTGTTGGCATCCCAGACAAATTTGCTCCCTGCTGGCACTGGAAATCTCGCTTTATCTTACCTGCAGAGGTTTCTGTATGACATCTCCTGCACAGCCATTTGCTGCTGTCTTTTTGTTTTTCTTTTCAAAGAAAATAACTCCACCAACAGCAAACCCGAAACTGCCTGTATTGTTGTGGGCCTGAATTGCATGTTCAAAATCCCTGTTTTCTGATGTTTAATTGGAGCTGAACCCTACTGCAGACATCCCCCCTGGGGGGGGCTGCAATTTTCTTTCTGCTGACCACTTGTTTTCAGAAGTGTTGCAGGAACCCAATATCTTTGAGAGCTTCAGCCCTGTTCTTGAACGCAGCTGGAACTGGCCAGTGGGTAGCACAGACAGAAATACACATGATGAAATAAGGTTCTTTTTCTTAAAAGCCAGCCAAAAACATCCCTCTGAGGTGCACTGTTACAGCCTATATTGTTCCATCAGGCCCCATAACTTCAACATTTGGAGACGGGAAGCTAAATTTAGGCGTGTTACTATTTCTATTTTAATATCCTGGAATTGGCTCAGAGTCCGACACTGGCTTTTACATTCTTCTTCGCCAAGTTCCTCCCACTCAGGAGTCCTGCCTTGATGGTGGCTCCGCTTATCACACGCCTGCCAGCCCCCCCCCAGTCTGATACGGTTGGGAGGTTTGATCAAGTTTCATCATGGTGATGAAAATCAAAAGTGAAACTGGTGTATGATGTTCAGCAGGGGATGATTTTAATGTGTCAAGGCCCAGATTTGTGGCTTCAGATCCTCCAATTTAAGTTGTCAAAGTGGGGTTGTACTCACTGCAGGTGCCCTCCATGGGCAATGGAGAAGGTGGTTCACCTCCTGCTTTTGCTTGTGGCTCTGTCCTGACTCTCGCAGGCAGCGAGCATGAGTAGTGCCTTAGACTGGTGCCTTGGGAAGGTGCTTGAAGGGACTTGGAATAATTTTGACCCCACGTGGCAAAAAGAAGCACTGACCTGGCTGCTGTGACGGGGTTTGCAGCTGACATGGCAGGGGTGCAAGTGGAGCTGGGCTTCTGGACCATGCCTTGGAAACGTGCCTGCTTGCAGGCTGGGCTGAGCACTGCAACGGCCAGTGCTGCAGCCATCACCTCTTTCCTAGGCTGGTGCTCCTTCCTTGCATGGGACCAAAGTGGCTGGGGGACAGCAGATATGGCTCATCAGCCCCTGGGAGGAGGGGTTAGGGACTGGGAGCTGGGACACAGGGCTGTGCAGCATGTGTGTGTGCTGCGGCTGCAGTGGCATGGGCGTGAAATGAATTTCCCTTTGCCAGGACACGATGGACTTACTGCTTTGAGCTAATGCCACCTTCACCTCCAAGCCCTGCAAGACCTAACCTGGACAGATAAAGGACACACTGACTGAGGCTTGTGGCCCTGCTGCTTTAGAAACAGCCGTAATAACCATGGCCACAGCATTTCCTGACTTTTCAGTGCTTAGCCAAAGAAACTTGCTTTTCACACAGGGTATCTTTTTTAAAACCTCTATCTATAATATCCGAAGGAGACTGTCGGTATGTAGTGGCTCCTAATAAAACAAGAGTTAGCACACTGTGGCATGGAGGAATTACACCACAGACAACACCACCCTGCACTTAGAATAAGAAATGACTGGTGTTTCTCATTTTAAGAGTGTCATGGAAAGCAAACACATTTATTTTTATCCCCCCCTGCAGTTGGAGTAATATCCCTGTTGTTTTTCGGTGCACATCGCTATCAGGAGCGAGGACAGAACTGCCTTTTTCCAAGCCATCCCTGACTTCCCAGCTAACTCCATCCACCCCACGGTGGAATGTCGCTGTGTGTCTTTGATCAGTAGCTATGTCCTCCTGGTCGCTCCTACCCAGGCTCCTCTCTCATTGGTCTCCACCATTGCAGCCCTCCTGACCTTTGTTTGATGGTCCTGTTTGTTCCTGCTTTGGTCTCCAGGTGCCAGGGCTGCAGCAGAGCATTTGTTGGTGGTGGGATTTTTCCACTGAGAAAGGGAGCTGGGTGCTGATGCTGTCAGGACAGTTCAGAGTCCTGACTCATGCAGTTGCACTTAAAAAGTAATTGAAATGAACTGTTTTCTTGCTTTGTGGCCTATGAGATAAGTATTGATTCCCTTTTGTTCTTGGCCTTTTTCTTCCCAGATCAAGGTTGAAATTAGTTTCTGGAAAGGTTTGGCTTTATTGAAGATCGTTCTGTTTTAGGATGAAGGTATGTGTTGATTGAGTTGTAACAAGCCTATTTTATGCTTTCTTATGGCCCTTCCTGTTGAAGATCTCAAAACACTTCACATGAAACGAAAGGACCTTATCCTCTTCTTCAAAGCTGTCCAAGTTTGGCCTAAACTAGGGAAATGTCGCCCTGTCTGCAAAAGGCTTCTCCTCTTCTTGCTGGAGAGACAGAAGAGTCCACCTCAGGTACAGGACCTTGGCTTGCAGAGGCGGGGGCTGTATCTTGGGGTGTCTCAGGGACCACGAAATGAAGCTGGTGTGTCTATCTGGTACCGCTGGGCATGTGTCTCTGTGGTGGGCTGAGGAGCAGAGACATGAGCAGAGACAGTTGTAGTGTGGCAAAGCTCTGGAAGAAAAAAAAGCTCAAGCACCCTGGCAGGAGGAGGGACAAAGCCATCCCACGTCTCCTTGAGGTGGGTCCTAGCCCATCTGGAGGATCCATCCTGATCAGTCTGATATTGCCCCTGACCAGCCACCCCATTTGGAGGAGTACCTGAGCTCCAGGCAGCATCGCATGCCTGCCTGTGAGACAGCACAACCATCTAATTACTCATAATTACTAATTATTAACGGTGTCAGGTTGTGCCTCATGCATTGTTGACAACCTTCACTAGCTTCTGTGTAACTTCATTTTGTGGCAAGTCAAGAAGTTATTTCCATTACGTATCTCAGCTTATTTTCATAGGTGATTTTATAGAGTTCATTTAAAAATAGACTGAGTTTTAAAATACTTTTTTCTAAGAAATTCTGTTTCTTGGTTTTCCCTTTTCTCAGTTTCATCAGACATAAAGAATATCCCATGTCTAGCGGCAAGTAAAACAAAAAGAGAAACAGAGGAAAGCAAAAAGAGGGATGCAATTAAAAAAAAAAATCACTGTTTTGTCATTCCTTCACCTCATAAAGTCTTGAATCGCTACAGGAAATATAAACAGAGCAAAAATAAAGGAAAGTAGCAGTAAAAGCACAGTGAGCAAAGACAGCTTTTGGTGGACTGGCACGTGTTTTAAATGGACCATATATTGTTGCCAAAGAGTTTCATATGCAGAGGGACGGCTCATGCACTGGGAGGATTTTAATGGAGAAAACCAAAATCCCCCCCCTCCAAACTTTGAGAGAGTCACATTTTGCTATTCCTTAATTGAGATATAACGCTTGCTGTGAGTCCTACCAGCAAGGGAGTTGTTTTAGGCTGAATTCCGTTTTTCTTTAGGAAAAAAAAGAAAAAATGATGGGCGTCGGAACAGAGGCTGTTCTGCAAATACCTTGTAGCCTCAGAGAAAACAGGACCAGAAGAGACCTTCAGCAATTGTGTGAGCCAACTTCTGACCTCAAGGCAGGGCGAGAGCTCTGTGAACCACTCCTGAAAGATGTCTCTTTAGCATGTTCTTGAGACCTCCAGCAATGATGTCATTAACTCTATAGGCCACCGACAATTTCAGCTCTATTTTTATTAAATATAGAAACTTGGTAAGGCTGTTCAGGTCTTTATGGAAAGAACCAGATGTTACGGTTATTTGCATCCTTTGAAACGTTAGCTGTATGTTTACTTGCAATATTTTTAGTATTTGTCTCACCTATCAGAGAAAACCTTTCTGTTCAGATACATTTCACATTTGTAATCGGTGCCTCAGCTGAAATCAGCCATAAAAAATGACCCAAACCGCTGACATACAAATGAAGGAGGAAGGGATTAGGATGTGGGTTAGTGAGACACAGAAAGACTTTGTGTGTGGTTTAAAGACCTCAAAATGAATGAGTCCTGCTCTGTTAAGTCTTTGGGCCAGCCCCTGAGCCTCTTCTCCAGGCAAGGCAAGGAAATGGCTCCTCTGTAGGTTTTAGAGGGCCATTTGCTTGTCCTGGGCACCTTTCATTCATTTGGTCATTGACGGGAACATCCTGTGTGCTCAGAAATAGCTGAGATTGGGGTACTGGCTGAAACAACGTGTGTGCTTTGACTCTTCCCCTCCAGAGGCACCCAAAGATGTGCTTATGCAGAAACCCTGCTTGCGCAGAATTTAATTTTATAGCCAGCCCCCAAGGTCCCTCATGGAGACTCTGGCACAGCTGGGAACCGAGCACTGACATCCAGGTCTCAAATCTGCAATGCAGCAGAAGTTTCTCTGCAGAAGATCCTTCCAGCCTTCAAAAGTGTTTGGCACCTGGAGGTGGTGAGAGTGTAGCCTCTGGATTGCTGAGGAAGGCATCACTGCAGAGCACACCATCTTTCCCGCAGAGCCTGCCTCTCAGTCCTAATTATCTTTTGGACGGTGACATGAGCCAGTGGTGGGCCAGGGGACGTCTCTTCTTCGAAGAAAGTGTTCAAAACGAGCTCCCAACCATGTATGAGATCTCACAGAAGTCCGCAGCAATCCTAATCTAAGCATGCTTGTGTAATTTCCCAGTTCAATGCTTTTTTTTTCCACCTAAGATTCCTCCTTGGCCTGTTTAAAGGACGTTTTCCTCAACTTCAGAGGCTAAGCAAGCTGCAATACTTTCATTTACTTCTTAGAGGCTGTGAAAGGGAAAGTTTCAAGAAATATAAACAAAGGATTAACACCGCTAAAACTGAAGAAACACCTTGTTATTGTTGATGCCTGACCACCTTTGGCTTGCACCAGGTCTTTGGTGCCTTGGCACAAATTTTGCTGAAGTTTTATTCCTGCATCTTTCTTCCCAGCCCTTTTTTCCTATGTTGTTCAACATTCAGCTCCGATGACCTTCTTCAGTGTGGACTGTTCATCCTCTTGGCTTAGCGAGGGTCCAAGGTCTGACTCAATCCTTTTTCTTTCCCTGCTCAGCATGTTATAGCTGTGCATGCTCATCTTGTTTGCATTTTTTTTGGAAAAGGCCCCAGTGGGAAGCTTGAGTCTTGTGGCACATGGC
Organism: Aptenodytes patagonicus; assembly: GCF_965638725.1. Lineage (NCBI taxonomy): Eukaryota > Metazoa > Chordata > Aves > Sphenisciformes > Spheniscidae > Aptenodytes > Aptenodytes patagonicus. Next base: position 171,000,392 of record NC_134950.1, on the reverse strand, counting down.
AGGCATTTCACTCTGCAATTATCTATCGACGCTGCTAATCTGCTTCGAGTGGAGCTGGCCGTGCTCAAAACGTGCTTGTGGCTTTCCTCATCTTTGGCTCTTTGCTGTGGTTTCGGCCCTTTCTGAATCCCCCAGTGTTCAGGAAGAGCCAGAGCAGTTCTCACACTCTGTTTTCTCTCCTCCTTTACTTTTTCCCTGGCATTCTCCAGGTTTTCACTTGCAGCCCATGTTGTTTTTTAAATGCACGTTGAAAACCTTATGTTCCCCAGGTTTTTTCACATTGGAAGATGTGAAAGGAAGATTAGTCTCTATATTAAATCTGTTTTCCCTTCTTTCTCTCCTTCCCCTCTCCTTTACCTCTTCCCGCAGGTCCGTTGTTTCCAGACTTCTCTGCTCCTGTCAATGTCCCAACAGCTTTCAGCTATTCATGCGTGTCAGATATACGTCAGGGTGTTTGGGTCTCATCACCAGAAGGAACTTTCCAGTGGAGGCATAAACCCCTTTAGGAAACCTGCCTTTATGAAATACTGTATATAAAGCACCGCCTGAGGGAGAGCAGTTACAGAGCAGAGAGGCAGCACAGGCTTTGCTCTCTGTAATAATTTGCGTTTTTGCAAAGAGAGCATAAAACGCACCATGCTAGCGATGAGAAAAAATTCTCATCCTCTTTGCGCAAACAGAAAACAGCAGATAATCAAGACTTTGTATCTGTTGACTTTGGTTAGTAAGATCATAAATAACCCATAGGATGATCCGGACTGCTGCAGAATATGAGCTGGAGATGTCATCCAGTGAGTCCGACACCAGACTATATAATGCGGGGACCGTTGGTTTCAAGGACCTAATTCTCATTTCTTTCCCAGTAGCAATATTTAAAAAAGGACTCCGAGGAAATGAAAAGTGACACCCAAAGCCCATATTTCTAGGGATAACCTACCCCATTTCCAGAGGATTATTTGCCATCACTATGAAAAATCTGCACCGAGTACCTACTTTGAACGTGTCTAAACTCATCTTCCACTTTCACACACCGTTGGAGCTCGCTTCTGCCTTTTTATTGTAAGTCTTTCTCCTGTTGCAGATTTGTGTAAACTATGACTGAACTGCTTCTCCAGGAGTCTTGCCCATGTCAGGAGAAGTATGTGACCCGAGAGAGCTCTTTTATTTTCAGCATGGTGTGATCCTCCACAGCGTTTTGCATCATCTTTTGTCTCAACTTCCATCATGCCATGCATGATTGATTTGTCTGCTTTCTACTAGGCTTTGCTCAGTTATTTGTTATCTCTATTTGGGCACCATTGTGTTCAAATCAATGAAGTCATCTGCTCAATTTCAATGGCCATAAAAAATAAAGTAGGAGCTGGCAGAGGGTTATTTTGAGATCAAACACATTTGTGCTTGCTTGGCTGGTGGCCAGGAGACCATAAATGTAAAATGGGACAGTATAGTCTTCCCTTGACTATTGCACTCTGGTTTTATGTTCAAAACAACACAGCAGAAATAGAAAAGTCTAGACTTGAAGCTAAAGAAATGCTACAGCATTTCTGGAGCAAGGGACTTCAGAAATGATCCTAATCGGTCTCCAACAGCTTCCCATAGTTGAGTCTCTGTTGAACTTCCCTGGAATTATACTTGAATTACAGCAACAAGAGAGGATGATGAGGCCCAGTAACTGGACGTGAGACTGACGTGTTAACCAACAGCCCCAGCCCAGTGTAGCTACAGACTGAGTCTGCTCTGGGTTATGCTGTTTTGCAGAACTGCACCCTTGGCTGGTTGACAACAAAAGCAAAGGCAAGTGGCTCGTATCTGTAGTGCTTGGACCAAGTAGGATGTTCCTGCATCCCCATCTTCCTTCCATGGGTCCAGCTTCTTATAGAATCCTAGAAGGTTTGGGGTGGAAGGGACCTCTCAAGGTCATCTAGTCCAACCCCCCTGCCGTGGGCAGGGACATCTTCAACTAGATCAGGTTGCTCAGAGCCCCGTCCAGCCTGGCCTGGAACGTTTCCAGGGATGGGACATCCACCACCTCTCTGGGCAACCTGTGCCAGTGTCTCACCACCCTCAGCGTAAAAAATTTCTTCCTTATATCTAGTCTGATATCTCCTCTTATGTCCTGATTCATTAAAGGTTTCCCCAACTTTGATATTGGACTGGTGAAGGAGTTGGTAATCCTCACGTACTCAACCTCAGACACACAGCCTTTCAATGCAAAATTGGGGTCTTTGTGGATAGTGCTTTCCAAAACATGTCTGCTTTTCACTGTGAGAAGTCCAATTTGCGAGAAAAAAACCAAACGTCTTCCTTTTGATATGTTTCTCAGATGATTCACTGAATTGTTAGTGTGGTTTCTGTTGTTGCTACCCTTCCTTGTGGATAGGTTTCTCTGGTGAGGCTGCATCTCCCAGGGCTTTTCCTTGAGCTCAGAGAGCAGGAAACAGGTGTCTCTGCAAAAAGTTTTCTCTGGACATATTCTCCATATTCTCTGGACGTATTCTCGAGGGCTGTCTTGTGCCAATGAGATGAAAAGTGTAGTGTGCCAAAATTTATGTGCGGGCATATGTTTGTGTGAGTGTGTGCATATATGTGTACACGCACGTGCATGTGTCGATGCCTGGGGTGCTGCCTATGCCATGGCACAGGTCTTGCCCATGCTGGTAGACTCCCTCATAGGCTCCCCTCCCAAAACACACACCCAGCTAAGGTTGTCTAGTTCATACTGTCTACTGGGAACAGTTTCTGCTCCTGAACAGCGCGTTTCCTAGGAGGGCCCTTATTAGCATGACCATGGAGCTTGTTAGCAATTAAATGGTCTGGATGGCTATGTGATACAAGTCCTTTGCAGACCTCAATGTGACAGAGAGTGCTGTGTTTAAACCCGATTAGGAGGGGAGTGGACTTGCTCCTACCAAGGGAGCAGTTTCTGAGGAAGGGAACAGCAATTACAGGCAGCAAAGCTCGTCGAAAGTGGCTTTTAATGATCACTTCAGGACCTGCCTGTGATTTCAGACACAGCAGGTTCTGCTGAACCGGACAAAGCAAATCCAGTACAGCCCTGGTGTGGAGTTATATGCCACTCTAAAGAAAAGGTGAACAAAGTTAGCCCCAGGCTGACACCTTTAAAAAGAATTTTTTTTGCCTTTGGAGGGAGATTCTTGTTGCATTCATCTTTTTCCTCTTTTAACAGCCATAGATGAGAAGGAAACAGGATTTCTGATAATGACACTGAACAAAGTTTCAGGTGATGGGGATTCAATTTGTGATCATTACCCACCTGGGAAACAGCTTAATCCCTCTCTGGACTTTAATTCCAAAACCTGTATAGAGAGGACAAATATTCTTCCTTTGCTTTCCTTGCATCAGACCTCAAATGCCTGTGGGCTAATGCAATGTGCTCCCCTTTTCCTTCCATCTCCACATCTCGCTGTGGCACTCTGGGTGCTCCCACAGTATCAACTGTAATTTCAATAAGGCCAACCAGCTGTTCCTGAAGGAGAGGACACTCCTGAAACCCCCCAGAGCTCCCAGCCTTCGTCAAGTCCTATAGCTCCTGGGAACATCTTTCTGGGCCTCTTCTCTCCCCTGTCCTGTGCTAATTGCACACTCATGTTCACTGGCTTTCCAAAGGCGTGGGATGGTCAAGTGTTGCAGAAATTCTTGCCAGAAAAATGAAGCCTTTTCCTACAGAAGGACTTTGTCTGCCCCAAAATGACTGGCTCATTCTGTGGCTTGAGGAACCACGCTTCTCCTTGGATTTGACTTTACCTTGGAAATGTTCATCCCTGAAGATAGGGGAACAGAATGTGTTCCTGCTGCCAACAGAATCAGACCCCTGCTGCCAGGAGCAAAAGGTTGCAGGAATGGTTTGCGAAGAGCCTGTGTAATTGTCTGCAGTCCTGGGTAAGATGAGACAGGCACTGTTTCAAATGGGGCTTGTTGCTTCAATGCAGGTTAACCTTCCCACCTTCTTCAGCCCAGATTGGCATAAAGGCTCCTTGATGCGAGTAAAAGCAGATGTACATATAGCCCAAATATCATAAACATACTCCTCAGGGATATGTCATCCCAGAGGTTACAGAGGCGCCTTGTCAGGATGCCGACAGCTCAAGAACAGCTACGGCCAAGAACAGCACATGTTTAGTCCTAGGTGCAGACAGGATCATGCTTTCATTTAAGTCCTTCCCCCTCTCTCCTTGTCTTTCAGGACTTCTGAGAAGCAGTCCTCACCCAAAGGCTGCCATCCTGCCCTGGGAATCCCTTCCAGCTCCTCCCATGGGGCTTGGGCTGAGCTGCATGGGGTGATGGACCAGCCGCTGGGTTATTCCACCTTTCCCCTCCTGCCTTCAGACTCTGCAGGCTCAGCAAAGGGAGCGATGGAAAATGCTAGATTCAGATTTTGGATGGTTCAGACCATCCACGGCATAACCCCGCTTTGCCCTCTGGAGTGATCTCATGGCACTGCAGGCTTTGGCATCCACATGCCAACCCCCTGTGGCCTGCTCTTCCGTGGTTCTCCAGCAAGGAGCAGCCTCCAACTGAGATGTTGGGTTATGTCCGTGACTGAGATGCAACAGAGAGAGGACTCAACAGAAGTGGTGAGAGACCCCGGAGAAAGAACCAACTGGCTGTTCTCCACGGGTGGGATTTATCTCCATTAACTGCAGCTGCCTAAATATGAGGCAAGCAGTCAACAGCAGCCTTTAGGCTCCCTCTAAAGTCAATAGGGAGAGATCAGGGACTGCAGAGGGTGGCTTGTTCTGCCCTGGTTGGTGTGCAGTAAAGATGGCCTGGATTGCCTTCTGAAGGCGATTTCTCATTCTTGGAGAGGTGTTAGATAATAAGCTTAGACAAGATGCTACCTTTTGATGGCTAAAACTGCCCAGGATGAATCCTGTTCTTTCTAGATCCAGCCTCCATTTGTGGATGCCAACGTTAATTTTCTTCCTACTACCAGTTTTATCCTTGTTAGTAGCACTGACCTGGTACTGGGGACAGGACTGGAGATATCTCCCAAAATTCACCTCTTTGGTGGCAACATATCATAACCTTTCTCCCCCCTCTGCTTTTGCAAAACATGGTAATATTTCAAACTTTTAATTTTTTTTTTTTCTCTAACTGGAGGTTTCCCACTGCAAACAGCCTAGACAGAAAACTCAAAACACAGCACAATGCGCCATGAGCAAAGTCTTTCTTCGGCGTTTGTTGACTTCTTTGGCTCTAGACTCTGTAAGAAGCCCTGGGGAATTCACTAGGACTATTCACATAATGAAGTGTAAAACCTTTTGGGAGCAGCAGCTTCTAGCAAATACTTGTAAACTATACAAAACCGAGGCTCAAGAATTGGAACTTGCCCATCGATGCTGTTTAATAGTTAGCATGCTAATTTAATTTAATTTAACTATTAAATTTTAGGGACATGGTTTAGTGGGCATGGTGGTGTTGGGTTGACGGTTGGACTCGATGATCTTGGAGGTCTTTTCCAACCTCAATGATTCTATGATTCTATGCTCTGCAGCACAGCTTTGACCCATGCCAACTTGTGATCTCCTAGACATGTCCCATCAGTTGCCTGCATATGGAGAAGGATGTAGCACGTACCGAGAACATCCTCTCCTGTGCTATGTAGAGAAAGCCAAAGTTTTTTTTGGGAAAAGAGAGTTTGGCTGTACCGATGTCTGCCATACTGCATCACTTGCCGACACCCGTCTATATTGCTAAACTGCCACAGCAGCATCTGGTTTGGTTTTGGCTCAGGTCAGGTACAGTTTTCCCAGGCAACTCCCAGACATGGTTTGGAGGTTCATGTGGGTGAAGAACAACTTTCCAGTGGGCAGTCAGTATGCGGCCACCAGGCTCTGGGCATGAAAATAGAGTAATAATGGGGGTGCAGGATGTGTTGTACCAGCTGACGGCTGTGATGGAGGGCACACAGGACCAAAGATTGCCCCGGTACATCTCATTCACTAGTGCAGACATGGCCACGGGCAGCTTGACCTCCTAGTTCAGGCTGAGTAGAGCCAGAGGTTTCCAAACTGCTGGTGGTATGTGAAGCACTTCCAAGTGCAAGGAGGAAAATCCAGTGGTGAATGTAATTTTTGCTTTCCAAGCACATGGGTTCATGCCCAGTGCAGTGTGTCTGGTGGGCCTTCAGTTCAGAGCCCATACGTGACTTCTTTGACTAATTGGGTGCATCGATACAGTTCAGGAGCATCCAAAAGAGCAGCAACGCAGTGACAGTAAGCCTGGAAATAACTTTCCACTGCTGCTTTCCCAACCTCTTTGAATGGATATCCTTCACATTTGAGCAACTTTATAAGCTAAATATTCACACCTCATTGATTGCTGCCTGGATGTTTATAGGACCTGGGCGAAGCTGCCGTAATGGAGGGAAGGATAAGAGAGCAAAGGAATAACAGCAGATGCCTCAGTGAGGTTTCATGTGCAGACTTGGACTCAGTGAATTGTCTGCCTCTGTCTCAGCCAGGAAAGTGGTTGTTCAAAATGACATCATGGGATACCCTGTTAATTTTGTCTCTGTGCGTGCTTCTAGGTCAGATTTCACTTTGCAAATCTCTCAGCTGTTTTTTTTTAAACCTGCCCAAGAAACATGCACTTAGAGTGACACTAGCTTGTTTATCTCCTCCCGCCCTGTGCCACTGCACCTGTATCTCATGGGAAATTCCCTAGAAAGAGTCTGGTGTTGCTTCTTCCCCCCCTTCATGCCATCAGTCATGGTAGGATTATAATGTCCCCAATACCATACCCATGCACAGAGAGCAAGAGACTGCAGTGAAGAAAGGCCAGACATAGTTCAGCTCTCTCTCATTACCTCTGGATATACAGGTCTCCACTGGCACAGCTTGCCTGACCATGGGAAAATCCCCAGCGAGCTTCATCTCACTGAAATTGAAACATTTATAAGGCAGATGTCTGCACTGGGGCTTGTCAGCTTGCGTCCCCTCCACCGCCTGGACCGGGGCTTGTTTCACCCTAGAGCAGAAATGTAAAATGGGTTGGGCAGATTGCATCTCAGCAGTGCCAGTGCCTCTACAAGGAAATGCTGGGGTGTGTTGCTGCAATGTGGATGACTGCAGTGATGAGAGCTGAATCCTATTTGCTCCTCTTTTCCCCCTCCCACCCTTTATCTGCTCTGTTTATTCAAGACGTCCCAGAAAGGACAGGTTTTCTAGGGTATAATCCTCCTCCGAAGCATCTTTTTCCCATGGCTTGTCTTGCAGCAAACCAGTGGGTAGATAATGGTTGCTCCTAGAGAAGTGCATTGTGTCTCTTTACCCCCCCACTGGCTCTGGAGGGACCCCCTCAACTAACAACGATGGGGTTTGTCATAGAGAGGGCTCACAAAGGGTAAGGGGAACTCCACCCTCATGACGATTTGCTTTCCTAGCTTGAGAAAGGGTAGAATGAGCACACAATGCTTCTTTAGGGAAAGATCCTACAGCGATAAAGACCAATAAAAATAATAAAAATAAACAACCACCCCCCCGTAAAATTCCCCGGACCCAGCTTTCAGAGAGATGTAGAACAGACCCTACAAAAAAAATATCATCAAGGTTTCCAGAAGATGCTGTTGGCTTCTCTGTAGCTCCCAAGGCATAAATTGTCATTGAGCTCTATTAAATGGCTCATATCTGTAAACAAGGTTTGCTACATAAAGTCCCTGTGTAAGGACATGATTGCCTTCCAAGAGCAGGTGAACATGCCGACCACCTCTCCTCCCCGCAAAACAGGCTTTGTGTTATTTTGATTATTTTATTACTATCCATAGGATTTCCTCTCTGAAATTCAGTTAGAGAAGTAGGACTTGGGAATGCAGAAGGAACTGGAATACAACAGTGCTACGTCTGTATATGTATTTGGGGGAAAAGCCTCAGCTGTGGGACATTGCTGGGACCTCATTTAGTCCCCTTCTGCACATACAGCGATATCAATTTGCAGTAATGTAGGATGCTCCTCTATTGATCTATTAATTTTGGTGAGAAATGTTGCACGATGTACAAAAGCCACAGCTCTGATCTGGCTGTTGGAGGATTTCTGTGCAGCAACGGGAATGTTGCTAGGACTCGTAGGTGGTATTTTTGTTTCCTCTCGCCTGGCAGTGACTGCAGTTCTGCCCAGCCGACGAAGGCATGTTCCCTTCGACAACATTTGTCTGCTTAAGCAATTGCTTTTATCTGTACATCTCCTGTGGTCTTCACCCCATTTCAAAACTCTTCTGGAAATACATCTTTTCCCCTTTCCGGGATTCCCAAATTCCAATGTCCTGTTTCACTTAGTCATACACTTCCATGTCTGACGGAGTATCTGGGCAGCTCATCCTACCTAACAAAATGTGTAGTTTCAGTTGACAGCTACGCCTAAGTTAGTTGACAGATGAAGGGATGATTGCCTCCTTCTGTTTCCAGTTGTGTACTTCCCAGCCCACGTGCTGGAGCTAACATTAGCATGTCCATGGGCTGAATCGGTTCATCTGGTTGACTTGGTGGACAACTTTTCTTTCTCTTTTTTCTTCAATTTTCTTCCAAATCAGCTAGCTGAGCTGACTCATTTTTGATTGCATGATTGTTAGATCCAGCTTAAGGAATTGATGGGAGAAGGGGAAGGTGGAAAGAGGGACCATGCCTTTGGTTTCAGTGCATTGTTAGATTTGGCTGGGCTGTGTTGTGAAATCTCATCCTTTGCCACTTAGGCTGGAAAGACTTATCCTTGAGAAGTTCCTATTGTCTCTGGAGCTGCTTCTGGTTGTCTTCCACATGTAGGCTGATGAACATCTCTGCTGCTTATCAAGCAACTTTTGATGGCTGGGCGTATAGAGCACTTTTTCAGCCTGGTCAGCCACCTTTTTCAGCCTTAATAGTCGTTGCCTACTCAACTGTGCTTGGTAAATCTGATTGATGAGTGGTCTGGACATCCACAGAGGAGCAGAGAGCCAGCACCAGTCACCAATAATCTCCAGCTGGTCCCTCGCCACTCAGGACCCTATGGAGAGGTCCATCAACTTTTCATTTCTGAACTGGGTAGATCCAATTTAGGAGTGCAAGTGGAATGCCCGTGGGCATCTTCCTTTATGAGAAACTGCAGGTGCTCCTTGGAAGCCAATGGACTTGTACTGGGTTTTGGCAGATGATGAACTAGCTCCAGGTTTATGGGGATGCTCTTCAAAATATTTCCACAATTTGAAGAAGTGTCTTTTTGTGACAGGTAAATTTGGGTGCCGCTCCACAGCCCCAGAAAAGCTTTACAAAGATTATATAGAGTTTGCTGAGTTCTCCTGGGAAAGTTTCTAGAGCCAGTTTCAAATACCTGCTTTTTTGGGTTTGGACACATGTAACGAAGTTATTGCTGGTTGATAAATTAACGCACGTCTAGTGATCCATGACCACTGCTTGTATTAATTCTGCTAATCCATGGCTTTACCTTTATGAAAACTTGGTGCCAAACAGCAGAGCTGTTGGAATGGTGCAAAAGCAGAATTACAAATATATAATCCTGATGAACTGACTCAGACACATTATAAGGTGATTTGCTCTTTGTGGCTTGCAAATATTTACAGGATTGCTGATACTTGTGAAAATGTTTGTCAACCCTGTAAAGACAGTATTTAGTCATGGACATCTGTGTGTGTGTTTGCTTAATTTTGCATTTACATGAAGCTGTCTCTAGACACTTCACCAATACTCCTCAGTGGATTATTAGTTGTACACGCAGTAGTGTACTGAACCCAGTTTTAAATGGGGATTAAGTTAAAAGGAAACTAAAACTCTTAGCTGCATTTCTGACTGTGGTAAAGTGGTTTGGGATGAGCTCTGCCCACCATAAATTTGCACAAGATCTGCCTGTTATTATAACTGATGAGCAATTGGAGCCTGTAATTCTTAGCCTTCAAATAAACTGTCACGGTGAATTGAGATATGAAAGATTGCAACTTGCATTTCAGATTCCCTTAACAACACTGTGCCATTTTAGACTTTATTGATAATAACGTTATTGTTCCCATTACCTTTCCAAATGGCATTATTTGAACCCGCTCTTGTTCTCTATTACCTCCAGTCCCATTAAATGAGGAAGACGCATTAAACACACCAATCGATGTTTCCCTGACGTTAGCACAACTCCCGCTGGTGGAATTGCTCCCGTCCATTCCCCTCTTTCTCCCACTAGCATCGCAACAATTCAATTCTCCTTACTATAATCAGAAACAGGCTCATACTGAGGAGCACATGAAAATGATTCTGGGTATTAGATGCAATTTAGGAGATGCTGTGTAGCCTTGTTGTCAAGTCAAGGCAAAGGTACTTCTCTTCTGGCAGCCTCCAGGACTTCTGATGGAGTTTGCAGAGCAGCCGGTGTAAATCTGCCTCACCCTTCACCATGTGTTTGCACGTTCATTTTCTTTTCCTGTGTAAAACATTTCTTTTCTGCCCTTGTATCTCATCCTCTTTTCCACGCACACCCTGCAAAAGTCAGAAATAATTCAGAGTCAAAATACGTGGTTCATCCACCACTTGAACTGTCAAAGTCATACCCCGTAAATGCTGCTTAACAGCCCAACCTCTAAGTGGAGAGACTCAGAGGTGAATCATCATACACTCATCCCATGATTGCTACACTTTAATAACACTAATTCATGATCAATGGTAATAAGAAAAGCAATTGTAAACATATGAACATTACCTCCTAATAAGTGTCATTCATTTCTCTTAAAAGATCATCATAAACATCTGTCCTCAACTGGTTGAGTCACCATCTAGAGGTACCAACATCGCTTCACTGAGTCTGGAGGTCTGAACAAGATGCCTGCTCTCTAACTATCCGGGTCTCACAAGAGTTGTCTAACACACACAGGCAAATAGTGCTTTTATCTGTTGGTCTCCGTCCAGGACTAGAATCATAGAACCATAGAATCATTGAGGTTGGAAAAGACCTCTAAGATCATCGAGTCCAACTGTGAACCCAACACCACCATGCCCACTAAACCATGTCCCTCAGCGCCGCATCTACACGTCTTTTAAATACCTCCGGGGATGGGGACTCCACCACTTCCCTGGGCAGCCTGGTCCAATGTTTCACCACTCTTTCAGTAAAGAAGTTTTTCCTCACGTCCAATCTAAACCTCCCCTGGCACAACTTGAGGCCGTTTCCTCTCGTTCTGTCGCTTGTTACTTGGGAGAAGAGACCGACCCCCACCTCGCTACAACCTCCTTTCAGGTGGTTGTAGAGAGCGATGAGGTCTCCCCTCAGCCTCCTTTTCTCCAGGCTAAACAACCCCAGTTCCCTCAGCCGCTCCTCATCAGACTTGTTCTCCAGACCCCTCACCAGCCTCGTTGCCCTTCTCTGGACACGCTCCAGCACCTCGACGTCCTTCTTGGAGTGAGGGGCCCAAAACTGAACACAGTATTCGAGGTGCGGCCTCACCAGGGCTGAGTACAGGGGCACGATCACTTCCCTACTCCTGCTGGCCACACTATTGCTGATACAGGCCAGGATGCCCTTGGCCTTCTTGGCCGCCTGGGCACACTGCCGGCTCATGTTCAGCCGGCTGTCGACCAGCACCCCCAGGTCCTTTTCCGACAGGCAGCTTTCCAGCCACTCTTCCCCCAGCCTGTAGCGCTGCATGGGGTTGTTGTGGCCGAAGTGCAGGACCCGGCACTTGGCCTTGTTGAACCTCATACAGTTGGCCTCGGCCCATCGATCCAGCCTGTCCAGGTCCCTCTGCAGAGCCTTCCTACCCTACCCTACTACTGCGAGAGACTGAAGGACTGGCTGAGACTATATTCCCCACTGTTAGTTAATTACTTAAATAAATTAAAAATTAATCCAAAATTAGGGAAGAAGGATACAGGCTCAAATGTCCCATTTGCTTTCATGCTGGAGTCTGTTCATTTGCTCTACATGTTGTTTCCTTGGAGAAGTAATCACTGAAATGGGGCTGGAGGATCCTTGAGAAATTGGGTCATCCATCCATGGTCCCAAGGCAGGACCAGCTCCACCTAAATTATTTCTGACAGAAGTTAAACCAAGGCATTGTTAAAAACATTCAATAAATGAAACTGTGGAGGACTTAAGCACCAATACTGTGCTTGCCTGTGTTCTGATGCCTGATAGTACCATTGTCATCTTTGTCATATTTTTCAGAAGCTTCCAAAACTTCCTGAGATCTAACCAATGCAGCAGCATTGGACACTCTCTTGGGTTGTGTTGGTAGCCACTGCACATGGGTTTTGTGCATATGTGCACACACTTAGTTTCATCTCCTTTTTTCTCTTTCTCCCTTTTTGGAGTATTTTGAGATCTATCCATTGTTTACCACACTGTGATGCTGCCCAATTTACAGGAACGAGGAAGCCCGTGTGAAGATGTTTCTTGAAAGTTGTAATTACTTCAGCATCTAGTTCTTAGTTTTCCAGGAATCTCTCTCCAGGGCTTTCTCTCACATCTTTGCCTCCACGTTTTCTAGTGGACACTTATTTGTCTAAAACTTGTCATTTAAGTCCATATCAAATTCTTTTTTTAAATCAAAATGCAACTTGTCCTATGCAGTTCTCGTATGCTTTATTCCTTGAATTTCTGTCTAAGTTTCAAGTTAATCTCCTTTGCTTGGGTTCAGTAAAAGTGTCAAATGCTTCAATGTCATCTATTTCTGGAAATAAATATGGTTTTTTTATCACTCTCCTTGGCTACAAAATGGAGGCTTCTGCTCCAGAAGGAAGGCTGCACTCATGAACAATGTTCACAAAGTAAAATTAAATTCATAATTTGACACAGACATTTTCCCTAAAACCACTGCAGTGATGACAGAAATATTAGCCACTCAGCTGCTAACTAACAAAATCTGCTCTAAGAAAGATAAGCTTATTTCCTGAAGCAGTTTGAAAGGAATGACTTTTTTCATATAATTTAACATTTTTTTTCATGAAATCATTTGGGCTTTCTTAAAGCGTGCTCATGAATTTTAGAAGAGAATTTAACCCCAAGTCTCCCCTTCCTCCAAATGTGTTTGGAGAAAAATGTTTTCATTTTCTTACACTGGCAGAAGACAGGGAAAGTGTTTGTCCAGCAGAACAACAATTGCTGCTTTTGCTTTACAATCTTTTTGTTGGAAAACCTGGAATTTCCTTTAAAAGGGAAAATGTTTGTTAAAAAGTTCATTTTAATAATAATCATTAAAAAAATCAGCAGAAACAACTATGCAGCTCTTGAGAAGAAAAACCCTGGCAGCAGAGAGCCTATCTTTGAAGTCAGTGATATGAAATGTTGGCTTGAGGGATCCTCCATGAACCTGTATTCTTCTTCCAGGCTTTCATTCCTCCTGCTCTTTGCTCTGCCTTGCAAATCTCAGCCCTTTGGCTGTGCTGATGTGCTGGTGGGACCACATGGTTCGTTACCTCAGGGTGAAGTGACGGACCGGTCCCTGACCTGGTTTACAGCTTGGCTGTGTGAACACAGCTGAGGGGCGTGGTGCTCTCTGTCTTGGGTTTGCTCCCTTCATCTGCTGCTGCTCCTAAATTACTGCCAAATGACTGTCGTTTACTGCCATGGCATGATGGATGTATGGCCAGGATCTCCAGAGGCTGCTTTCCATCACCAGTATTGGCCACACATGGCCAATATCACGGCCACGGTCCTTCATACTGTGGCATGAAGAAGAAGTGCCTTGCCTGACATGGACTTCCATGGACTCCCATGCTCTGTGAAAGGCTTGTGGAAGGGAGGAATGGGCTAAAGCTTCTTGGACAGCTTCCTTTTCCCAGGCCATGGTTGGGGCAGAAGAGTGCAGGAACCTTTCTAATAAGTTTTTTCTGCTGGAGGATGCAAAATGTGGAATCCTAATATTTGAGCCCAGAGCTTCAACGAACAGTCGCACAAAGAGCTTCAACTCCTCCGTAACCCCTCCCTGTGCCATAAGCCTGTCTGGTCTCAGATATCACCAGTGTAGGCACCACCGAAGCTGCTCAGAGTAATTATTAGTGTCTTCATCAGGGAGAAGCTTCTTTGTAGCACCAGGCAACATGTCTGCATCACATTGACTTTAAAGTCTCAGAAAAAAACCCAGATAAATGAAATGTCACGTCAGTTTGGATATCAACAGCCCCGATTAGTCAAAGGGGGCACTGAAGCTGGGGGATGTCCACTCTTCAAACAAGCAGGGAGGAAAAAGAAAAACAATCTAGTGGTGAAGTCTTCAGGTGTTGTTTGCCAGGATAGTGAAAGGTGACTACGTTACAGAAGCTGAAGGCAGGTAGTGACACCGCCACACTGCTTTGGTGCCTCATTATTGTTATTAACGTAACTCTTTTTCCGGAGCATGCAGTTAGCTTAGGAGAAAGTAGCCAAATATCACTAAGAATGACGGCTTGATCAGATGCAGAAATGCTGCTGAAATGGAAATGATCAGTGCTTAGAATTATAGAATCATAGAATCGTTTAGGTTGGAAAAGACCCTTAAGATCATCGAGTCCAACCGTTAACCCAGCACTGCCAAGTCCACCACTAAACCATGTCCCTAAGCACCACGTCTACACGTCTTCTAAATACCTCCAGGGATGGGGACTCCACCACTTCCCTGGGCAGCCTGTTCCAAGGCTTGACAACCTTCTTGGTGAAGACATTTTTCCTCATGTCCAATCTAAACCTCCCCTGGCACAACTTGAGGCCATTTCCTCTCGTCCTATTGCTTGTTCCTTGGGAGAAGAGACCGACCCCCACCTCGCTACAACCTCCTTTCAGGTGGTTGTAGAGAGCGATGAGGTCTCCCCTCAGCCTCCTTTTCTCCAGGCTGAACAACCCCAGTTCCCTCAGCCGCTCCTCATCAGACTTGTGCTCCAGACCCTTCTCCCTTGACAAAGGAGACCAAGTTCAGTGGCCAGAAGGATAATTTCCTTTTTACAATTATTCAAGTTCCTGAACTCTTTAAAGCAGATGGGCTAATTATGGATGAGGGTGGGATTTGCATATCAGGGTTTGCTGGATGATCTTAGGGCAATCTCTTTCTCACTCAAAAAATGCACTCTGGTGGTGATTCATGGGTTTGAGTCAAATAGTGACCTGTTTCTGGGGAGGAAAAAAATACAAAATAAACCAGCAACAACAAAAATCAGGAAAGTCTTTCCTGGCAGGCAGTGTAAAGGTCTGTCTGTGGTTACTCATGACTTAATTCCTTGTCCTGTGGAGAGGGCTCAATCCTGTTAGGCTCTGAGCTGAGTAACTTCCTATTACTTTTGTGGTAATGTCGTAAAAAGCCTTACTTCTCTGGTCTGTGAGCTGGCAGGGGATGGGGGGGTGTCAGTGTGTGGTATGTCCATGTTCTTAAGGATGCTTTCCAGGGGGAAAGTTAGGGAGTTTATCAGATTAAAATCAGTTCATATAATCGAATTACCTTGAGTCTACGGTGTGCCAAGTGCATCGGGGGTCTGGCTGGTGGGTTGGTAGAGCAGGTCCATCTCCCCTCACATTAGCATGTTTTTTGAAGACGCTATAGCTTCGAGAATAGCAATCCTCAGGGACCCTGCTCAGATGCTGGATTATTATTATAGCTATGGGAAATTATAGAGTATTATAGTCTGGCAAAACCTGAAAGGACTTGGTCTGTGTCTTAACGGGAAGTGGGCTTGGACTGGTCTCCAGGTTATTTTGGACGCGTGGTGGTTTGATACAGGCAGTTGCAAAGATTACATCAATGCTGGGTTTTGAGAGCAAGCAGATTGAGGCAGATTTTGCCGCATTTAAACTTGGAATCCATTGGGCTGATTCACACAGGCCAGCCAATCTTTTTTTTTCTTTGTTCTTTGACTGCGTTTTCTTCTCCTATCAATCACTGAGTCAATTAATCTGTCACGGGGAGATTTCCCTGACTGTGTCAGACAAGCGATAGTCTTTGTCAAAGCTCTTCCATGGTTCAGCACGAAAATCTGTGGAAAATGTGTGGTGCTGCTAACAATGAGAAGAGCAAAACATGCATCCTCCTGAAAGCCAAACTCTAGTAGGGAGCTATGGGGTTTTAAAAGCCCCTCATACTTCCCAAATAGGTTTTGTTTCCTCCCTCTCTCTCCCTGCTGCTATTCTTTGAACAGTAGACTAAATGCAGTCCTGTTCTGGCCTGTGGATCTAAGGAGGTGGTGGAGGTTTTTCTTTTTTCTTTTTTTCTTTTTTCTTTTTTCTTTTTTCTTTTTTCTTTTTTCTTTTTTCTTTTTTCTTTTTTCTTTTTTCTTTTTTCTTTTTTCTTTTTTCTTTTTTCTTTTTTCTTTTTTCTTTTTTCTTTTTTCTTTTTTCTTTTTTCTTTTTTCTTTTTTCTTTTTTCGTCTTTTTTCTTTTGTCTTTTTTGTTTTTGTTTTTCTTTTTTCTTTTTTCTTCTTTCTTCTTTCTTCTTTCTTTTTTCTTCTTTCTTCTTTCTTTTTTCTATATTCCATGCAGAAATCTCAAATATCTCCCACAAATGGCAATGTTGAAAAAAGACGTAGCTGTGACACCCATCAGCTGTCTGTAACAGCTGAGCTCTTTCCCATTTCCCCAGCTAAAGCCTGGGTGTGCAGTCTGAGCAGGTTCACCCTCCAGCCAATGCCAGAAGAGGCACCTCTCTATTTCAGGGAGCTGAAAGGGTTTGCACCAAGTCAGGCCAAATGCTCCCTTGGCCCAAATCTCCTACGGCCTGGTCAGCAGCAGATGCCATGGGAAGATCAGAGATCAGAGCAGATGCTTGGGAAGCATCTCAGAGCCTCTCCTCCCAGCAGTCTGCAGCTCATGGCATCCCTGAGCTGTCATTTATCTTTGGGTTTGTCCCTGCTTGCACAAGGTGCCAGATGCCATTGAGATGACTTATCTCCTGGGAAGACCTCTCCTGACTGTGGAGGGGGCTGACATGGGTAGCTTAGCTGAGATGCCCAAGATGAGACCCTTCCCACCGAACGTTAGACTCCGCAGGCACTTGCTTTAGGTTTTAGCACGAGATGAACTGTCTGAAAAGTGCTTCTGCTATCTACTGACCAAAAAGAGAGGTTTAAACAAGGTCAGCTGGAAGCGTCTACATTTTGAAAATCTCCCCTTGACTGCAGTGGTTTCACCCTTAATATTTAGATAACTGAAGTTGCCTAGCCTCAGCCAAAGGAGAAAGAAAGGAATGAAACCACTTAAGCGTGTGGTGACCTCAGCAGACATGTATCTGACTCTTTAGGTACCTATAATTGAAAAATGAGTGCTCAAAGGCTTGTCTGAAGCCATGTGGGCAAGCTCTGGCAGAATAGGGAACCAGACCAATAGTTCAGGTGCGAATCTTTTGACTGAGCCAACTGAAGGCAGGGGAACATAAAAAAGCAAATGGAAGAAGAGGAACCATGATTAGTCTTTATGAGAGACGACCTGCCCGAAACATCCTATTAGTGCTTATTCAGGAGTTGCTAATCAGTGTCTGTAACTGTACTGAATTTAACGTAGCTTGTTTGGTTAATGCTTCCTGGTCGGATTTGGATAATTGCAAATGAGCAGGTGCAAGACCATACGTGACATAACTGGAAGGTCCATGCCAATGCCTGCGGTACTCGTTCATCCCTGTCCCTCTTTTTAAGGCGCAGTATTTTGAGTGGGACAACTCTGATACCATCTGTGTGAGTGACCCTGCCAATTGCCTTTGCCAAACACAAAGAAATTGGTGGAACAGGGAGAAACACAGTTCTGGGCCCTTTGCATTTGATCTCAGATGCTGCTTGCATCCAAAACCGACAATAAAGGCGAGGAATTTGAATCTGATAATAGATGCAGGCTGCAAGAGAGCAGCAGAGTCCTTCAACCACAGCAGATTTTCATTTCTGAAAAGACGTCTGTGTTGGATGTGATGTACCCTGGTTCTAACACAAAAAATTTGGAGGCAAGATGTGTTCCCTACTTGGTGTTCTACGACTTGCAAAGATGAGAAGTGGTGAGTGTGTGTGAGTGATAACTGAGGCTGGCGATTGCCTCCTGCGTGACAGACTCCACGTACTGTTGGAAGGGGACCTCATGGGTGGTGCCCGGGACTGCTCTGCTTTCCCCGTCTCGACACCCCCTCCTCCTCTCAAATGCCAGATGGGAGGAATGTCTGCACCACAAAGTAAATAGCAGGCTGGAGAGTGAGTATAGGCTTGCCGAGTCCGGCAGTCTATATGCTTTCTGCCTGCACTGCTGGCCCTGTGGATCACACACAATGAGTGGGATTCATCCTCACTAAAGCTGGATGTTGACAAGACAAATGCCTCTGCCTGAGCGAGCCACCCTGGAATCCCTTTACTGACATTTAATTGATATATTTAATGAAGCCAATGGTGTGATTTCTTTCAACCCAGCACAGGTGCTTCGAGTAGGACCTATGAATTAAACCCTAATATTTCCTGCTTTTCTCCATGGGAGCCATGCACTTAGCATCTACCCTGGAGACATCTGGAGCTGAATCCATCCTGGGGTGTCCATGATGGGCTCAGGTCATGGACTAGGATGTGGCAGGGTGAGTTTCTCTTGCAACTGACTCATCCTGGCTGCACTGAGCTTTTTCGGAGGACATTTGGCAAGGTGATGAGTGAGTTCTTGCTCCCTCCCTACCAGAGGGTTCAAGCTAACCCTGTGCCTGACAATGAGCACCTGTATAAACAACACGGATAATGGGTGAGCTCAAATCTGGACTCAATTTGTTATTTAGAGAGCTCCCGGAAGGACATACAGTTTACTGAATAGGCTTCCAAGTAGGCTGGTCTAAATGACCTTGAAGGACTAGTTTGATAGTGAAGGAAAGCTGGAATGCCTATCCTAGTTGTAGTATCTTTCAAGAATATGGTGTTGACAGAGAAGGAAGGTGCTGGGAAGGCTGGAGCATCATCCCCAGACAAATTAATCACCAGGAGAGCTCCAATGAGTCAACGATACTTGACCTGAGCTTGTTCTCCTGCTCCACTTGGACCTTCACAAGTTGCAATCAACTCTCACAACGCTTCAGAGAAAGGCTGTATGGATCACCAGAGCTTCCTCCTCTCTGTCCTGTGTCTCTGCCACCGGTCCCTGCCTCCCAGCTGGCATAAGTCACAGCCAGGAAAAAGCATGCTGTAGGATGGGTTTCCGAAAAGACGAGCCTCACAGCTTCTTGACGCAGCTGGGCCATTGCGAGCAGATGTTGTGAGAAGAGGAGCACTGGCATAACAATTAGTTCTGCGGGGCACACTACAGGCTGTATATATTAAGAGCAGACCTGCTTGGAAGGCTTTTAAACAGAAATGAAACATTCCTCCTTGGCAAGATGCTCAGCGGAAAATTTCAACTTGTCAGTTAGACCCTCTCCTTTCCCCCCTCCCCTGGTCTCTTTTTTCCTCTGCTTTTGGCTAAAAAATTTTTTTGGTTTCCAGCTGCACCGATGAGAAGATTTCACTTGTGAAGTTTTTGGTGGAAAAGAAACAAAAGCCAATTTTGACTGAAATGGGTATGTTCCATGGGATTTTTCACCAAAGTGGAGAGAAGCACTCACAGGCAGGAAAGCTTTTCAGACTTTTGTCTAATAAAAGAAATCAGCTTGCTGCTTAAAGCTTGCCACGCACTGTATTTCTGGATCATCACGGCTGGAACAACACAGCTAATAAAAATATCAACAGCAAATTTGTGCCTGCTTTTAATTAAAAATGGGATTTTCATAAGCAATCACTACTGATTGAATTCTGCTTCAGCAAAGTCAACCACTTGCCCTGGAGGGCAGAGGAGCGACTATTTCCAAACTGTGTGGTCTTGGGCAAACTGCTTTCCCACTCTGTGCCTCATTGCACGGTCTCTCACATGCTACATGTTTTCCTCCAGGCCACTCTGTGGACCAAACCTCTACAGAGCTAATGGTTATTATTAACATAAGGCTGCTCTGCTCGCCTGTGTCGTGAAACCCTCAGCGCTGTTCAACATGACAGCCACTGTCCCAAAATAAATGCAGTTGTTTTTAAACGTAGCTGTATTTTTACCCACATATTTCTGAGTCATTTGGGGTCAGAGTATTGATTCCATTTGTCACCCAGCTTTATCTTGGCCAGAAAATGTGTTTGCAAATAAATAATCAGCAAGAAGGAATTCATGGGATGTGATGTCATTACTCTGCTTTCCTGCGGGACCAAAGCATCTTGTGCGTTGTAATAATACAGTTCCTCCTCTCTTTTTCTTTCATCTGGCTCCCTGGTATTGCTTTTGAGTTAATATCTCAGTGTTTCACAATGGGTATGCTAATCTCTCCCCCTCTTTTCTCTTCACCTCCTTCCAGAAGAAAACAAAGCAGAGCACAGTCTAAATGCTTAAACCTGGGATGAGCAGAAGGGTTGCAGCGAGTGCAGGAAGCCCATACATACCCCTGGGCTGCCTGGAGAGTCCCAGCCCAGAGGGAAAACGTCCAGCAGAGAAGCCTGCGAGCTTTGCTGGAGATGGGGAGATGGTGCCCACAACCAGGATTGCAACCCAGATGTAGGTTCTTTTGTTAACTCCTGTGTCTTTATTTCTCTAGCTGGTGTTGACATTTATCTGTCCCGATGGGCGGCTTCACTACATGAATGGGTTCGTTACACTCTCCTTGAACCATGTGGTTAGTGTTTGCTTTACAAACACCATTGACTTTACAGACACAGGCTGGAATTGCATTGCTATATCCAGCTAGGAACCCATCTCCAGAGCTCCTCTGGACTTGCGTTTTTCTTTTTTTTTTTTGGGGTGGTGGTGCAATGTGCCTGGAAGGAGGCTGTCAAGGTCTTGCTTGGATCCAGAAAAGGGTATTCCCCCAAGCCTGAATAACTAGGGAGGTTTATTCCCTGTGATGAAGGATGTTTTATCATATCTTGAGCTGACACAACTTAGCAGTCAGTTGCCCTCTGAATGTACTCTCAACCACTGTGTGAACCGACTGCTCTGCTCTCCTAAGGGCTGCTCTGACCTCGGCTCGTCTGGTGGGTGTGTAATGGGTGGGCCACACCCAGAGCCAGGAGAGGTGAGGATGTCATGGCAGGACAGAAACCCGGCACCAGACCCCTTTGTGTAACCTCTTCCAGAATTAGCAGATTGCTGTGCGTACACATGGAGTGAAATGGAGATCAGCCAACATTACGGGCTTTATTTCTCTCCTCACCTACGCTCCTCTCCCTCATCACACACCTCCGGGGAGAAGACCTTTCTGCTGCCCTCTGATAAAGAAGGATGCCAGACTGTGGTGCTTGACACAATTTTTCTCATGAGCTCAGCTCATGGGCTTCATTACATCATGTGGATGTACTGGATGAAGGGCAGCTTGGTGCACTTGAATCCCAGCGGTGGGAAGAAAGGAGGCAGCTGTAGCTCCTGAAATCTGGTTCAGCCAAGCCATATCTTCCTTGCTAGTGGAGTGGGGGAACATCAAAGGTGTCACTGTCATCGCTGGCAGCAGCTGCCTTTGCGGGGACACTGGACATGCCGCTAGCTGTGTGTTTCCAAGATAATACCAGGTCATAATGCTCTCCCTGCTGAAGGCATTGCAAAAGGAAACAGGTACATGATTGAGGCATTGCACCGTCTGCTGAAGTGTGAAGCATGTGAGAGGCGAGCAATCCAAGCCAGGGCCATGCTGATAAATACAGCATTCCTATCCCCACCCTTCCTTGTAAAGCAAAAAATAAAAGTTTAATAGCAAACAGACAATCAAGCTGTCCTCAGCTTTCTGGTTACGAGGTGTCTCTTGTTCCAGATGGCTCACATGATTGCCAGGAAATGTATTGTTAAACTTGCTAAAAATGGGGGAATCGTTGCAAGGTGTAGCATTTTGCTTGGTTTTAGGTTTTATTTCCAAGACTCTTGGGGAAGGGAGAAATCTTCTGCTAGAAGGTGGGGACCTAGAATTCCCAGGACTAGACAAGGGGGTGTGGAGAGCTGGAGTGTGACAGGAGGTTTAAGACTTTCTTGACCAAAGGCTGGATCCTGGTTGCTGCTGGAGCATCCCTTTCAGGTATGCAATGTGGGTAGCTGTGTGTTCATTGCAAGATGCTCTCAGCAGCAGAGAAACACGCAAAAAACCAAAGACCCCCGGAGCATTCATACGTTGAACCCATGGAGAGTGAGAAAAATCCAGTTCCCATGAACTGAAACAGATGCCTTCACTGAGCTATTGTTTCCATGTGATAGAGAACATCGCTTTTCGTGTCAGAAAGGCTCGTTCCCTCCCAACACGTGTGACGTCTTAGTGCGCGCTGCCCCGACTCTTTCATGATGAAGGGTCTGTTTTTCCAGGCTGAGATCTCACAGCCCTGCCTTCCTTTGACCTTTTGTTCTCCAAAAAGATGACTATTCGCTTGTTTGGGTCTGCTTAGAAGACCACATGGTCTCTTCCGGTTGGAGTCATTCAATGTATTGTAGCTGTAAAAATATTTATCACCCTTGCAGCCCATGGCTGGAAGGAAATCCCCCCGCCAAGAGGCTGAATTTCTTTCAAGTAGTGATCTAAGCTTTCTGATGACCTCCATCACGTCCTGTTGTAGGGAAGACACCTCCCTAAAGGTCACCAGCTCCCACCGATGTCAAAAAAGGAGTGGAACCACCTGAATCTTCCTGCCTTGGCCATCTGGAGAAATGGTGCTGTGAAGTGTATGGGGCCAAACCCCAAATCCTAATGACATGGCACAAGGCCGTGGTCTGAAGAGAGGCAGAACGGCCATTTGAAGGCAGAACGCCTTTGGAGCATGTGTGGTGACAGGCAGGAAAATGAGTCAACTCCACCAAGAGGGGACAGAAACAACCTATGACCTTTGAGAGAACATTTCTCGCTCAAGAATGTGTGGACTCTGACCTCTGTCCTGAGCCTTGATGTAAAACATCTTCTCATGAAGAATCTGGACACAAAGCTTTGCAATCTGCCATGTAATCTCCTTCCTCCTCCATCGAATGCTCTTTGCTCCATGCGCGATGAATTCCTTGTGTCTTCCTTCCTCAAGGAAGACAGTCAGCTGCCACCTCTCCCCATCACGATCCCTGCCCTTCTTCTTAGCAGGTACTATCTTTTCTGTCAGATGGTCTAAAGGATCCATAGCTCATTAAGCCGATGTGTCAACTTGAATTTAGCTGTGACATTTGCTACTTTTCCAGATCTAAAAAAGGCTTCTTGTATCTGTAAATTCACCTTTTTTTCCCCAGCTATGTCATTAGGTCTAATAAGATATATAATATTTACCTACTAAGCTGTCCTTGCCTATGTAATGAAAGGCAGGCAGTCCGGCTTGTGTTCCAGCCTTGTATCTCCTGCACAATAAAGGGAGAATTTTATAACTAAGATGATGCGTTGGCATTGCCCTTCCAGATGGACAGGTCACAACGTTCACCCATGTTTCTGCTCTGTGTATAGGGGAGGATACTCCCTTTCCCTCTTGTCTTCACTGCATAGACTCTTTTGAGCAAGAACTGCTGCCTGAGGTATCTTTGATAGCATGTCCAGCTCTGGGCAAGGGGTTGGATTAGATGACCTCCACGGCTCCTTTCAAATTTAAGTTATTCTGCGATTCTAGGCTGCATATTGACATCTCTTAATGCAATGAGGCTCTGGTCTTACTATGGGCTGAGGCAATATAAAACAAGGATATGATGAAACCATGCCCTAAACTAATATTAATGTGTGTGTACATTTATGTATGTGTATATGCTTGTTATACTTAATCGGCTTATGAATTTAAGCTCCGAGGTTCATTTTAAGGAAGTCTTTATAGGTCTCTGTTGGGGATCAGAACAGGGAGGTGGGAGATGGAAGGACTTACTGTGCATACCCAAAGGTCAGGAAAGCCATGGATTCAGGTACTACTTGCCCTGTAGACACCTGGAACACATTGCACACTAGGCATTTGGGCAGGGAAGGGGCTGTTACCCCATCACCTCTGCCTTGTTTGTTGCAGGAGATGGAAGGGGTGGATGGACAAGGCAAAAGCTTGCTGAAAGAGGAGAGATGATCCTGCGTTATGCTGAATATTCCCACATCTGTGCCCTCTAACCATAGACAGTTTTTAAATGCACACTGAGTTCTGCCTGATCCTTTCACCTGATTTTAAGCACTTCGCCGTTGGCAGCTAAGAAATCCAAACGCCTGATCTGAAATAACAGGGGCTGGTTTGCAAAAGTGCCGAGGGCTCACAGCTGCAGCTGGTGGGTGCTGTGCCTTGAACGACAAAAAGCACTACACAGAGCTAAGCGCTCTAAAATAAAAGACCCTGGAGGAGGATATTCGTCTTCCCTAAGCTGGACATCTGAGTCTGAGCTGGGCCCGCTCTGACCATGTTGTTGGAGAAAATAGGCATGTCCTGAGGTCTTTCTTGTCATCATAGGAAATATTTCTCATGGAAATGGTATGATGGTCCTCTGGAATAGCTGACTGATTGCAGAGGGAGTCTGTAAGCACTGATTTGACAGCTAATTTTAAGGCATTTAGATTTCAGAGAGAGAAATCCCTACTGAAGCACCTGTAGATTTCCCTTTCTCATCTGCTGCAAGCTAGCAGATACTCTCAGGTTTACCGTATTGACATTGGTTTTGCAGGATGCTGCAGTGGCATCCTTTCTGCTCCTGAGCGTTGCGATGTCAGATTCCTGTTTTGAAAGTGCCCAGGCATCAGTGTAACAAGTGCTGCGGGCATGCCAGGAAAAACAAACTATTCAATCTTCAGGGTAGGGATGGGTCAGTGACAAAAATATGGGTCACGACAGCCAACGAGGAGAAGAAAGCACACTTTTGACAGTTTCTTCTCTAGCAAGCCCCTCCATCCTATGCAAAAAATACGTGATGAGCCCCAAATGTTGGGCCAGAGGAGCATACAATCGTCTTATTCAGTTAAGCTGTGATGCATACTCGTGCAGAAGATAGATGTTGGCAATTAAAACCACATGTCTTCGGGTTGTAAATAGCAAATTGGTTGGAAAACTGCAGTCTGTGTGGGTGTGTGTGAGTGAATGGAAGATGGGACATGGGACTCACGCTGGATAAATAAAAATTCTGAAAATTTTTCAGCCATTTCAAACAGAAAATGTCAGGAAGAAGCAATGCTTCTGTTTCAAAGCCGAATCTAGACATCATTCTGAGAGGATTTGATAACTCTGCAATATGTTCATTTTTGTTCCAAGCTGATCCCAAATGAAGTTGTTAAGACTTTTATTTTTAATCTCATTAATCAATTCCATTTCAAGGGACTGATTCCAGTCCCTTCCCCCAGTCGAACAAATAATCTGTTTTCATTTGAAGCTAATCTTTTTTTTAGCTTTGGCAAGCAAACCAAAAAAATAATAATCCCTATTTGACCAGCATTATTGCGCAGCGACCTTAGTTCTGGCATTTCTTAAATTTTAAGTGTTTGATCCTGCAGCCCTGATGTTTTTTTTTGAAGGGAGGTGTTTTAATGCAATTAGAATGGCTTATGGGTTTCCACAACAAGCCTTTGTCCCACAAGACCAACCTGTGACTCTGCCCAGCCCTGTTTCATAAAACGAAACCAGGAAGCCTCCCAAACATGGTGTTTATCCTAAGATTTATGTAACAAATTAATTTCCCTTTGAGCTCTGGCAAAAGATTTGTGAGCCTGCGAAAGTGTTTATGAAATCCAGCCGGTTTAACTTCCCCTGCTTGGAGCTGCGCTCGCTCTTGTGACAGAATTAATCAAGGAGGTATGGCAATTCAAAGAGCAGAAGGGCAGAGCCCAGAGCAGTGCCAATGGAAAGCATGTGAGGCTTTGTGAAAATAATTAACTTCTTGTAAAGGAGTATGTCATCGTTTTGCCATGTGGGGATTGAAACCGACTCCCTTCCCTATATCCTCCATAAAAAAAAGAAAGAAAAAGCCTCTCTGTTACCCACTTGGATGAAAACAAAACTGGATGGGGCTCATTATTTTGGCTAGCAGCAGGTGAACCTGATGCCTCCTCTCTGAGCTGCCCCTTCCCCAGTAGCCTCCCCCAGGTCCTCGGAGATCGGAGTTGCTTTCAAGTGGAACCTGGGCCAAAACCCGAGCGGTCCAGGGCCAATTTGTTCAGTTCCACATTAATCTGGTCAAGTCCTGGGCAGGACTGGGTTGCACTTCAAAAAAACCTGGGCTGGCTCTAGAGTGAATCCAGGATGAATTTCTGAGCAGGCATGACATGGAGGCAGGCCAAGTTTCACATTAACCTGGGCTGATTTTTATCACTCTGGTCAATCACGGGCATTTTTCTCTCCCCTTTTCCTTTTTTTTCACCTTTTAATTTTGCTTTTATTCTGAATTTAGATACTCAGAGCAACACCCTGTCTGCCAATAGCAATGAGGGTCAGAGCTCTCTCACCTCTGCTTCCCCCTCAGAGAAGGAAGTAAAATGATAATTTCTAGCTTTGGCTACAGGCTTGTTTCTCATGCTGGAATATACCTGGTTTTACAGAGGGCATGCAGACAGTGAACACAGAGCAATGCCATGGACAAGGAAAACCTTCTGACTGAACCCTGCAGAGACTGGTGTTCACACTAGAACAACTAAAGAGCCAGGCTATATTTGAATCTTCTATCATAGCATCCTTATTCATGGGTTTTAGCTATTTTCTGAAATGGTGTGGAGAGTCAGGACCCAGCAGATGTGGATAGGAGGTGACCAGAATTGTCCCTGGCTCCCCTCACCTCAGACACAGTCCATGTTGTCAGACAAAGTTGGGTGGCTATAGGTGGTCTCTTTGTGGTCCCCAGAGCTACTGCTGGCTGTGAGATACTCTGTACAGTGCTGCCCATGGACCATGAAAGGTCTCTCCGCTGGAGTCTTCTGGCTCACCTATATTTCCTTTGCCCTCCTCATTCTCAGGGTTTTCAGTACCAGGACTCTTCACGAGGAAGGAAGGGGAGTGCCTTTTGTGACACTTGGGATTTGGAACTCCAAAGTGAAGGTACATGTGCGGTGTCACCTGTGTGTGTCACTAACAGGCCAAGCTCCAGAGGCAAGGCTTGCTTTCAGCAGAAGCACTGCCTTATGTTTTTAAAGCTCCATATGCACTTATCATACCCCCGCTCTTATTTCTAGTAAAATGACTGACCTTTTTTCTTCCACGTGCCCAAACCACTGAACCGTATCACGTGGTGAGACTGCTTTGTGTTGATGCTATTAGCATATGCAATGTTACTTCCCTATGCTGAGACCTGCAGTTGCCCCTCTTGGAGTCACAGAGGAATTCAGAATAAAGTGATTATTGCTGGAGTTTCAAATAACCCTTTTCGAGACGGTTGTTCCTCTCTGGGCTAATTAGTTCCACAAGTGCAATAAATTGGACAAGGGCTGCATAGAGAGAGCTGAAGGAAAGCCAAGGCTTGCAAGCTAAAAGTCAGCCTCTAGCTCCAATTTCTACTCCAGGTTGGAGCTTTCAGAGGAAATTTTAATTGATCATGTTTCACCTTCCTTCTCTGAGTCCCCCTTTCCTTCCTGTTCCAACTTTCTCTCCTTTCTTTTCCCATTATCAATTTTTTTTTCCAGAACTATTTTCCTTGCTTCCTGAGAAACCAAGTTCATGACCATCTTTCTGCACCTAACTTCACACTTTATGTGAATTAAGGTCCAGCATACAAAGATCAGCATGATTTCCTCTGCAGGCTGGATTTGATTTTTACTGTTGCAGTAGCTGAGAAAGGTGATAGCGTAAGGGTGGGGGAACACTAGCCCTCTCTGAAACACATGTTGAAATTGTCTTCCCCTGATTCTAAATTGTTAAAACCCTAAATTCAGGCTTGAGTGCCTGCTCAGCCTGACTCTAAAACCTTTCAGCTCCATTAGAGCCAGCCTAGAGAGGTAAAGACTATTTTGGGTCTACCTGTAATGCAGATTTTTTTTTCCCCTGGAGGCTGGAGGAGTCAGGCAGAAGTTTCCCGGCAGTTGTATGGTTTTACTGTTGTTACCAGCCCAGACACCCACCTGAGTAGGAACCCACAGCAGTGGGTCCGTACGCTCCCCACGTCAAAATCAAGACTAGTCTTAACAGGCAAAGTAAACACAGATTTCATCTCCCTTTTCCTGTATTCTTAATGTATAAAATGGAAGGGATGTTACTGCCTTTCCACCAGTTGGATGGAGATTGTCTCTCCCTATTAGACCTGTGGGGGGAAATTCCAGACAGAATTTTACATCAGAAGCTGCAAGGTGGTTGAAATGTGTCTAAGGAAAGGGTCAGGATGTGGAGGAATTTGCCCAAAGGCAAAGCTTCATTGAAACATCTCTTTAATTTGTCAGCATCTCTTCTCTTTCCAGGACTGAAAACAAATTTGGTTGGCCTGACTCAGGCTATGTTTTGGTTTTTGTTAAAGCTTTCAGTGTATTGACCATTTCGTCTGACACGGGGAGCCCAGGACCCCACTGCTGGTGCTCCTGTCCCTACCGGATTTTAGGAATATTGGCAGTCTCATTGTACTGGGCAGTTTAAGCCTTACTATAACATATAAATAAACAAGGTGTTAATGTAAAGGTGCAAGATGGAAAGGGCCATTTAACTCACTAAGTGGGGATGTACTGAACTCTGTGCACATTTGCTGTGAGCCGAGATCTTTTAAACACTTCCCTCGAACAGGCTGTGCTGATGAATCAACCTTGGAAGGACGTTGTCCATCTGTACATCCTCTCCAGGTTTTTATCCTCCCACAATGGGAGAGAATAGATACTTGAGTCCCTTTTCCAAAGCCACCACTTGCTTAGAGAGAAGGACGTGAATAAACCCAGGCTGTTAGTCTTGACGTTTAATAGTAGTATATGATGTGGGAACATCAGTTTTTCTAACTGCATAACTCACACCGTCACTCCCCGCGTGCTTGTCAGCCCTTCAAGCACCTGAGATGAGATGGACAAGGCGAGAAATGAAGCGTGACAGGAACCTGAATACTCCTAATTTTAGTCTTGAACTTCAGACACGAGATCAGCTGAAATAAAACACCATCATGCAGGACTTAGGGGAAACACCTTTCTGCAGCAGGAGATGGAAAAAAGGCAGGACGCCCCAGGTCATCTAAAATAGTACTAGACCTTTCCTATAGCCACCCCAAGAGACCCTTGCCTACAGCCACCCAGGTTATCATGCTTTCTGCTTTGCTCCATACAGTAACACTCGCCCCCTCTCCCCAGGGAGAGGAGGAACCCCTTGGAGGTTGCACTGTGTGACTCAGGGAGTATGGGGAAGAGATTGCCCAGGGAAGCTGAGTAGGGAAAAGAGGTGTTGGGGGCGCAGAGATGTGCATTGACTACGGAGGAGAAGTGCCTGGGAAGTGCCAGTAGGAACTAGAAGAGAGTAGGCTGAAATGCCTTAACGAACTGGGAAAAAAGTGAATAAGGAAAAGGAAAGGAGAGGAGAGAAAGCAGGGAAACCTGGAAAAGCAATTAGAATAAGGAGAAATCTTGTAGAACGGGCGGAAGGGACTGAGAGAGCAGAAAGGAGGGAGGGAAGAGCCAAAACACATGGCATTGATACCGTCTCTCTGTGATTGCATTACCCTATCTGTAACAGGACAAGTTCCTCTAGCTTCAGGGAGGAAGGGCAGATAGCTGCCTTGACATGCTAGATTAAAAATGTTGCTGCTCTGGATGCCATAGATAGCTGTTTAATTAATTAGAGGGGAAGAAAACAATTTGAGAGCTCATCAGAATGCCCCAAGGGCGTCTCCAGCAGCAGGAGTGCCGGGATCTCCACTATCAGCTACCAGCAGACAGGGACAGGCTGATGGCAGCCCTCCAGACGTCTTCCTTGGCCACAGCAGTCAGTCTGGGTTTGCTAGTCTCGACGCTCATCCCCACCCCTTCAGCACCTTCAGCACTGGCACCGGACGGGAGCTGGGACAGAGCCAAACACTTCTTTTTTTGTCATTTTGGTGCATTAAATGAGAGCACAGGTCTGCCGATGACCCCCAAGTTGTCTAAAAACAGGACTTAGAGACAGTGGGCAGAATTGTACTACCGTTTAGTTCTTTGCTATGGATTTAATGCACTGGAAAGGACACTCTGGGATATTTTTCCTTATGTTCTTTTTCCCTAGTAGAAACCTCTCACTTTGAGCTCTGGATGAGCGCGTCATCACCTCCTTGCCAGGAACCTGCTAGATAATTAAACTAAATCTTTCTAAGAGGTGCTGACTCAGCAGCCCCATGCTCTAACAGAGCAGTGCTTCACACTTTTCCTAAATGTCTCTGGCACGAGGAGTCGCGGTGGTTGAATTCAGTTCTGCGTCAGTGAGGGAAAGATCACTTTGCTTTTCAAACCTCAGCGTCTCCACCTATAAATGAAGACATAAGAAAGGCAGGTGAAGAGTTAATTGCATTCAGAGCTAATGGTGCAAAATTCATTACTCTTAATTCTAACCTTTTGCTTGCACAGTGGATCATGCAAAAAACCATCAAACCCCGCAGCTGAAGTTTGACTACTAGCTGCAGAAGGTATTTGTGTCAGCTTACAATATTCTTTAATACATCATTGTACTAATGAGTAAATATTTTTTACCTATCTATTTTTTCTCTAGGCAGTGATTCTGCCATGGGATATAAATTCACAGTCCAAACAGCTAATATGGGGGATATCTTAAGTGACAAATCCAATACAGAGTCAAGTTATTTTTAATAAAGGAGGCAATAAAAGCCAAATAACGCCAGAAATAAAGGTGCATTATTTATCCTGGTCCGTTTAGAGAGTGGGCAGCAGCTGTTTTCATGGATTATTTCTCTCCAATGACCTGTTGAACACGGGTGATGGAGAGGGACAATGGGATAGTCAGGAGATTTCCATAAAGTGCCTCCCCGGTCTGCATCACCGAGTGGGGAAGCTGCAAAACGCGTCCTCGCTGCTGTGATTGCTGACCGTGGGCAGAGCGAGAGCGGGGACGTTCAGGGTGGAAATTAGATTGAAATGGCTCTGCAGCTCTTTACTCTGCTGCCTCTATTGCAAACGTGGGTCCTTGTTTCCCATCTCCTGGGGCTTCTTCCCTGCTGTTTTTGAAGGGCATGTTGAAGGGGGAAGCTCCGGTGCAGCCTAAGTTGCTGTTTGTCTCTCCAAAGCTGTGCCTGTGGTGGTAAAAACCCATGGGCTCCACTCCTGACCTGTGATTATCCATACTACTAAACTGTTAATATTCTTCTTACCAAAAAACCCCTGGTATGGTTTTATTGGTATGGTTTTATTGTTTTATTTAGCTATCATTTTAACAGACAATTCCAGGCATAATTTGGGGTCTCAGGGTGGCCAGTTAAGCAGTACAGAGGTGTGTGAGAGAGCATTCAAGCCTGTGCCTTGCTTTGCTATTACAGACACAGCCAGAGTGCATGTAACTCTGAGGAACCGGGCTGTAGCTGCATTTTCTGCTCTGGCCCTTCCTCTGTCTATGTGAAGGGCATTAAGAGCCCGATCCAGCAACCATGTGAGAGGTGTGGGGTGACCAAGATCAACTTGGAGAAACATTCAGACACTGAGGTCTCATGGAAGTTGTGTTCTTCCAGTTTTATGTCTGTTTTGGTTTGGAAAATGTGTCGAAAAAGCTAATACTGGGAGGGAGAATGGACCTGTCATGTACAATCCTTGAGCTTGCTCCTTCACGGTCACGCCTGGGAGCAACTTATCCCCTGCTTTCTCCTCTGTCCAGAATAGCATCTCTGTTGTGGTCTCAGCCCGTTGAGAGGCTGAGCACTGAATCCAGCCCGTTTCTGCCTTGACAACTTCATCATTTTACAGCCCCATGAAGTTGTGACTGCCTGGATGGCATAAATTCCTCCATCCTGTTGACCATGGAAAAGAGCAAACCCAAAGCACAAACTCGCATGGAGAGAGGATGAGGGGATTCCCTGGTCCTCTGTATGTCAAAAATGAAGAATCGATAGGCCTCCTTGTGCCAGTTCTGTATGTCATGATCCCTCCCAAGGAGTCTCCTTGCCCACGGATGCAGGCAACCTGTGGGTTGGAGAAGTTATTTTGGCAGCAGGGTTAGCTCCTGAGAGTGCTGCTGGTGCGCAGGGGAAAGATGAGGAGTGTGCTCCTGATCCCATGCAAGATCTCACCCAATGCTTTGTGCAACAGCATTAACCCTTCATGGTCACCCCGTGAGGGCCCAGCTCCCCGAGCAGGGCTTTTGTCTGCTCAGCTCCCAGTTCACTACAATGGGAAATCAGGCCCTTCTCTTCCTGACATTAACGGGTGCAAGGATGCTGGATAGGGAAAAAGTGCACAGAATGGTAAGTGTGTAGGAGAAGGGGTGTTATGTAGCAAGATATTAAAACTGTGTTGCTTCCCGTGGGTATTTTTAAAATGAGCTTTTTTTCATTTGCTTTTTAAGTTCCATTTTGTCTGAGTGGACACGGAGAATGTGCCCTAGAGATACGTACCTATCCATTATCAACCTTTATTGTCTCCTGTGATTGCAATGACATTGGGACCAAAGAATTACAGGAAAAAGTGCTGATTTCTGGGTCTATCCGGAACAGCCTGGATGTGTACTGTAGGGGGACTAACGTACTTTTATTCAAACTTGATTGATCTCTATTTTTTTTGACTGCCGTATTACTATAATTGCCTGTAGAGAATGAAGTCAGTGCTTGGAACGGGAGAAGCCATTTCTCAGAGGGTCCCAAGCCCGAAAGAAATTTGTTCATTTTATGAATGAGTGAAAATGTTCAGTGGTTTCCCCATCAAGACTGATTTTGAAAGATTTTTGGCTCTGCGTGGATGAATGCAGCAACTTCAAGTCAGGCTCTGCTCAATGCATTCACTCTTTGCCCCGTCACTTTCTTTCAAGCAAAACATTTTTTTAGAACAGCTGTTCCATATTACAGATGTTGCCTGGCCAGGTCTTCATCTATATGCAGAGCCCAGGCTGTTCTCTGAGAACTCATGTATCTCTGAAGTAACGTTACTGACTTTCATCCGGGTTGAATATGGTTCAGTGTGAATATAACTGATTTGTCCTGGTTTCGGCAGGGATAGAGTTAATTTCCTTTCTAGTAGCTGGTACAGTGTTTTGGATTTAGGATGAGAACAAAGTTGATAACACACCGGTGTTTTAGTTGTTGCTAGGTAATGCTTACACTAGCCAAGGACTTTTCAGCTTCCCATGCTCTACTGACTGAGGAGGCTGGAGGTGCACAAGAAGCTGGGAGGGGGCACAGCCAAACTGGCCAAAGGGACATTCCATACCATGTGACGTCATGCTCAGTACATAAACTGGGAAAAGCTGGCCGGGGGGGCCGCTGCTCGGGGACTGGCTGGGCATCGGTCAGCGGGTGGTGAGCAATTGTGCTGTGCATCACTTGTTTTGTGTATTATTATTATTATTATTATCATATTATTATTATCATTTTATTTCAATTATTAAACTGTTTTTATCTCAACCCACGAGTCTTTCTAACTTGTGCTCTTCCAATTCTCTCCCCCATCCCACCGGGTGGGGGGGAGTGAGCGAGCGGCTGCGTGGTGCTTAATTGCTGACTGAGATTAAACCACGACAGTCCTTTTTGGCGCCCAACGTGGGGCCACCATGGAGAAGGGTATCCAGTTTCTGAGAGAATTAGCTGTGCTGGAGGTGATTTATGATGACCTGAACAATGAACAACTATCCAAAGATCCAGACGAAGTCAAGTGCACACGACCCATGTGGCGGAAGTTTATAAGGAGCGCACCATCGTCATACGCCAATTCATTGGCAGTGATAACCTGGAAAGATGGAGAGGAACAAACAGTGGATGAATTGGCTGGTCAACTCCGGCAATACGAGGAAAGTCTTTCTTCCTCCATCGTCTCGGCTGTGGAGAAACTGTCCGAAAAACTGTCCCGGGAGATCCAGCAACTCAGAGAGGATAGGTCCTACTCCTCACCTGTACGGACCAGTATCTCGGCTATTAGAAGTAAGCGTTCTTTTGCTCAAGAGAGAGAATATAAAGGATACACACCACGGGGCACCCTATGGTTTTACCTGCGTGACCACGGAGAGGACATGAGGAAGTGGGATGGGAAACCTACTGCAGCCCTAGGGGCACGGGTACTGAATTACAAGGGAAAACAATCACAGAAAGAGGTTCTTCCAGGAAAATTGCTGCTCCAGTTTCCAGCGGGCAGTTCCCCAGAGAGAGTAGAAGGGCTGATCTTACTCTTGATCTTAATAAAGAAACTTCTGACTCATACGTACAAGAAATGAGAAACGAGTACTGTGATGAGGATTAGAGGGGCCCTGCCTCCAGCCAGGGGGAGGAAAGGGACAACCGGGTTTACTGGACTGTGTGGATTCGGTGGCCTGGCACATCAGACCCACAGAAGTATAAGGCTCTGGTAGACACCGGTGCACAGTGTACCCTAATGCCATCAAGATATATAGGAACAGAACCCATCTATATTTCTGGGGTGACGGGGGGATCCCAACAGCTATCTGTATTGGAAGCCGAAGTGAGTCTAACTGGGAATGGGTGGCAAAAGCACCCCATTGTGACTGGCCCAGATGCTCCGTGCATCCTTGGCATAGACTACCTCAGGAGAGGGTATTTCAAGGACCCAAAAGGGTACAGGTGGGCTTTTGGTATAGCTGCCTTGGAGACGGAAGAAATTAAGCAGCTGTCCACCTTGCCTGGTCTCTCGGAGGACCCTTCTGTTGTGGGGTTGCTGAAGGTCGAAGACCAACAAGTGCCAATCGCTACCACCACAGTGCACCGGCGGCAATATCGCACCAACCGAGACTCCCTGATTCCCATTCATGAGCTGATTCGTCGACTGGAGAGCCAAGGAGTGATCAGCAAGACCCACTCACCCTTTAACAGTCCCATATGGCCAGTGCGGAAGTCTAATGGAGAGTGGAGACTAACAGTAGACTATCGTGGCCTAAATGAAGTCACGCCACCGCTGAGTGCTGCTGTGCCAGACATGCTAGAACTTCAATATGAATTGGAATCAAAGGCAGCCAAGTGGTATGCCACAATTGATATTGCTAATGCATTTTTCTCAATCCCTTTGGCAGCAGAGTGCAGGCCACAGTTTGCTTTCACTTGGAGGGGCGTTCAGTACACCTGGAACCGACTGCCCCAGGGGTGGAAACACAGCCCTACCATTTGCCATGGACTGATCCAGACTGCATTAGAACAGGGTGGAGCTCCAGAACACCTGCAATACATTGATGATATCATCGTGTGGGGCAACACAGCAGAAGAAGTTTTTGAAAAAGGGAAGGAAATAGTCCAAATCCTGCTGAAGGCCGGTTTTGCCATAAAACAAAGTAAGGTCAAGGGACCTGCACAGGAGATCCAGTTTTTAGGAATAAAATGGCAAGATGGACGTCGTCAGATCCCAATAGATGTGATCAACAAAATAACAGCCATGTCTCCACCAACTAGCAAAAAAGAAACACAAGCTTTCTTAGGCGTGGTGGGTTTTTGGAGAATGCACATTCCAAATTACAGTCTGATTGTAAACCCTCTCTATCAAGTGACCCGGAAGAAGAACGATTTCAAATGGGGCCCTGAGCAACGACAAGCTTTTGAACAAATTAAACGGGAGATAGTTCATGCAGTAGCCCTGGGGCCAGTCCGGGCAGGGCAAGATGTAAAAAATGTGCTCTATACCGCAGCCGGGGAGAATGGCCCTACCTGGAGCCTCTGGCAGAAAGCACCAGGGGAGACTCGAGGTCGACCCCTAGGGTTTTGGAGTCGGGGATACAGAGGATCCGAGGCCCGCTATACTCCAACTGAAAAAGAGATATTAGCAGCATATGAAGGGGTTCGAGCTGCTTCAGAAGTGATCGGCACTGAAGCACAGCTCCTCCTGGCACCCCGACTGCCGGTGCTGGGCTGGATGTTCAGAGGGAGGGTCCCCTGTACACATCATGCAACTGATGCTACATGGAGTAAGTGGGTCGCACTAATCACACAACGGGCTCGAATAGGAAACCCCAGTCGCCCAGGAATTCTGGAAGTGATCATGGATTGGCCAGAGGGCAAAGATTTTGGAATATTGCCAGAGGAGGAGGTAACGCGTGCTGAAGAGGCCCCAATGTATAATGAACTACCAGAAAATGAGAAGCAATATGCCCTGTTCACTGATGGGTCCTGTCGTCTTGTGGGAAAACATCGGAGGTGGAAAGCTGCTGTATGGAGTCCTATGCGACAAGTTGTAGAAACGGCTGAAGGAGAAGGTGAATCAAGCCAATTTGCAGAAGTAAAGGCCATCCAGCTGGCTTTAGACATTGCTGATCGAGAAAAGTGGCCAGTGCTCTATCTCTATACTGACTCATGGATGGTGGCAAATGCCCTGTGGGGGTGGTTGCAGCAATGGAAGCAGAGCAACTGGCAGCGCAGAGGCAAACCCATCTGGGCTGCCGCATTGTGGCAAGATATTGCTGCCCGGGTGGAGAACCTGGTTGTAAAAGTCCGTCACGTAGATGCTCACGTACCCAAGAGTCGGGCCACTGAAGAACATCAAAACAACCAGCAGGTGGATCAGGCTGCTAAGATTGAAGTGGCTCAGGTGGATCTGGACTGGCAACATAAAGGTGAATTATTTCTAGCTCGGTGGGCCCATGACACCTCAGGTCACCAAGGAAGAGATGCAACATACAGATGGGCTCGTGATCGAGGGGTGGACTTGACCATGGACACTATTGCACAGGTTATCCATGAATGCGAAACATGTGCTGCAATCAAGCAAGCCAAACGGTTAAAGCCTTTTTGGTATGGAGGACGATGGTTGAAATATAAATATGGGGAGGCCTGGCAGATCGATTATATCACACTCCCACAAACCCGCCAAGGCAAGCGCCACGTGCTTACAATGGTGGAGGCAACCACCGGATGGCTGGAAGCATATCCCGTGCCCCATGCCACCGCCCGGAACACTATCCTGGGCCTTGAAAAGCAAGTCCTATGGCGACATGGCACCCCAGAAAGAATTGAGTCAGACAATGGGACTCATTTCCGAAACAACCTCATAGACACCTGGGCCAAAGAGCACGGCATTGAGTGGGTGTATCACATCCCCTATCATGCACCAGCTTCTGGGAAAATTGAACGATACAATGGACTGTTAAAGACTACGCTGAGAGCAATGGGTGGTGGGACGTTCAAACATTGGGATACACATTTAGCAAAGGCCACCTGGTTAGTCAACACTCGGGGATCTGCCAATCGAGCAGGCCCTGCCCAGTCAGAACTTTTACGTACTGTAGATGGGAATAAAGTCCCTGTAGTGCACATAAAAAATATGCTGGGGAAGACAGTCTGGGTTATTCCTGCCTCGGGCAGAGGCAGACCCATCCGTGGGATTGCTTTTGCTCAAGGACCTGGGTGCACTTGGTGGATAATGCGGAAGGATGGGGAAGTCCGATGTGTGCCTCAAGGGGATTTGATTTTGGGTGAGAATAGCCAATGATCTGAATTATGTGATGTTAAGTACTAATTATAGTTATAATAGTTATACTAATAATACACAGATATACTAATAATACTAATAATATTATATGCCATACTAATGTTATTATAATAAGAATCACCCAGATTAATGAAGAATAACTTCAGTGAAACCAAGCAAAGCACAGTGATGATGGTACCAGAACTGACTTCAACCTGAAACAATCCAACACCACATACCATCTCCATTTTTCCTGCCCTGAAAGATTATTATGACAGATGGAGCCTGAAGTCATGGACTAAATGAACTCACCGAACATTTTAGAGGGATGGCCCACAGATGAAGGGAATGATATCTGTGTATGTGTGTATATATATATATAAAAAGGGGTGGTGATTAATGAAAATGTACTGGAAAATGTGAGACTTGAGCATGATGCAAATGGTATAGAATAAGGGGTGGATATTGTCCTGGTTTCGGCAGGGATAGAGTTAATTTCCTTTCTAGTAGCTGGTACAGTGTTTTGGATTTAGGATGAGAACAAAGTTGATAACACACCGGTGTTTTAGTTGTTGCTAGGTAATGCTTACACTAGCCAAGGACTTTTCAGCTTCCCATGCTCTACTGACTGAGGAGGCTGGAGGTGCACAAGAAGCTGGGAGGGGGCACAGCCAAACTGGCCAAAGGGACATTCCATACCATGTGACGTCATGCTCAGTACATAAACTGGGAAAAGCTGGCCGGGGGGGCCGCTGCTCGGGGACTGGCTGGGCATCGGTCAGCGGGTGGTGAGCAATTGTGCTGTGCATCACTTGTTTTGTGTATTATTATTATTATTATTATCATATTATTATTATCATTTTATTTCAATTATTAAACTGTTTTTATCTCAACCCACGAGTCTTTCTAACTTGTGCTCTTCCAATTCTCTCCCCCATCCCACCGGGTGGGGGGGAGTGAGCGAGCGGCTGCGTGGTGCTTAATTGCTGACTGAGATTAAACCACGACATGATTGTATAACTATATCGCACCAGGTTCTGACATCCTTCCTCCAGAACCAGCTGCACTAACTTCAGTGGGCCATCACAGGGAAAAAGACACTATTCCCTATGAAGCAACGTGTTAAAGGCTGAATTTTTTCTTCTAAGTTTCTGATTAAATGGAGGTCACGACGTGGTAGGAGACACTCTCAAAATGCAGCAGTCTCAACTTGGGGCAATAAAAAGCTGAAATACAAATATTTTTCTGTAGTTTCTTTACAATACTGGCAGGGCAGAGCCTTAACTGGTTGCTAAGGCTTAATGGACCGCTATTACAATCTCATCAGAGTCTAAATATTAATGCTCGCTTATTGCAAGAGCAGGGTTGATGGGAGGGGGCCAATAACGCCAGTCAAAACAGGTCAAATGCTGAATAATTCTCATGAAGTGGCAATAAAAAAGCACTCTGTGGATGAGAGTCCTGTTCTCATAAATTATTTTATGAATAACAGATGAACTGGTAGAGATTTTGATGTGCTGTCTGACAGTTTGTCAATGGGGAAAGAGATTAAATCTTCCAAATAAATAGTCTGTCTTTGCTTGGTTGGGTATATATATCTATTTCAGATAAAGGATCATTTGTAATGGTTGATATTTATTACAGACACTGTGACCAGACCTTTATTTGCATGCAGAGCCTAGCACTTGTGTCATCTTTGAAGAGCTCTGGGAAGATGATGGGAGCTGATGACAGCAGCCATCAAGTAATTCAAGGATCCTACAAACTGTGATTAAACCAGTGATTATTGTAACAAATCTGTGGTCACCTTGGACCTTGCAGCTGTCATTGTGCTGCTCGTCTCGATGCACCAAAGTAACCACGGCGGGGAATGGAGAGCTGAACTCAGTGCTTAGAGAATTATAATTGACTATGGCTTGATATGGGGGATTTTCTCTGCTATCCCCAACGCCCAAAGACTTTGATGCAAAACTGAGTCCTTCTCCAGCCCTGCAGCAGAGGATGTGGCACAAGAGAGCACCCGAAAGCTATTGCAGAATTTAAGCCCACCGCCAAACCCCCTCACTTTCCCCAATATGTTCTTAGTGGCTTAGGTGTCCCTACTCTATTGGCTCCTTCACTATTAATTAATATATCTGTAATCATGGGAAAAGAGAAATTGCTATGAAAATGCAAAATAATAGGATGAGAAACTGGGGCAGAATAAAAAAAGAAATTTATATCACCGTCCCTTCCTTTGGAAGAACCTTTCCTATTTTCTTCTCTTAGTATTTCTATTTCTCTTAGTATTCCTATTTACTTCTCTTAGTATTTCTCATTCCTTCTTTCGTGGCCATCTAAAGGGCTAACCAAATGTTCTAGTCTCTCTTTAGAGGCGGTGAGAGAACACATCCCCATAGTTCCCGTGTCGGGCTCCAGGCCCATTGCATGTCCCAAGTGCTCTGCTTGCACAGGGGTAGTTTTCTTTAACATTTACAAAGGGTGCCCCTTAGTTTGGCTATCTGTAGAAGGGGACGAAGGACCAGGTGATGGGAGCCAGATGAGCCCATGCAGGCTTCAGGCTCAGAGCCAGGGGAGGCAGTTTCTCTATGTTGCTTTGGTTAAAATGCACTTTTTTTATTCTGCGCTAGAAAAACTAGCTGAGGGAAGAAGTTAGCCTCTGTGCCTGGTGCTTGTTTATTAGTAGCAAACCCACTCCCGGCTCACAAAGCAACAGCTTCCCTAACACAGTTGCTTGAATCTGCCTATTGCTCCCCTGAAAAGATAAAATACGAGGCTTTGCAACCAGCACTCCTTCTGCAGCACAGCGTGGAGGAGAAGCTGCATCGCAGTCGGGAGTGCGTGTGTGTGCGTGTGCATGTCTGGAAGTGGTTTTACCTAAAGGTGAAGACCTCTCTGAGCTCAGTTTCTGGTGAAGTGACTCCAGTCACAGCTGTCTAAGCCTTCTTCTGGATGCACCCAGGGACATAGAATCATAGAATCATTGAGGTTGGAAAAGACCTCTAAGATCATCGAGTCCAACCGTCGACCCAACACCACCATGCCCACTAAACCATGTCCCTCAGCGCCTCATCTACATGTCTTTTAAATACCTCCAGGGATGGGGACTCAACCACTTCCCTGGGCAAATCCTTCTGGATGCCTCTCCTAGAATGTCACCTGCTTTTGCCAATAGCAGGGGAACGATGGGAGGGAAACCTCCATCTCAGCAAAGCAAAAAGCAAGGACCTCTTCCTGCTCTTTCTCTTGCATCGCCTTAAATGTTGTGCGAGCTCATGTCCCCAACTGTCCCTTTGTCCGGCAGCCTCCTCCAGACAGCTGTCCTGCAAGCTCAGTCCCTGGTTTTGCTGGTGCATGCGTATAACTTCCCTGACCCAGCAGAACTTCTCCAGATTTACACCGGTCAGGCAGGAGGGGAAACAGCCCCCCTGAACCCAGCAAGGAACTGGCTCAGGAGAACAGATTTACTGCAAAAGCTGCTGCTTGTGATACTTCCAACCTGCTGAGAGAATTAGCACTTCGATCTCCCACAGGCAGACACCTGCGCTTGGAAGGACTTTTTAGGTTGACTTCACCCTGCAGTCATTATAATGGCCCACACTGACAAGGGTGGATCGCGGTCATCAGCTGCGTGAGGTTCAGAAGTGCTTTTGAGGCTGCCTTCACGTGGACCACAAAGTCTTCTGCCTTAACGCTCCTCTCCAGGGGTGACGCTGATCCGGGCTGAGTGCCGGTGCTGCCGTATGGAGGGACAGCCCCGATTTTGTGAGCCACATTGGCCAGCGGTGATGCAGAAAGGTCTAAAACATTCCACCCTTGTGTAAGATGTGCTGGTCTCACTTTGTTTTTAAATGGGCTGCTGCAGATCTTTTCTTGCTGCCAAGTGCCTTATTTACAAGATAAAAAATTAAATGCGTAAGAAAGCTCCTAGCCTTAAAACAGCTTGAAACAAAATAAATTATTACTGTTGTGGATTCCTCAGGAGAGGAGGGAGACTCAACAGGGAGGCGATGGGAAAACACTCCCAAAGTCCGATGATGAAAGGGAAGAAGTGGGTTATTTTCTTTCTGAAGTCAGCAGATGCTGAAATAAATAAATCATTGGCCTCTGCCATTTTCCTAGTCCTGTGGTCTAATCAGAAAAACTATTCTCTCTCAGCTGGGCTAATGTGTTTGGCTGTCTCTGTTCTTCAGGTGATGGGGTGAGGTGACATGGTGTTTTCTGCACACTGGGTCACTGAGGGGACTGGGACCATGGTTTTCTAGTGGAGGTATGGAGCCTGCAGCAATGAAAATCCCTGCCCTGAGCATGGCACCCAAGGCTGAAATAGCTGGTTAACAGAATTACTTTTCCTCCTGCCTGTTGGCCCCCCGTCTCTGGTTTCTCCAATGCCCTATATATCACTACCATTCTGGAAAATGTGGGGTAAGATTATTTATTTGGGTTACTGTAATTTTAGTCCATTTCCATCTTGGGGCAAGTGAACACTTAAAATGCAAAACTACCCAGAGGATACGGAATATATGGCAATTCATGGAATCCACAGTGCTGCAAAGTTGTGAAACATCCTGCTCCAGGAAAGATCCCAAAGAAGAGAAAACTTGAAGCAGGAGTAAAAGCTGAAGGGCTGGTTTGTATAGAAAGGATGACATGGGAATGAGACATGGAAATGGTCTTCAAACACCTAGGAGGCAGCTGCAGAGATGGAAGGAATTATTACTCATGTCTCCTGGTAAGTGATGGTCCAAGCTGCAGTGGAGAAGGGATCAGGCAGCCTCTAGGAAACACTTCACAGCAATAAATAGGTGAAACCTTAAACTGACTAGCTGGGGAAAGAGAGAAACATCCATCACTGGAGGGTTTCATGACCATGTTAGACAGATGAGAGAGGAATATAAGGTAGAAGGTGGATTATATGTCCTCAATTACCGCTATGAGATGTCCTGCCACTGCTACTGTGCACGGTTCTGGTCTCTACAGGTGGACCAGAGTATACATACATACAGTGGAGCAAGAAGAAGAACAAAGAAGAGAGCTACAGTGATCAAGAGGACGGTTGCATTTTTCCATGAAGAGAGACTAAAATACTCAATCTGGAGAGGAGAAGAGTTTCCAGCATCATGAAGGCAGTGGCTAAGGTGAAAGCAGAACAGTTCAGGAGCACTTAAGTCTTATCATCCCACTTCTTCTCTTTCTTTTTTTTCCTCCCCTGTGCAACAGTTTGCCACATTAAATCTGTTGTAGCCTGAGATTATTTTCCTTTGGCAGGAGAGAGTAATATGTACTTCTGCTTTTAATTGTTTTCTGCCTCCTGAGAAGCCTGCTCTGTTTTATGGTGGTACAGCAGCCTCTACCGTGGAGCTGACATTTGAGAAGTTTCGGAGGTTTGGTTTTCTTTAAAATTTTTGTTACAAGGAACAAAAATCTCTTGCACATTCCTGGCAACAGGCTTTTCTGTCTTAGCACCAGGTATGCCAGCCATTGACTTGAGCCATGATAAAATGCCAGATGCACCAGGCTACACGACCTGCTTGCTCTGCTTGAGAACCCCTCAGGTTGCAAACGTTTTCATCTGGAAAAGGGGCTCATATTGTCCTAAATTCAGAATTTCTGGTGACAGAAACAAAAAAACCAAACAAGCATTTTAACCCTCCCCTTCTCCTATCCTTTCCCTATGACAATCCTGAAAAAACCATTTTCTTCATCCTAAAATGAATCATGACATTTGGGATCATTGTAAACCAAAAGTAGATTTCTGTGGAGGTTTGCAAAGAAGGTGCTGATTGGGGTGGAGAAAATCTGAATACCAATCCAGTCACCATCTACCCATCGCTTCTGGAAACTAAACCTGTCCTGAGCCAGTAGCTGTGTGCTGTGTAGGATGATACAGAAATTAACGGCAAAAGGGGTTCTCCTTAAGGACTTGGTTTGAGAAGTGGGAGTTGGTATTTGTTGGAGTAAAGGAAGACGTGCAATAGAGACCTTTCCATCAGTGATGATGAGCCCTGCTCCCTTTCTAATTACCAGAGTTTGAGTCTCTAGGATCACAGAGTGGAGAATATGATTTGTCTCATCCTAGTGTCAAAGTCTGGAAATAGGACTAATTAATCGCACTCTAAAAGTGCCTATTTCCCTCCCCTGACTTTAGGGTGAGGCCAGCTTGACTGTCAGAGAGAAAGATGTTACCCATAGACATGCAGGGCTTGATTCTGTCACCAAAACAAGGCATCTAGAGCCATTCGAGGTATCCAAGTACCTTCTCCCTCCTGACCTTCAGCTGTGGCTCCGAAAGGGCAATGGTCTCCTTTGGTCTTAAGCCGTATCTACAGTCCCATGTAGACGTTACAAACACCCCAACATGTCACAACTGGCACTATATGCCTATTTAGACAACTACGTCTTTCCTTAAAGGCAGACAAGGCAAGTCCCACTTTCTAAGTCTTTCAGGGTAAGGGGTGATGTTCTGGGTGAGTAGCAGCCCCTGCCTTCTGGATGGGTAGCATCCTCTGGGTGAGGGGAGTCTTGTGTGGCCACCCAGGACACACAGGCGTGATGCTCCACCAACAGCAAGTGTGGTCCTTACCAGATATTTGCTCACCCCTTTGGTCGTAGCAGAAACTCCTGCCTGGAGAATGGGTGCTGGGATTGCCACAAGCAGGGACAGGTAGAAGTAGGTTGTGTCTATTGT
Organism: Aptenodytes patagonicus; assembly: GCF_965638725.1. Taxonomy (NCBI): domain Eukaryota; kingdom Metazoa; phylum Chordata; class Aves; order Sphenisciformes; family Spheniscidae; genus Aptenodytes; species Aptenodytes patagonicus. The sequence goes on along the minus strand of NC_134950.1, from coordinate 170,956,374 downwards.
GGGAACTCCACAGAAGTCCACCTAGGGTTGAAGAAGTACTTCCAAGTCAGGCACAGATTGTTGGTCATTCAATGGAAATGGAGAGATGAAACAGAGCAGACTGCCTTGGGGGAAGATCGTACAGGGATGAGATATCCCAACATCACTGCTGTATCTGTGGGCTTGGCGGAAGATTAGAGAAGCTGCTAGCAGCCCGTCTATTTTCCTGGTGCATAGCATGTTATGTGTTTTCACTGGCAGTTAGCATATGCTGATGATTTAGCAGAATATATTAATGAACATCTGAGGTTGTGGCTGTGCAGTCTTTGATAGGGACTCTTTGAGCCTCCTACACTAGGCAACACAGAGCTTCCCACTTTTCTTGCTTTCCCTGGCTTAAAAACTGGTCGCTTCCCCAGGATCCTGTATCTTCTCCCTTCCCATGCCTCGGGATGCAGTCTGGGATCTCAGAACAAAGCTCACCAGCCCAAAAGTCACGGTGTCCCTCCTAGGGTGCTGCAAAAACCCAGGCCACTGTCCTGTTGGGTGGTAGGCTTCCAGTCCCTGCTCTCGTGTCTGGGATGGAGTCCAAGCCCTGGAGGGGGATGCCTGTTTTTGAGTGAATCCCTTTGAGACCATGTAGTTCTCCCTTCCATCTTCCCCTCCCCCCCCCCCCCCCGCCTCGGTTTCAATTATTTCTCTTTGACAGAGAGAACAATATTCATATGGGCATAGGCAACTGATAGCTTGCAGAGCTGAAGGGAAATTAGCAGAGTCTTAAAATCCACATGGGTGGCTTTCAGTCAGAGCGAAATGAAAGAGGAGGGTATTGAGTGATCTCCCCTCTCTCTCCGATGACAGGCTATACATTGTTCGTTGTCACATGTTGTGATGCTAAAGACAAATAAGTAAAATAAATGTCAAGGCAGAAGGAGGCTGCGAGGGCAAAGCTGGGTTCCTCTTGCTTCACAACCTTGTTTCGGAGGCAGCCTGGGAGTGACAGCTCACCGGAGGGAAGACATGAGGCACAGAGTGCAGGGTGAACAAATAGCTCCAGATAGTAGCGTGATGAGCATCACAGGGCACAGGATGGATGCAGCCGGATGGGTTGAAAGAGGCTTTAGTGACTGCTGATGCTGTTCCTCTTGCAAGTGTCTCATGAGCTCTGTGGCATGGGCTTAGCTGGCCTTTAGGCACGGGGTACGGGGCAGGTACATCAAGAGAGAGGTCCAGTTTGGACCAGCACGTAGCTGGCAGCGTGAACAGGCACATAACAGGCAAAATACAGAATAGGATGTGATGTTCCTAGTGTGGAGGGTTCCCAGGGCCACCCTACTGCAGAAAAAGAGCTGAGTCCCGGGAAACTGAACATCAGGCGAGTCCAAATTCCTCACTATTTCAGACAAGGAACGTCAGAGTGGAGAGGAACACACATCAAAACCCCGGTGTGACAGTACGCTGTGAGTGGTCTGGCTTGTGGTTAGCTCTGATGTGGCTGCAGCTTCTCCGATGTGGCTGCAGCTTCTCCGATGTGGCTGCAGCTTCTCCAATGTGGCTGCAGCTTACCCGTTGCCTGTGCAGAAGCCAGGTAGCGCGGCACAGCACTGGAGCAGGAGGGTATTCCAGCACCCTGGCTCTGCATGATCTGTTAACTTTGCCACCGGCAAGTCCCTGCAATAACCTCTTCATCTCTACAGGGAGATGGTTTATCACTCAGTGAGATGAGATGGTGACGCAGCTGGCTATGGAAGCCCCACCTCATGTGCAGACCTTGTGGGACGTTGCTGAGGTTTGAGACAGCTCCAGGGACAGACTGTGAAGGGGAGGGTGAAGAGCTGCAATCCAAGGTGTGCGTCACAGTTTTTCATTCACTTCAAGCTCCTTATCCCACTGCCCGTGAGAAACGTGCCTGCTTTCCCTGGGATGCTGGCTGCTGAGTGCGGCGTGTTGGTCCTTCCCCTCCTCCGTGAAGGAGGCGTGTGAGTTGCACCACTGTCTTTTTCTGAACCTAATCAGTACCACTGTTGTAATAAATCCCATCCACCCAGGACATAAATTCAGCTGGCATGTGTATTCACCACAGAGGCTTCAACAGCTCCCTGCAGGGTCTGTGCTTTCCCGAAGCTTGGCAGCTTTTCCTCCTATCGGTTACTGTGTCCTATAGGAGGGACCACCCAGAAACTCTCCTGCTATTGTTCCACTCAGGGGCAGAGCGACGGCGTGCGAGATGCTGATTCTGCAGGTAGATGCCACCCTGGCTGATCGATCTGACTATTAAAGATTTCACAGCCAGCCCCATAAACAGCTGATGAGCTGACCCAGTGGCTGCCGAGCAATTTCAGTCATTGGTCTCTTACTGATGCTGCAGTAGAAGCAAGGCATTAGGAAAATGTCCTTGCTTTGAAGCTCCCTATGTGCTTAGAATTAAGCCTGTGCTTGAGTGGAAGATAATCACTGGGACAGGAGGGACCTCAGGAGCGTGTCTACTTTCTCCTCCTGCAGGAGAGACCAGTGTGGTTGCACTTGCCCATTGCCTGCTTCAGAAAGGTCACGAATCCTGGCCATTTGGGACAGAAATGTCACCTCTAATGTTTGAACAAAAGGAGGAATTCTCCAGGGCAGGCACTAAGGCTCTGTCTCCTCATATACTAGCCCTTGTAAGGGAACGTGGCACTGGCCCTTCAGGTGTGCTACTCTTGCATGGGGGAGAGAAAGGGGAAAGGGAGGTCAGGAGATATTGGGAGAGGCGACTGGATGGAGGTTGCTCCAGGACAGCATTCACAAAACAAGGGCATAGGGACCACGGAATAATTCAGGTGGGAAAGGACTTCAGAAAGGAGGTCTCCAGTCCAACCTCCTGCTCAACACAGGGTCAGCTCTGAGGTCAGACCAGGTTGCTCAGGGCTTTGTCCAGCTGGGTCTTGAAAACCTTCAGGGATGGAGACTGCACGACCGCTCTGGGCACGCTTTTCCAACGCCTCACTGTCTTAATGGTCAAAACCACACCACTGAAAGGAAAGACATCACTGACAGGGGAGGGTAGTTGAGCTGGAATTCACAATTCTTAATATTTTAACTGAAGGGGAGAAAAGTACTCACATTACCCTAAGGAAGAATAGAGCTCCACGGGGTAAAGTGGACTTGCTCTTCTGAAGATGTGAGCCTGGTTGCACCATCTGACACTGTGTTACTATAAATATGTTTTCATTACCCCTCACAGAAGGAAATTCCCAAACTGAAAGGAACTGCAGTTAAAGCCAGCTAATGCGTTGTCTGCAGTGGCTGATAAAGCAGCCAGCTCAAGCCTGGAAAGGAATAATCCTGGGACAGTAAAGAGTGACAAATGCAATTCGACATAATAAAAATGCAGTCAGGAGACTGGCTATCCCAAATTTGCAACTCCAGCTGCAATTTTAAGATATCTGATTTGCCATCTGCAGCAGGCAGAGAGGTTTCCACAAGACTTCCACGCTGCCATCTCACAGAAGCATCACAGAGGAGCCAGCGGAAGAGAAAAATGATTCCCAGCTCCCTCTGTTGCTGATGACAGTGCTCGGAGATTTTGTCTCTGACTTGGAGCAGAACATGTGACTCTTTTTTCCCCATGACTATGACAGTTTAATTGGAGCTGCATGAAATTGTTTTCCTTTCACAGTAAATAACATCAAATTTGACTATGCCCTCCCCGGTTCTGTGTCGAAACTCTCAGTGACTGCTTTTATTAGGGGTATGCATCATCTGAGCAACAGTGGAAGCAGTAGACCAATTTCTGTGCTTAGTCACAGTGGCGTGAAAGTAGATAAATCTCTAACTGAGTGAACGTCGCCTATTCTAAAGAAATTAAAGTCAATGCAGAAGTCGGGGAGGACTCTGGGTGCAAACCATTGCAAGTCAGAAGTCACCAGGACTTATCTGACCTGTAGCACATTTAACAATAGGGAACAGGGGTAAACAGACTACAGAGATTAGCAGCCACGTAGGGTGGGTTTCAGCTCCTGCTTCAGACACCACATGGAGCCAACCTCCCATTGCTAGTAGACAAGAGGTGTCTTGCTAGCGGAGCTTCAGGGCTCACTTCTGTTGTCCACACAAGGGCAACAGGAGGCAATTTCAGCTGCCCTGAGGTATCTTAGACATCCATATGGGCCCAGCAAATACGGCACGGGACTTATGAGAGATCTGTGCCCTTTTATACAGGTGGCTGGAGGACAAAGAAGACACACTAAGGTATGTCAGATGGCACTAGATGTACATCTGGTAAACGCAGTCAGTTTGACATGCTGTAGAGCAACCGCAAGGCTGCCGTACATTTGATTTTGGAAAGCAATCATGTTTTACATCCTGTACGCCAGGCCCAGTACCCAGGGAGCTGGGCACCCCAGCACATCCTTTGCAAGGGCATCTGAGATATAGGTTTCAAAGAAAAGAAGAGGACAAGCATAAGTACATTTAGAGGAGCACAAACAGGTTGGCTCAGGTTTCTGGTTTACAATAGCCAGTTGGGAAGGTGAGGAGAGAGAGAAAATCTCCTTGTTAGATCAAGAGTCACACAGTATTTTTCCTGGGAGACACACAGATGTGACTGGTAGTAAGCAGGGCTTGTTTTGAGGTCTGGATCTCTGCATTCATCTTCTGGGTCTGTAAGAGCCCACCCACTGCGGTGCTGAGTCAGTACGCACATGTGTGTGAGTGTAGGTTGATGCAAAGAAAGGAGAGGCTGGCCCACACTCACACCAAAGCATTAGCAGCTCATCCAGTAAGATTTGGGAATCCCAACCTCTGAGCCAGATTTGCTGTAGGAGAAGGATGTTTTTTCTTTCTGGTAAAAATACTTTTTCTGTAATGATGAATTCTTGTTTGTGAGAGGAGAAAAATAGCTTGTTAAACACCAAAACCATTAGCTCAATTTTCTCATCTTGCTCGAGCAGTTGAGTTTTAGTGATTCCTTTAAGTTTAAAATGAGTCCTTTTTTCAATAATCAAGCTCTGGCAGAAGAGAAGTCCTCAGTCACAGACCCAGCTTGCCGATTGGGTTCTGGAAACCTCCCAACAGCTCCTCGGGGGCTGCTGAACATCTTTGTGCGTGGAGACATCCTAACCTTTGCATGTGTATAGAAATGCAGTGAAAAACATCTCTATCTCACTTCATAGAATCATAGAATCATAGAATCATTGAGGTTGGAAAAGACCTCTAAGATCATCGAGTCCAACCGTCGACCCAACACCACCATGCCCACTAAACCATGTCCCTAAGTGCCTCATCTACTTGTCTTTTAAATACCTCCAGGGATGGGGACTCCACCACTTCCCTGGGCAGCCTGGTCCAATGTTTCACCACTCTTTCAGTAAAGACATTTTTCCTCATGTCCAATCTAAACCTCCCCTGGCACAACTTGAGGCTGTTTCCTCTCGTCCTGTCGCTTGTTCCTTGGGAGAAGAGACCGACCCCCACCTCGCTACAACCTCCTTTCAGGTGGTTGTAGAGAGCGATGAGGTCTCCCCTCAGCCTCCTCTTCTCCAGGCTAAACAACCCCAGTTCCCTCAGCCGCTCCTCATCACACTTGTTCTCCAGACCCCTCACCAGCCTCGTTGCCCTTCTCTGGACACGCTCCAGCACCTCAACGTCCTTCTTGTCGTGAGGGGCCCAAAACTGAACACAGTATTTGAGGTGCGGCCTCACCAGGGCCGAGTACAGGGGCACGATCACTTCCCTACTCCTGCTGGCCACACTTTTTCTGATACAGGCCAGGATGCCATTGGCCTTCTTGGCCACCTGGGCACACTGCCGGCTCATGTTCAGCCGGCTGTCGACCAGCACCCCCAGGTCCTTTTCCACCGGGCAGCTTTCCAGCCACTCTTCCCCCAGCCTGTAGCGCTGCATGGGGTTGTTGTGGCCAAAGTGCAGGACCCGGCACTTGGCCTTGTTGAACCTCATACAGTTGGCCTCGGCCCATCGATCCAGCCTGTCCAGGTCCCTCTGCAGAGCCTTCCTACCCTCGAGCAGATCAATGCTCCCGCCCAACTTGGTGTCATCTGCAAACTGACTGAGGGTGCACTCGATCCCCTCATCCAGATCATCGATAAAGATATTGAACAAGACCGGCCCCAGTACTGAGCCCTGGGGAACACCGCTCGTGACCGGCCGCCAACTGGATGTAACTCCATTCACCACAACTCTCTGGGCCCGGCCGTCCAGCCAGTTTTTGACCCAGCGCAGAGTCCACCTGCCTAAGCCTGTCATGCCTCCATATTAGGGCAACGTAGAGTGAGAAGCAGAACCAGGAACATTGCAATTAGAGATAATTAGCTGAAGCAGCAGCGTGTTCCTGGGTGGCAGCAGATAATGAATTTTGACTGCAAAGATGTCTTTTTCTTTGAAGGGTTTTGGGGTGGCAAGTGTGGAGGCCGTGCCTAAAAGTTTGTCTCTGCTGAGGTTCACTGCGGAAGCTCTGTCCTGTCGCAAGCTGGTGTCTCGCTGTGCTGCCCTGGGGCGGACGTGCTGCTGACTTGCTCCTCCGAGGCTCCTCTGCTTTCAGAAAGGACTTTTCTGAACACCTTGTTGTCCCATGCATTTCAGTTGTGTCTGTGTACACATGGGCATGCCAGGCTCTTTCCCCACTGGCAGGCAGACCGAGAATAAATTCAGGAGTGACAATTTACTGCTTGCTGGCAGCATGGGGACCTCTGCAATGCATGGACAAACAGAATGGTGGGACCTGCTCCAGAAGCTTTCTGCTGAGTTGTGCAGTTTGGTGACCAGAGCCATGGGAATTTCCAAAGCCATGTGAATAACCAAGGTGGGAATGAAGCAATCAGACTTGAAAGGGATGGTAGGAGCTCCGCCCAAGGGAACATCGCCATAATGCAGCTCATATACCCAAAATCTCCTTAGCTGTGTTACTAATTACATCCTGGGTTATTAAATTATATCTCCACTCTGGGGAAAAGGGAGGGGGAAGAAAACAAACAAAAGAATTCAGTGAAGGCTTGGTACTTAAATCTAGATACTTTAAATCTGTGTCCCATCTGTTGTGGAGACTTAGAGTGCTGCCTCTTTCAACCACAAGCGTTTGGTGCAGCACTGGCTGAGAACAACCCTCCAGCGTGTGTTGCGTGAACGTGTAGGGACAAAGTCAGAAAGCAGGACAGCTCACGAAGTCAAAGGACATGTGTCACCCCCAAAGGGATACCACAAACATATGCACTTTCATAGCTGCTTTTATGGTTCTGTATGTTCTGCCATAATAAAGTGAAGATCTGAGAGACAGCTGGTTCTTCATCCAGTGCTGCAGATGAGGGATTGATGGATGTTGCTGAGAAGGCTGAAGTGCCCTTTTTTTGTGCAGTCTGTCCTAAAAATGTCAGCTGTGACCAGAGAGCAGTGTTAACGCCAGGGTTAAGGGGGTGAGATCTCGGTCTAGAATAGGGAAGGAGCCAGTTTCAACACTCAAACGCATGAGAGAATTTCAAATTGGCTGCCCTCACTTCATCCTTGAATATTTTAAGAGACAGACAGTGGAATTGCAGAGCTTGTAATGACTATTCTAGTGAGCACATGGAAGATGGATGAGGTACTTGAAGACAGGAAAAGGTGTAATGCAGTACTTTTCTTTAAAAAGGAGAGACAGATGAATGAAGGAATTATTGATGAGTCAATTTAACTAAAATTTCTGAGAAACAAACTGGAATAAGTAATTATATTATTTGTAATACCAAAATTCACAGACTGGGTGCCAGGTAAGCTGGAAAACAGATTTATTGAAAAGGACAAGGGGGTCAGCAGTGCCCTTGGGGCAAAGAAGTTTAACCCCATACTGTGCTGCACCAGCAAGACTGCATCCAGCAACTGCAGGGAAGTGATCTTTCCTCTGTTTGGCACTCGTGAGACCACATCTGGAGCACTGCCCAGTTTGGGGCTCCCCAGTACAAGAAAAGACATGGATGTACTGGAGGGAGCTCAGTGAAGGGCTACCAGGATGGTTGGAGGGCTGGTGCACTGCATATATGAGGAGAGGCTGAGGGACCTGGGTTTGTTCTGCGTGGAGAAGAGAAGACAGAGGATAGAGATGCTTGTGTCCTAACAATTACTTGACGGTGTGGAGATAGAGCCAGACTCTTCTGGGAAGGATATAGTAGATGGACAAGGAGCCACGGACTCAAGTTGCAAGAAAGAAAATTCACATTAGATATTGGGAAAATATTTTACACCACAATAGTAGTCAAATACTGGAGCAGGCACCTGGAGAGTATTCTGGGATCTCCTTCCTTGAAGGTATTCAACACTCAGCTTCGAAGTCCTGAGCAACCTGCTCTATTCTGGGCAGAGGTTGGACCAGAGGCATCCACAGATCCAGCCTGCATTACTCTACGAATCTAAGAAGTTCATGTCCCCACAGCACTGGATAGTTAGGCTTTGTTAAGCAACAATAAGCTATTAAGTCACTGCATTTGGAGAAGCTAGTCGACTCTGCTGAGAGCAGTGGAGTTTTCACAGCAAATCTCAAAGTATAGCACAGATGCAAAATAAGGTGCAGCAGACATTTCAGCTGACCTGTTTCAAGCTTCTCACAGCAACTGCTGGACTGCAGATAAATGGCTTATAAGTGCCACAGTCCTGATTTTGTTCGGTGGAAATTGCAGCTCAAGGCTAGAGACATGTAGCAACCTAGGATTAGCAAGGAATACGTGTTCTGGCTATAGACAGTTAATAAGGCAGTTGACCATAAGGCTCTGGGCTTCCATGCTGAAAAGAAGGAGTTTGATTCTTCATGTTTCTATTTGCATCTATCTTAGTTTATTTTATTATTGAGCTAGCTCCACTGGGTGCCAATTTTCTTACAAAAAGACTTGGGGGTACTGGTGGATGAAAAGCTGACACGAGCCGGCAATGGGCGCTCGCAGCCCAGAAAACCAACCGTATCGTAGGCTGCATCCAAAGCAGCGTGGCCAGCAGGTCGAGGGAGGGGATTCTGCCCCTCTGCTCTGCTCTGGTGAGACCCCCCCTGCAGTGCTGCGTCCAGCTCTGGGGCCCTCAGCATAAGAAAGACACGGACCTGCTGGAGCGGGTCCAGAGAGGGCCACGAAAATGATCAGGGGGATGGAACACCTCTGCTATGAGGACAGGCTGAGAGAGTTGGGGTTGTTCAGCCTGGAGAAGAGAAGGCTTCAGGGAGACCTTATTGTGGCCTTTCAGTACTTAAAGGGGGCTTATAAGAAAGATGGGGACAGACTTTTTAGTAGGGCCTGTTGTGATAGGACAAGGGGGAATGGTTTTAAACTAAAAGAGGGGAGATTCAGACTAGATATAAGGAAGAAATTTTTCACGCTGAGGGTGGTGAAGCACTGGCACAGGTTGCCCAGAGAGGTGGTGGATGCCCCATCCCTGGAAACATTCCAGGTCAGGTTGGACGGGGCTCTGAGCAACCTGATCTAGTGGAAGATGTCCCTGCCCACGGCAGGGGGGTTGGACTAGACGACCTTTAGAGGTCCCTTCCAACCCAAACCATTCTGTGATTCTATGATTCTATAATATCTTCCTTCCCATGAAACAAGACAGCCTCATCCCCACTCTCAGCTGGGGACAGTCTTTGGCCTGTGCAATCTTGTGCTCGATAACTTGGGCAAAAACTGTGCCAGGGTCTGTGATAAGACTTAAACAGGACAGTTGTAGGACAGTCCTTGAACCAGTGCTCTGCCCACTTTGGACGACTGATGTCCTTGAGCGAGTTGTGTCACTGCAAGACAGCTAGGTGGGAATTCCCGAGGCCCAGTTTCACATCTGCAAGTAGCCTATTTTTGTGTGGATTTGGTAAATTTAGTGAACTGACAGGCATCAGGAAAAACATTAAGAAGAGGTAAAGTAGGGCTCAGGAATAATTTACAGGCAAATTTCGCTGCCCTTCCTGCCTGTAAATAATTTTCTTGCAAGTCTTTGTTTTATTCAGCCAATTTGGCTGGTAATTGCTTGCGTGTAGATCTTTTTCACTGGAGCATGAAGAGAATTCAGTAGCAGCCACTCAGTTTGAGCTGTACTTGTAAGAAATACTGGTCAGCAAAATTTGGGCGACACAGCTCTTCCTCCAGCTTTGCTGATACATCAGTTTTGACTGATTTTCCTGCAAAGTAAGTTTGCTGATGAATGGGCTGGCTTTGCTGTTTGTCTTTGCACCCGCCATCCTCAGAGTCTGTAGGGCTGCTGACTATATAGAGTCCTCTGGAAGCGGGTTTTAATTTTGCAGAAAATTTCTAGATTTGGAGATTTTTATCCAAGAAAAGTGCTGGAATTCGGCAATACTGGAGTTTTCTGGAAAGCAGAATGATGGCTGGATTTTTTATCCCCACTTACATCTGTGTCCCTCTGCTTGTTTTCTGTCACACGGGGAAATCGGTTGAGTGTTGTGCTCTACGCCACCTCCCTTTGCAGAAGATGATGACTCCCAAATGAAAAAATGTGATCTTTCTCAGTGGCTGCAGTGGTGATGCCACTATCCTATACATCAAGATGCATCTAAGTGTTATACAGACAGGGTAAACCTCCCGGTGCTGGGCTTGCACATTTATGTATGGGGGCAGACAGCAGACCTTTGGAGCAAATCTTGATCATTGCAGGGGACCTCCCTCTCTCCAGACTTCAGCTCCCTGGAGGACTTATGTGGGGTTGAAAGTTTAATAGGAATTTTGCCGTTGCTGGGGAAAATGGCTTTTTCTGTCTCTTCCTGACATCACGGAGTACCTCTGAAGATCTCCTAGACTTGTTCTCCTTGGCAGAAGGGAAGAGGGAAGGGGAAGATACAAGACGGAGTCTTGCCCGTCAGTGTGTGGGAGTGGGCACCAGCTCAGCACCAGTGAAGGTATAGAAAGATTTTAATGACACCTTCCTCCCAGCTAAAAGGTTCCTAGATGACCCCCCTCATCCCATTACTCTCGACTGTCCTTTTGTAAATCCATTGCAGCACAGTTTTAGCACTGAGGAGGAAGATTTACCTAGAGTGAAAAACCCCTCTCTCCTGCAACTGATTAGAAAATTGATATCAAATCCAGGAGAAGGTCCCAGGCCAGGCTTTTATTTGATGTATTCCTGCCTGTTGCTTGTTGCGGAATGACTCTGTCACCCAGTGGGAATCCATGAGGGAAATGTTGGATACATGAGATATCTGGAGATGTTGGAGCCTTTCCCAGTTTTGGTCACTCCATAGAGCAATGAAAATAAGAATTTGCTTCATCTTCAAATGCATTGGAGGAATCTCATCTTAAAAGCACCCTATTGCTGCAAGACCGACTGGGATGACCTTGAATCTAGATGTTTCCTGTGGAAGATCTAGAAGGGTCTAGAGAGCAAGTCTGATGAGGAGCGGCTGAGGGAACTGGGGTTGTTTAGCCTGGAGAAAAGGAGGCTGAGGGGAGACCTCATCGCTCTCTACAACCACCTGAAAGGAGGTTGTAGCGAGGTGGGGGTCGGTCTCTTCTCCCAAGGAACAAGCGATAGGACGAGAGGAAACGGTCTCAAGTTGTGCCAGGGGAGGTTTAGATTGGACGTGAGGAAAAATGTCTTTACTGAAAGAGTGGTGAAACATTGGACCAGGCTGCCCAGGGAAGTGGTTGAGTCCCCATCCCTGGAGGTATTTAAGACGTGTAGATGAGGCACTTAGGGACATGGTTTAGTGGTGGACTTGGCAGTGCTGGGTTAATGGTTGGACTCGATGATCTTAAAGGTCTTTTCTAACCTAAACGATTCTATGATTCTATGATAAAGGTGAGACAAACCCTACTCTAACAAGCTTTCAGGCTGGAAGAGGCCATCCTGAACCCCCAGTGTGACTGCACGGGCTTGAGGTACTTGCTCAGAAAGATGGGTAGGAAAGAGGAGGCAACAGAGGCAGGGGTTTGAGGTAGTGTAAATGTAGGAGTGTGTGATAGATGGGAAGGATGATGGCGCTGGAAGGATCTGTGGGAGGAGGAACAAGTGAGCTAGCTGACTGAGAACAGCATCACTGGCCCTGCAGTGCCTGTCACAGGTCCCTACCACCAGCAAGATGGACCCACTGGTCCCAGGCTCCTCTCACCCAGGAATCTGTCCTCCAGCTCCATCCTGGTACAGCCACATCCTGAGAAAGCCTCATGTCACGGGCTCCCCTAATGGCTGCAGCAACCTTGCAGCCAGCTATGGATACAGCCAGAAAACAGCTGCTTTTCTTTATCTTTTGTCTCCGTACAGGTGAGACTGTGGAGCAGGTGGCCTTCTGTAATTATAACAGATCACAGATCACAGTGCAAGGACACACCTTGCACTGAGGTGTAATTGTTAGCATTGGCTGGACTCTAGGAAAGGAAATTGCATTCTGACCAGCTGATTTGCAAATTTGCCCTCCTTCTGTGCCGCTAATTTACAGATTTGTTTTCTTCATCAGAAGAACATGCATTAACCAGTAGTGTTTTGGGAGGACAGCAGAAAGTCCATGCCCCTCCAGTTTCTGAAAGTGTTTTGTTTCATCGTACAAGGTAACTGGACAAAAAATGAAACCCCATGCAATGGAAGGGTCCCAGGCTACTGCCTGATCCTCAGTACTGGGCTGGAAACATCATGATCTAAAGCTGTTGAACTGTAAATTTGACCATTGTTGCCTTTGAATGAAGATGGTTTTGCTCATTTTGGGAGATATGGGAGTCTGGTGTGGTTAGTTTTCCTTCTGAAAATGCTAGTTGCTTTCCCTGGCCAGCTGGACACAGCACCAAAGGCAACGTCCCAGGAGGGCACGTGATTCTTTCCAGACCACTGAAACTTTGGCCCTTCAGTGGTAAAGTTTCTTCCCCATGGGTAAAACTGGAAGCTGCACTTGCTGTAATGATATCTGTTATCCCAGTGCCCTTATTTCTCCCACTCTGGCAGTAAAACCCTCTTCATCATTTATCTTGCCCTTCATCCCCCTGGTCAGTGTCCCATCTTTTCTCCTCTTGTCCCAGTTTTTGTACCACTCAGGTCCCCTCTGGGCTACCAGCTCTTCTCTTGCAGAACATACCCGGGTGTGCGGCAGCCCCCAGAAATGTTTAGGGGTGGGACAGTGTTCACAAAGAGATTTTTATTAAAGAGAATGAAATTCAGGTCAATGCAAGGTGGAAGTGGACACTGGGTAGCATTTGCTGATGATGTGTTTGGCAAATAGCCAGGGCTCCTTGGCAAAGAGGGGGCTGTGGAGAGCTCTAGTCTAGGTGGCTCAAAGTGGTTGGTCTTTGGCATGGCAATGCCAAGCGCATGGGGCAGTGAGGAAATGTAGACCTGCTGCTTTAGAGACTGCTGAACTAGCCTTGTAGAGAGCTGTTGGCATGAGGTGACCCTCCAGACTGCTGACAAACCAGACAGCTAGAAATACGCTGTTTTAGGGGAACCAGTGGGATCTCAAGGCTAGGATGAGTTTTGCAGAGCTGGATGTCTTGGCTCGTGTGGGAGATAAGTATTTTATTTAACTGAACTCTTCCACACCTCAGTTTCCTTTTCTGTAAATGGTCCAAAGAAAAATAAGCCCTGGAGGTTGGGGTACAAACCAGGACTTGAAAGATGTCTACCACCCTGGCTTGACTCAGCAGTAATCCCACCTGCAGGAGCCTGTAACCATAAGCATAGGTGAGTCTAGGTTACTGTGGGACCACGGGCGTGCACAACAGGGAGGGGGCTTCTACTTTCAATCACACTTCAGGAACTGACCCCTCATTCACCTCATTTCCCTAAGCCCTTGGGCATGCAGAGAGCTGAAGCAAGCTCAGCACCTTCTCCTGGGTCCATGCAGGTGCACTCAGGCTTCTGCCAGATGGCATACGTGAAAGGGGGCTTGCGTGGTCTCAGCCCCAGGCCGGCTGCATGCATCTCAGGAAAAGCAAAACGTTTTCCTGCAGGATGGCCTGCCTACTCCAGAAGCAGCCTGCAACAGGGCCTTTGTCAACACAGCACAGAGGCAATGTCCTTTAATTGTGTGGGGTCTGCCACTGAGTGAAAGTGAGTAGGTTAGAAGCTCCCTGGCTTCCTTGGCTTGAGTGTAGGAGCTTACCATGGAGACACCTCTATCTGCGTCCATCATCCTAGGCTTCCCTATAGACCATGGTCACCAGGGTCAATCCAGTTTGTGGATGCAATTCATCTTACCATAAAGCTGATGACCATCATTTGTTGAAGAACTCCGACAGCACTTGCTTCTTTCCATCAGTTATAAAGGGAACCTACGTGATGAGTTCAGCTGGAGACTGCTGTGCTGGTTGCATTTAGGCAGCTGATAAATCCCAACATTTATGGCTCAATTTCCTGTCCCTGTAAGTGGGATAATGGCATTTCCTCATTTCATCTGAGTGTGCGCGCGCGCGCTTGTGCAGGGCAGGGGGGTGACAGGCACAGAAGCTGGTGGAAGATCACAAGGTCCTCCCCGGATTAGAAAGTCCAGATGAACAGCTGAAATAGAAGATCTGCCTCCAAATAGCATGAGAAATGTAATTGCTGTTTCTTATAAGCTTACAGTTCCTTGGCCTCGGGGTCCAAGGCCTTGTGCTATTGATGACAGTGAGTGCATTTAAGGACAATCAAAAAGGGTTTCTTTTTTTCCCCCTTGCCAGGCTTTTGAAGGCTTCAGCTTTCAAACAAAAGGAGAAAATTACAATTTTAACATGTGCCAGGGACCCTTGAGGGAGGTCATGTTCTCTTAATATTTCACATATCCCTCTTTTTTTTTTTTGCTATGAAAGAGTTGGGCACAATCCTGCCCATGTCTGCTGACTGGGAGGAGGAGACAGGGACCTTCAGCCTTGGTCCCATCAAGCATAGGCGGAAGGTGGCTCTGAACCATATATTGTGTCTCCAACCAACTGCCTAACACCAACATGACTGCCATCCTGAACTGCTTTAAAAAGTGATGCTGTCATCTGTTTTATTGCCTTTTCTCTCCTTTCCTCACTCAAGAAGCCATGGCAGTCCAGGCTGCAGACCTGCAAATCAGCATCTTTGAATAGTCCCAGGAAGGAGAATGACAAGCATTTTCTTTCACTGGCAAACTGGATTTCTAAGCAGAGACCACTCAGCATACCAGGCTGTAAATTAAGCATTTACCAGGGCACAAGCAAAAAGAAAATGAATAATAAAATATGAAAAGTGCCAGCATTTATTTTTCTTCATTTCAACAACCTGCTCTGATATTCTCCCCAGGAACAGTTTGGCTTTGTCCCCCGAGGCCGGCACAGGGCTGGTATGGGGAGGGGAGAGGAAATGCCGTGGTTGTGAACCCCAAGGGGGTCATAAAGAAAGTTACGGTATTTGCTTGTGGAGCAGACGCCGGTTTTCTTCTTCAGCCCTCACCTCACCGAAGGATGGAGCTGCCTCAAAGAATAGGAAATCTGTCAGGGAGGTGCACCGGGTTGGGGTGACCTTCACGTGTGTGTGGCCCAGCATGAATGAGTTATGTGGCCCATCACTGAAGGTGGGGTTTTGCCACCACAAAAGGGTTTCTTGTGCTCGGGGATGATGTGTTGGCAATGCATGGAAAGTTTCAGTCTGCTAAAGTTGAAAATCTTCCGCTTCCACCTTGTTTCGGGTGTTTTGTCCTGTAAAAGCTATATCCGCTTTGAAACAGCAGTTAAAACAAACGTGCACATTAATGCAGTGGAATACTTCCAGCGTATTCCCCTTCTCGCAGTGAATTGTTGACTTTTTCTTCCCTCTTTGAGCCAACAACAGAAAATAAAATCTTGCAATTTTTCTCCAGGATAAGGGTGAGGGATATCATGCAGCTCTTCTCTGTTAGGACATGGTCAGATGTCCTTTTGTCAGTCTAGCTAGAACAGCTCAATGCCTGGCTGCATCTCCTCACGGTTACTGCCCTGGAGCTGAGCAGCATTTGTGGGCCAAGTGATCGCTCTTCACACCTTCGGTGCAGTCAGCCAGCTTAGCTTAAATGCCCACAAAGGTGGTTTCAGCCAACATGTCTGACTTGGAACCTTAAGCGGTGCACAAAACACCTCCTGGAAGTACCTCTCCATCGTTGCTGGCTCTGCAGGAAGCCTAAAGGTCTGGCTTTGACCTGGGTGAGATTCATCTCCAGTTGCAGAGAGCTGATTTTAGATGTCAGCAGCAAAAGCGCCTACTTGTGCATGGGATAGAAGCAACAATTAGTGACAATATCAGTGATATTAGTGCCAGTTAATGATTCAGCTCCTAAGCACTGATGGCTAATGTCATCTGAGACGCTTTAGGGTCCTGTGTCACCCCCTGGCAGACAGAGAGGACCAAGGCACGAGACACTTCTGCCTAGATAAACTGGCCTTTGCTTTTCATTGACTGGAAAAGGAATTTAGATTATCAGGGTGTAATTCAGCTGCCAAAACACAGTTTCTCAGTGCCATTTGAAACTCTCTCAGGTAATGTAACACCTGTGGGCACCTCCATGTAGTCTCTAAGCTGAGAGATTTGAAATGGTGAACTGAATGTCAGCCCGTGAGCCTCTCTTTTAGAAAGTTTGAATTAGTTAAAATAAATCCAATGCTCAGTGTCTAGCCCCCAGTTACAGAAGAGACCTATGGCCAACTTTGCAAAATTTAGGTAACACAGCATCAATGGGTGCCACAGAGCAACCGCGTGTGAGGACAGCTCTCCGAGTGGTGAGTTATCTACAGCCCTGAGAGGACACTGCATCCCCATGAAATGGATGGGGGGTTTTAACAGGATGAATGAAGTTGCTCAAATGGGAACTTGGCCAGGAGAGTGGGGTGAACACCTCTTCTCCTACAAAAAAAGTGGCAGGGGATTTCCATTGTGGTCAGGCCCTCCGTTTTTCACATGGCATTTGAAAAATGTGGGAGAAGAAAAAAAAAAGGATACCTTCTGTAGAAATGCATGCAAGCAAACATCTTGGCTTGGTTCATCTGTGAGCTGGAAAGTGCCAAGCTGGTAGATAGCTGGTTTTCCAGTATGATTTTTCTCTCATGCTCCGTTAACGCTATCTTGTTGATCCTTGGCTTTATACCATATCTTCGTGATTCTTGGCTTTATGCTCACCCTCTGATTTTTGATCTGAGGGTCTTCCACACAACATTAACAGTCAGAAGGGAATTCCCAGGAGACTGGATGGTATCTGAGAACATTGCTCCTGATGTGATAGAAAACTACGTGTATGGGCGTTGCTCCAGACACGCTTTACCTTGGGCTTAAAAAGTTTCCACACATCTGCTGCTTTGAAATGACCTCCACCATGGATGCCCCCTTCTCCTGGCATGTATGGAGAAGACAGGGTAATTTCTCACTCTTTCTGCGAGAGAGGACCTGCATTGAATTGCTTTGCATCTGCTAAAGGGGGAGATCACTGCTGAGGCAGATACTGTGGAACAGCTTGCATTTGGTAACCAAAGATATTTGGTAACTGTAGATTTCTTTGATTCTCTCTGCGAGTTTGCCCTGTGCCTGAATTCCTTGTCCTGCAAGTGTTTTGCACCCATTTCATCAAATTAATCTTCAAAATTCTCCTTTTCTTTGATCCAGTAGACAGGCAGCAGCTGGGTTGCTGGCATATGAGACTAAACACTGCCTTTGATGCTGACTGATAACTTCTTGTAGTTTCTTTAATGCATCTGCCTTTTGCAAAGCCCGTCCTTCTGATCTGTGTTTGCACCCTGCCAAGCTCAGTGGAAGTTCAGTTCACTAAAAGTCTATTAAAAACTTCCTTGGCCTGTGTCCTTCACGCTTTCACACAGCTATTTTTCGGTCCGTTCACTGGGCGTTTGATTTCCGTTAGTCCCTTCACAGATGTGGAGCACCTCGTGTGTACACAGGCTCACCAGCCCTTGCATGGAAAGGTTTTCAGGATCCAAGCTGAAGTGTTAATGATGCTATAGGAGACGATCAGCACTTTTCTGGAGTGTGCTGGAAGGGGAGAGACCGTTGCTTCCCAGCGAGCAAATGTGCTAGCTCACTTGCTAGACCTGGAAAGGGGAAAACTGGAGTTGCTGGGACTCTAACTAGCACGCTGGACTTCCATTTACATCCCCAGCAGCAAGATGAGGTGTGAAGTTGGATTCTATGGATAATTTAGTGGTTGGCAAAGGCTGGAGGTCGTAATTGGTACCATTTGTGCTAATTTTGTCAGCATTTTTCCCCCTGCCCGATTGGATTGTGTCAGCTTTTTAAATTTTTTGTTTTGTTTTGTTTTTTCAGTTTAGGGGAAGAGTGCGGTTTCACATTCTTGTTAAAGACCAGGGCTGTGATTTATTCTGGGTGGAGGCTGGGGGGGGAGAGCACAGGGAAGGAGGTTATAATTGGACTTGGGTTTCATATTAGGTTTAAAAAAATAAATAAACTGGCCGGAACAGCAGTAGAGCCAAGTAATTCTATTTCATTTCCATGAAATTTAGTAAGATGAGGGGAAAAAAAAGCTCAATTTCACAGAACTGTGGCAATTCCTTCTTTCCACCTCAGGTTTTCCTCTCTTCTCTTCAGTTTGTGTCTACTGAGAAGAGGCACACGTAGCCTTCAGCTTCCCTGGGTTCCAGCTTTAAAAACTATAAACTTTATATAGCATTGAAGGGTATGTGGGAGTAGTAATGGGTCTTTTTCTGCTAGGTCAGGGTTCAAATCCTCCCTTCCAACACCACTAGCAAAAATCCTCCAGGCCTACAAAGGCTCTTGCTTGCAGGAACAACCTCCAGAGGTCAGGAGGTGATCATCTCACCAGGTTTACTTGATGTGTCTTGGAACAATAAAGAAAGGGTCCTTTTATCCGCTGGATACCTTGGCATTTGGTAGGAAAAGGACTGGATGCTGGCAGTTTGCTTTTTCTTCAAAAGCTGCCCCAAGGGAATGAGTTTTGATCAGCGTGAACTGACTTGCAAACCTGGAGTGGAAGGTGGATGGTTCTTCAGCTGGCACAACACGAAGGCTTTCAAAGGCGTGAGGTTGCAAAGACCTTAGCAGATCTGCTGTGCCCTCCAGCTGCCTCAGGGACACAGCCCACGTAAGCCAAGGTGTTGGTGGAACTTGATCACTGGGGATCAGTTTGATCTCATCTCAGTCTAGACATTTCCACCTGAGCTTGTCAACCTGGACTCCTTCTATAGGCAACAAAGAAATAGAGAAACTCTTAGGACACCATACATTTGACCTGTTTTCAGTATCTTCTTTGGGTGAGATGAATCACACCCATGGCTGAGTAAACATCCCTTCAGTGGAAAGGGGAGCCCAAGGCAACCAGGTCTCATAGAGATGTCTACATTTGATCAGGTGAGCCCTGCCTTCCCCATTGGGACAGTGCTTTTCTTGGCAAAAGGGTAGGAAGAAAACCCCTCCAAAACAAGTGGTAGAGCAGTTTTCTGCCTAGAAAGCAATTTGTACTCTTCTAATGGTGCTCCCAAGCTGCAGAAGAGGTAAGATTACCTTGCATTTTGATTTTCTTCACTGTGCCCTCTTTTTCTCTTCAGATATCTTCTCTTCTTTGGAGAAGCATTGGCTTAACGAAGCAGGCATTCACTGGGAACTTGCTCAGAGCATGCACAGAACGTCCTGCAGGTCTCCAAAGTGATGCACTTACTGTGCACACAGATATTTCCATCTGGGGACCTTCAAAAGGGAACGCAGCAGCCTTTAGGACTAAGCTGTTCTTCATGCTGGACCAGTCTGGAAGTACCGCCAGCCAGTGAACGCTGGTGTGAGTGAAGACCTAAATTCAGTTGATATTGCAGTTCACTGACTCTGGGGGCAAAGATTCATCTTCAAGCTTCCATTCTGGGGGGACTGGAGGGCTAACGATATGAGATACACACGCTCTGCAGTACTTCCCATCAGTACACATCTTACTTCGGACTGTCAACTCTTTGATCCAACAGCTTCCTTGAGTATGTTACTCCTTATGTCATCGCTTGCATGATTTCATTGCAGTAAAATGATTTATCAGTCTCTGGTTTCCATAGCTCCACCTTGCAGATAGACTTTAAAGGCTAACTGCTGTTGTCACTTGGTCATTTTTCTTCTCTTTCCTCCTCAATGCTTAAATCATGAGCTGCTACAGGTAAACACAATGAATAGTCCTAGGGAGGTGGTGCAGCATGAGACTCCCAGGTTAGAAATGACTTGCAGAGGATCCAGCTCAGATTTCCCTCTGAAATGGGGCCTGAGGCACCAACCTGAGTCTGCAGAGAAGCTGAAACAAAAGGTCCAAGAGGAGACAGCTGACCTGTTTGTATTCCTGGAATTCTTCTTCATTGGGAAAATTGGGGCATGTGACCGTGAATATCTGTGTATGACATCCTTGGTCTGGGGTGGGGGCATCCTCCCTTGGCTGTGGCAGACCCCAGGTTGTCTCAAGGGTGGATGGAGCTCCAGGTTACCGCACCAAGGAGAGGTGTGCTGCCAGCCCTAAGGCAGAAGCAGATCTGAGGTGGCAACTGAGATGGGCTGAAAGCCCTGAATGGCTCCACTCTGCTGCAGGCCAGGCTGTCTGGACGGAGCTGGGGACACAGCGAGGCCATTGCAATTAGATCCTGGACAGCACTGAAGGTCACTTCATTTAATTTTATTTTTTGGAGAGAAAAACACTACACTTCTTTCGACAGATTTTACATAGATATAGTTACCAATCCACAAACATACCTATAAAATTGGGCCTTTTAGGTGAAATCACTGCATAAACAGAAGTGTTTATAGAGAAATTAACCTGGCTGAACTGCTGCCTGTCTGGGTCAGGAGCCCACATCTACCTCCCCCACCAGTGCACGTCACCTCGTGAGCACCGAGTACTGGCTGCTCTGGCTTTCCCCATCAGCTCGCGCTGCTCAGCACAGGGCAGTTAACATGGGACAAGGGGCGTTTTCGGAGGGGATGGATGGTGGAAGAGAGTAGAGATGCAGGTAAATCTTCATCCATCTTCCTCAGTTACTGGATACTCAGGATCCTGGGGCAGAAGGCAGTTAAAAAGGGAATGGATAGAAAACCATCACGAATGGGGGCTACCCTGTCTAAAAGGAGATGGTCTAGGTGTTTTGTTTCTTTCCCAGGGACTCATGGATGATCTTGAATTTGAGGGTCATAAGGAAATGTGAGCAAAGAGCTGCGAACTCACAGGATTCACACCATTCGCAGTCATGAAGTGTGATGATTAATTAATCATTATTTCCTGGCACTCCTTGGTGGGCAGAGAATGCTGCCCAGAAGGGAGCTTTCTGGGATGGTGGTCAAGAAAGTAAAGATCTCTAAGGATGGGAAGAAGCCGTCTTCCCCTCTGCCTTCCAGGGGCAGAAGGAGACCATGCCTTCTCTTGTGTCCCTCCTGTAGGAGGGAGCATGGTAGAGGGAGGCTGCGGTCTTTGCCATGCCACCTGCCCAGAGCAGCTGGAGCTCTTCTCAAGCCTTGAGCTTTGGGCTCCTTCTCAGGTGGACATGCTTTGAACCTGACCTGCAGCGGGGCTGGCATAGTCACAGGGCTTGGTGGATGCTTGAATCCCCTTTTTCCTTGCAGAGTAGACAGAGCCTTATTTTGGTTCTTGAATACACTTTCTGAAGGCTCAATATCTCACTAGCTGAAATGTAGACCGCAGGTGGGCTTTGTCCTCAGAGTAACCGCCAGTTTAGGGACCAGGGCCAGTGTGGGTATGGCCTGGGAAGAGCCACCTCCTTCTTAACTAAGAAGGGAAGAGGAGAGTATGTCCTGGTCCCAGCCTGGGCAGGACCAGCTTTTGAGGATCCTCTGTAGGTGCCTTTGAGCAGTCAGGACTTCTGCCTCACACTGCAGCTGCTGCCCCAAGATGTTCATTGCTCTTTTGGACAGAAGACACTTACCCACTTAACAACCACCACACGATTGGGTCCCATCCCTTCTTCTCCCTCCACTCCTCTGGTCACTAATGATAAATCACATTGCTTCAAACTGGCTGTGCACAGAAGATGCTGCCCTATTGTCCGAGGACAAAGATCCAGCTGTAATTTGAATGATGCAGTCTGAAGCTGACCCACTTCCAGGCTTATACCAAAAGACCTGGACTTGTCCTCCCCAGGCACTGTTCTTGCCCCTGTGTCTGGAAGATTTGGGTGAATCAGTGGGTGAATCACTTCAGCAACTAGCTCTGCTGAGAAAGGGAGGTTTCACACCCCCCCACTTAGTTTTCTGTCAGACCAGCAACTGATGCGATGCAACCTAAAGCTACCGCAAATGCCAGAGCTGAAGCAACCGAGAGGCTGGGAGAATATGGCAGTGGCTGGAGAAAGGGCAGAGGTACCAGGACTGTGGTTTTGGCAGCAGAAGGGTCTCTGATGGACTGGAGCACACCATGACACCCCATCCTCACCCTAGGGGACAAACAGCATCTGTCAGACTGCACCACCGTGCCTTGGTTTTCCTTGGCAGCCTCTCTTCTACGGATTGAGGAAATGTGAAGTTAGATGTTGAGATTTACTGCTTGTTTCCAGACGGCACAACTCCATGGTGCTAGGTGTTTTGGGAGAACAGTCGTGCCTGTGGGAATTGATTTGTTATGCAGATAAGAAAGAAATTCACAGCGATTCATCCAAACCCTCGCAGAATTTTTTTCATTCTTGACTTTTCCAGTACTGCTCAGCCCCTTTTCCAACAGGAATGTGAATGCCCATGCTTCACTTCCCCAGGAATGTGAACTCCGATGCTTCACTTCCCAAAGAAGATTTAAACTGACATTTGAACAATTCTCAAAGCTGAAGGAGGGAGGGTGTTTTCTCTCTTGGAGGGAACAGAAAATGTACCGAGGGGGTGCAGGTTATGAGAAAGTCCCTTGGAGAGAGGGTTAGCAGTGGAAGAGGAGATGTCCTGCACCTGCAAGACATTTTCTTGTGCTCATCTCAGGACATGGCCATGTTCCAGTCCCCACTTGGCCAAGCTGTAGGTGGGTGACCACCGAGGATGGGCATGGGTGAGGATGCAGGTAGGGAGGACGTGGGTTGGGGGTTAAGACAGAGGAGACAGGGTCTGTGTGTATCGACATCCAGGCATGTTTAGTGTGACCAGGGAAGGGCTGAGCCCAGAGGCAATGCTCTGTGGGCATTAAGGTATGACATGTAAGCAAGGGCTAACGCTTCAAGCTGGTGATTTTGGGTTTTTGTGTTTTTTCCTTACCCCCTCTTTTTTTAGTTCCTGAAAGCTGTTTCCCACTTTTCCTGGCCTGTGGACCCATGTCCTGAGAGTTTGCTTGGAGTTCGCCGAAATCAAAGGGTGACTTTTGCTTTGCTGGCAGCAAGGACCGGATCAGACCTTCGGGGGCTTCTCTCTGCTGCCCACACCAAGCCTCTAAAAAGGGATTTTCTGACTGTTTGCCTCAGCCTTTTTATTGTGCTTGGCCAGTACCACAGGTGAACATGGGTTATTTTTGTGCTCTCTCCTTCACCCACAAGCCCCACGTACACACCCCTTTGCCCCCTTATTCTTCATGTGCATGCATCGGAGCCCACATATGACATCACGGTGACTGCAAGAGAAAAACCCCCGAGACGAGTGTGTGCGCAGCGTTAGCCAGGCTGCTGTTTGCGCTGTGCGTGAAGAATTTAACAGATCTCTCGAGTTTAAATCAGAAAAACAAGCATGTTTGTTTATATTTTTTATTTATTTATATATTTATATTCTGCTGGGGAGGGCAGGGGGTGGGGAGTTGGGAGGGAACTAACGGCCTTTTGAAATCCCACCCCCTGAAAAAACAGCCTCAAAATGCACTCAAAATAGTAAAACGGACAAACAAACAAAGGGTTCACCGTAAACAGCTCGAAAGTGGAGGGAGATGAAGTTACATCCCCACTCCTGGTTTGTTATCGTAGGGTTTTTTATAAGAACGGGACACCCAGACCCTGAAATGACCAGATAAGCTTTCAGAGGGAGACCTGACAGGGGCGTGTCTGTGTGAGACATATATGCGGACCTATATGTGTACATGTACACACTATTTACAGGTATGTGTTTGCAAGCAGATGTGTGTGCACATACGTCTGCGTGCCTGCTAGACCTAGCAGTATGTCTTAAAAAGGGTATGATTGAAAAATGGTCTAATTTGCTCCTGCAAAATTCCCACCCTTAAAAGCTAAGCGGCAGGACTTGTTTTGCTTGCACAAGCTGTATGCAGAAGCACTTGTCCAGAGTGCCGGTGGGGGAGTAGGAGGTGTCTAACCCTGCCGAGTTTGTCACCGCTGGGCGTATGGCCAAGGACTGCATGGGGCTGCCCAAACCTGGCCTTCAACCCGAGGATGGGTGCACCCAGCCCGGAGTCCCCTGAACTGGGAATAACCCAGAAGGGTCTATCCTGACACGGTGTGTCGGTGCGCGGGGCTGGAGGAGCAGCAGGAGCAGGAAGCATAGAGCAATCTGGATGAGAGGAGGCCACCTTAACCCAAGTCTGGGAGTCGTGGCCCCAAGCTCTGACACCTACTTCTCCCAGGAGAAGGGCCTCTTTGGGATCTGCTACGGCATGGGAGGTGGGAGTCAGGGACCTTGCCTTTGATACATGGGACTCAGTTTCTCCCTCTGCAGATCCCTTTCTTGGCAGGTGGATAGGAAGCAACGGTGCTTGGCACCCAGACTGCCACCGAGAGCCACCAGCATGGAGAAGGACTCGTTTCACTGCTACGAGACATCACTCCCGACCAGAGAGGAGTGGAAACTGGGAAGGATATGGGCTGAGGGGAGGCAATTCCTGCGTGGAAAAGTGCAAAAAGGGAGTAACAGCAAGATGAGGCAGGTCAGTGAGTGAGGACTTTGCAGGTGGGACAGCTGAAGAACACAGGGATCAGGTAGCCTGTCTTAGATCACTTAAACCACCTGGCGAGACTGGGGAAGGACTGAGAACAGCCCCTCAGTGCGACTGCCAACACAGGGACCTTTGTTTCTTCCCTTTGCTGGAAGACAGTCCTGGCCAGGAAGAAGGAGCAGATTTCAACACAAGTGCATTTAACTATTCAGTTAGTTTACCGAGGCTTGTGACACAACCTCTGTCCCTAAACACTTTTTTTTTTTAAACAAGATGATAGGTTTTGCAAACGTGTTTTGGAAAAAAACACGTTCCTGTGTGAACAGGAGTGAATTTAGGACTGTAGCAGACAGCGTTAGGCAGGAGGTAAGACCAGACATCTTCTGGCTCTGTAATCTATACAGCTACATCCTACGTCTCGGGCCAGTGCTTTGACCACAAACCCATCCTTTCTCTTTTACACTGGAGCAGCACTTTGTGTTTGAACGTCCATAGAAAACTGGACTTTCAGATTATGCTCAGCATGGGTTTAGAGAAAGACCCAATAAGCCCCATCCTAGTTACACCGTCCAACTGCCTTCTCCCATCGATTTGATTTCCGAATGGAGGTTTTGCACTGCAGTGCCCTTACAAAATATTTGTGGAGGGTCTTTGGGCCAGCAGGATCTGCTTTACTGTGCTTGCTCACAGTGGTGCCTATGTCCAATAAAAAGGCAGTGGATGGGCGGCAGGAAGGAAGGCTGCCTGGAAGTCTTCCTGGGACCCTGGTCACTGATTTCTTGAGAAGGGTTCTCTGGGACAGCTGTACACAGGGAGTGGTTTTACAATGTGGACACAAACTAAAAGTTTGTGAAACTTGGAAGGCATTTAATGGCCAAGACATAACTCAGCCCCAGGAGAGTCTGCAATGTACTAAAGATGCTCTTGTAAAAGAACCCCAACTGAACCAGAAGGATTTTGACAACTGCTGGGGCCCCTTCGGCTTGTGTGTAGTGGTGAGGATGAGTATGGATGTTAGTCTACCGAGTGACCCCTCTGTAGCTGCTCATTCACAAATTCAAATTCCTGTGGGAATCAAGGCACATCCCACTGCATTCCCAACACAGTATTATTAAGGTATAAAAAGTGATCGAATAACAAGATGTAACTAGGACCAAACTAAGGAACCAAGGCTGTTAAACTCGGCACAGGGGCTGGTTAATTCAGCTGCAGCCGATGCCAAGTTAGATGCCAAGGTCAGAGATGTGATCCCCGTTATGAACGGTGGTGAAAGATCGCTGAACATTGTCCTTATCTTCCAAGGCCTGAAAGCTGCTGAAAGTAGCAGCTGGAACATTAAATTAATGACAGGGATAGCCTTAGGCCAAGTTCTTTGGATTTCACCCCTTTCTTTCTCTTGGATGTCTCCCTTTTTGTAACCAGGAGCACAGCCCTCTACTTTGCCCATGTAAAACTCGTTGTTTCCATCTTGTGGTTGCCCAATGCACGGACCAAATTTGGCGAATCTGAACTGCACCTCCCTTTCACAGAGCTGCCAAGTCCTCAGCACTACAGAAACAACATTTGAGGCTCCAGAAGCCCAAACAAATTTGGGAAGTGGAGGAGTCTGTTTCACAGTCATTTACAAGGATTACCAAAGAGATTAGTTATGTCAAATACTAGGAAAAAGAGAGAAGGTCTCCCAGGAAGCATTAAACAGTGCCTCTCTGACAAGAAACAGATAGGAGGGAGCCAACTGATTGCTGAAGGAAAGCCCTGTATTGTGACACTGTGTTATATGGGAAATCAATCTCAAATGATCTAATGGTCCCTTGTTGCCTTAGAACAAAAAAGGTCTGTTAATTTGTTCCAGTTAGTTGTTCATGCAGGAGACATTGTGGAGGAAAATGATCCAGGAGAAAGGAAGGACTGCTAAAAAGTGTTTGCTTCCTGCAGGGTAAGCAGTTTTAAAAGAGGGGCTTGGAGGAAGTCCTAGCACGGACAAACCCCTGCACCCTCACAAACGAGGACTTTTTACTACTGCAAGTTCTCCTGTTGGATCTCACCTAAACAGGCATGCCCCCTCAAATCTAGAGGGAGCTCAAGGTAAGTTGCTGAGGCCCTTTGGATATCCATGGGTGGGCACTTCAACGTAGCTGAGGGAAGATGGTTTGTACATCTGGACTCTGATCAGGACCTATGAGTAATATCTGCCAGTGGATGTTGCGGAAAAAGCTTCAGGGCACATCCTTGGTTTGGCAGTTCAATGGAGATGGTCTTTTGGTACCAGCAGGTCTAGGCAGCACCTGAAACAAGATGTGAAAATGCTCCCTGAGCGCTATGGGCTTGATCAAGGACTCTTCCTGATGCTTTAGACCATGGTGTCGCTGTGCAGATCTGCTCCTCTCTACCACAGCTCTGACTCAGTGACAGCTCCTCACCATGACTTGGACCCCTTGCTGCTGGCATGAGGGCTTGGTGATCCCATACCGAGCAGCCAGCTGCGTTGTAGACTAAAGAGAGGACGTAGAGCTTGTTGCCTATATCTGAAGCAATGGTCTGGCTGTGAAATGGGAGAGAGACAAAAGACAGGTCTGGGACTGTCATACACAAAGTGTCAGAGACGGCATGTCTGCAAAGTGCTTGCAGAAATCATGATACGCTAAGTTAAATGTCCCAAACTCCTCTGCTTTGCAGCAAAGCACGTGCTGATCACAGCATGTGCTGAGTTGAATTGGGGCCCAGTGCCTAAAACCACAAGACCTCTGTGGGAAAGTTTATTAGCTCTTCCTGCCTCTGCTGCCTTTTAATTCCTCACAGCTGACTTCCAACTCGTGCTAACATCTCCCCAGCCACAGCGCCCATCCCCGGTGAATTCGAAGACAATGCTGCTCTTAAGGAGCAGAAGGGGTAATTATGGGATTAACAACTGACCTTCTCTCATGTGTTTTTATGTGCTTGTGTGCCTCCAAGGACAGGATTTGTACTTTTTGTCCTGTTCAGAAAAACACGCTTGACCGTATTTTATTTTTTTTTATTGAGTGGTATAGGTTTGGCCAAGAGAAAAACATGAAGCAGAGTGTCACTGAAGCTGTAAACAGGGGAGGAGCAGATGTTTCTTCCCTTCTGCGGAGAATGTGAGGCAAAGGAGAGAGAATGAAAAGGGGAGAGAGCCAGAGCTGCCCGGGAGGGAGGAATGAAGTGTGGTGTGATCCAGTTTGGAAGGAGCTGAGAAGATCTTGCCTGCTTAAATTAAAATACAGCTTGATAGATCTTGAGTGTGCCTGTTTTCTGTGTGAGGCCCCTGGAAACCCTGCGGGCAGGATAGAGACCTGGCAAATCTAGTTAGGCAGAAAAAGGGAAAGAAAGCCAGGAAAGAATACTTTCCCCAAAATGAAGATTCCTGGGCACTGGGTGACTTGACCTTCACAACCCAACCAGTGCACCCACCGTCAGTGGTCCATGCTTGGCTCTGTAAAGGTAGGTGTGGGATGAGATGCCTGTGAATGGCAGGGCTGAGGGAGTAGCTGAGGCACTACTGGGAAGCCCTGTTTGGATGTGCTTGTTGGCATTTTCCACCCAATTCTAGGTGGTGAGCCATGAAGAAATATCACCTGGTCTGAGCTGCCCGACAGCCATTTAAGTGTGGTTGGAGTCCTTCTGCTGGGCCATAGCTCAGGCTTGGCATGGTGAGACTACCTCTGTGTTTTGTGTGATGATGGTGGGACATAAAAGACTGAGGTGAACGTAGTTCTGTCTGATCCTCAGAGGCAATCCACATAATTTAGTAATTGGTGGACTGCATCCGTCTGTTGAAGACATGTCTTGTATGAGAAAGAAGTGTTTGGGACTCCTGTGTCTTGTCCTCGCTGTCTTCTGTGGTCAAGGAAGATGCCTTTGAAGTGGGAATGGTGCACAGAGATGACAATATAAGATCTGGTAAAAGAGGAGAGGTCAAAACTGAGGAAGACATCAGTTTTGAGTAGCAAAACCAGTGCAGAGTGGGGATATAACTGCTGTGGTTTTTAATACAAAGGTCAGTGAGAAAGAAGAGTTATTTAAGCTCAAGGACAATGTCAAAACAAGGGCAAATGAAGATAAACTGAGCACAGATCAATTCAGAGGGGAAATCAGAAAGTCTCTAAAAGGTAGAAAATGGATGTTTTGGAACAGGTTCAGTGAGAAGCAACCAAGGACGGATTGTGGCCACTTTTCACGTGGAGCTCAATCGTTTTTGGAAAGGATGGTGGGTACTTTTGCTTGTGACAGGAGGGACTGGACCTTGTAGGCTGGTTGGTCCTTCCTTTCCTTACTGTTGGGAAAACAATGTGTAGGAGATTGAAAAGTCCCTTTGACTAAGACAGGCATAAATATAATCCTCACCATAAACACTAGCAAAGAGCTAAAGAACTCAGGAACCCCAAGGTAAAAGGCCTCTAGAAACTGACTGAATTCAAAAAAGACACCCCTTAAACACGAACAGAAGGAGTTTGAATACGTCATTAGTATAAACAAGGTGCAGAGAAGGCTAAAGTTTCCCAGCTCATTTATTCCAGCAAGTCCATCTGAAAGCAAGAGTTGTATTTCCCCGAGTACAATTTCCTTTTACATTATTGGTCAGTATTTCACAGCCTGTCACTTCATTTTGCTCCCCCACCCAAAGCCTTTCAGTAGCAGGTGAGATGACAATGACATGGCTGTAGAAATGCCTTTTTATTCCTCCAGTCCAGGCTGGACTCCTCTCTCAGCGGAACGGCACCCGGACAGACAGGTAGAACTTTCCTGGAGACAAACCAGACCAGGAATGCCAGGTTCCCACCCTGAATTACTCTCTGAAGATGTTTGGACAGCAAGTGCAGGGGAATTCATGGGGTAAATTAGACACCACTTTGTGTGGGTGCCACCACACCAAACTGGTGTGGGTGCCACCACAACCTGGAGTGTCTCCAGCAACGGATGGGTGAGGTTTAGTCATGGAAATGTGCTGCTTATACGCCCATCACCTGGACTTCTTTCTGTGGCCTCAAGGAGGACCTTTTTTGTCTTACGAGTGCCATGACTAAAGAACAACAAATCTTAAATCAGTGGAAAGGTTAAAGGAGATCTTGTAATGTCTTTGTAATGGTCTGGATGCTCAGATGCAGATATATGACTCAGCACACTCATTTAATATTAACAGACAGATGCTTTAGCTGTTACAGCTCATTGCAAGAGGGGACTTTATCTGGTAATCCAATAATCTTAGTTATATTATTCTCATAATAAACAATGAGGCAAACTCAAGGGAGGCAAAGGCTAAACACAGAAGTCCATAGAGCCTCTGATCTGTTATGTATCAGATGATTTTAAATCATGCTATCATACTGGTACTGGATTCTCAGCCCAGTATAAACCAGTGCAGCTTTACTAAAGTCAAGGTAACCTGGTCAATTTTTCCTGCTCTGAGTATCTAGTCTGAAGTGATTAATGCTGTTTAACTTGCAATACTCATTTTAACCGTGTGAATCATGAAAGCTGTGATTCCAGTAAAAGGCTAGGTCCGCCTCGCATCTAATCAAGTAATTGTATGTAATTGCAGATAATCAGAAGTCTTAGATCTAGAATGCATAGCAGCAAATCAGCTTGCATTTAAAAAAGGCTCCCAGTTAAATGAGTGGTGAATGCAAGTGTGTTTTTCTTTTTCTTTTTTAAAATCTTTTTGTGGGGCTAATTGCAAGAAAGGAGCTCATTCTTACATGAGACTGTTTTGTATATTAAGGATTGCTTTTAACTAATCTGAAAGCCTCCATTCTCCATCACAAAAACTTCTGCATGTGCATTCTTTTCTAGAGCAGATATGGCGTGCCACAGTTGTGAATTTTCTTAGTCCACATTCACACGCAAACATAAACAAACTGAATTAGAAAGAGGGACTTTCATTTCAAAGCAGTGCTACGAATACACAAAATACGGCAATCACAATAACGGCAGTGCTGGAAACTAGTGGTTATTGTGGAAATGGCAACATATTTTGAACAAAGTTTTCTCTCTTACTCTGAAGCCCTGAAGGAGAGAAGACACAGGTTGCTTTTCACTTTACGGCATCTGAGATGAAGTTGCCTGAGGCTGGACACAGCACCCTCAGGGAAAAGCTACAATAACTTGCCTCCACTAGATTTTTACATCAAATAGGTTCCCTTCAATTTCACAAGGTACATTTGTACCCTGAAGATACAACAGGAATCTAAGAAAACAAGGTGGTAATTTTTTTTTTTTTCTTTTGTACAGGAGCAACGTTTCCACCATGTAGCTGTACTGCTATAGCCGAAAGCTTCTTGCACAGAGAGGCTCCGTCAAATCTGAAGTGACATCACTGATGTAACTTGTGGCAGAAACACAGAGTTTCTGGGGGATGAAGGTTCAGGTGACTACTGACCTATAAAGCCCTCTCCTGGATTCCTATGCCTGCAGGAGTTTAGCCAGGATGTCACTTGAACCTGCAGCCAAAGCATCTCAGGTCACAGCAGTATCTTTGTTTTAGCCATCAGAGAAGCTTATATTAAGGCGTCAGACTGGAAATGGAGCGGTGGGGCACAGACCCATTGATCTCTTGCAAAGACATGGCAACAGAGACTTTGTTCAAAATCAGAGCAAGTGATACCTTTTAACGTTGGTTTCCCGCTAAAAAATTGATTTCTGCACCTCCCTTTCTTCCAAGTGCTCCCTTGCACTTTATGAATGCAAACATTTCACTTTTTTTTTCAAATTTCCCTTCAAAATCATATTTTCTAGGTTAATTCTCGTGGTCCTCAGCTGGGCGTCTCACTCCACCCCAAAAGCTGATGCTCTCCTGCTCCCTTCTGGCAGGATGAATAAAGTCACCTAGTCCCAACGAGCAAGAGGATTTAATGGTCATTGTCTCTCAGTCCCTTGAAGCTCCCTCCCTCTGATCATGGTGCTGTCTTCCAAGGCGCTTTGCTGTGCTGAGGATGGTCTCCACAGCCCCATCGACCACCTCTGTCTTCCTTTGTTCCCTTGACAAAACCTCACTTGCTTTCTTCAACTCTCCAAGAATCAACTCAGTCTGTCCCATTCCAGATAACTAAATTATTCCTGTTACGGTTAAGGAACTGGTGGGACAGCAGTATTTTCGCTAACCAGGTATGCTGGGACACTGTGGGATGCCCCTTCCTCTCTCCCTGCTTCTCACCACTTCCCACCACCCCAGCTAGCGCTCCAAGTCCAAGAGCTGGAGATCCTGAAAGCAGGGACATTCACCCACAGTTGTCCTGGATGCTCTGCACGGCACAAAACACACGTCTGGAGTTTTTCAGCTGAGCCCGGCTCTACTGGGCAAGGCTGGACACGCTGCTTCTTGAAGCTAGTGGAAAGGCTCTCCCCAAAGGCAACTTACGGACTGTTCCCAGATGAGAGGGAAACCCACCAGATGAACACCCTGGAGCTCAGCAGGGATTCCAGCACCAGCTCTGCATGATGTCATTTTCTAGCCATTGATCAGGTAATGATGTGCCCTGGTACACATGGACATGCTCCAGTACCACAGCTTCCTCCTGAGATGAAGTCAGCTAGCTTGTTTTCCATACAAGCAGAACACCTTATCCTGAGTGAATTTCACTTCGGCTGCAGAAGTTTTCTTGAAATGTTAAATTGATTTGAAATAAAGGCTGACACTTCTCTTGAATGATCTGAGATGCAGGATAACCGTCAAAAAAAAAAAACCCAAACCAACGCCTGATTGCCTTGAGCTGGTAGGACGCTCAGGTAATGGAGGCTCTTTTAGAGACATAGCAGCTTTTTGAAAACTGGCAGCAATTTTGGGTGTGAAATACGGTGTTTCACAGTGCATAGCAACATAACACAATAGTGTCAAACAGGAACTGAGAGCAACTAATATAACTTCTTCACCTTTGAGGTTATTTTAGGCTGTCATTAACAAAGTTAGAATAAAGACAGGACAGTGAATTTTGCAACAAAAGAAAAAAGAAGTAGCAGTAGAACTTTTAATAGCCAGAAACTCTGTTTTATAACTACACCAAAAGAAAGATCCATTCACTTTCATATCTTTTGTTCCATTCCATGATTATTAATCCAGGGGGGATTTAAAGGAAAGGGATTATACTCACTGGATTAGTAACACTATGCTTCCCAAATTGGAACCCATAAATCCAGGTGGATGCTTACAGCATCATCAAAGCAGAGGAAAATCATCCGTGAAGGTGAGATTTGCAAGTGAAAATGGCAATCTGAGTGAGGCGATGAATCTGGAGGTGAAATTACAAACGGTTGCCGCACAGTTCCCTCCGTCTACGTGCCCTCGTACCCTGCTGTGGGTGAACATTGGGTTGGAGGTAGACTACGGAATGCAACCAGCCAGCCCATATTTTGGGGGTTTGAATGGCTTCTGGAGAAATGCAAGAGACTTGTCTGTATGTGGTTTCTTCTTATGTGGGAAGTTCTGGGCAGGTTACATTCCCTGGATGGAAATGGAGCAGAATCAAGTTCTGCAGCAAACAGGCATGAAATCTGCTTTCCTCGGTATTCAGCTTTTTCTTTCACTGAGGGTCTCAGCTTGGTGCATGCTTTTGTCGCTATAATTAACTCGGTGAGTACATTAGATCCCTGCTTTTCATTTTTATTCATTCTCTTTTGTTTCGATGCGCTTTTTCACTGAGAAAGAGGCATTAATTCCTGGCTGCTGGTCTTACATCTAATGACTCACACTTGTCACTTTGGGGTTCTTCTTGCTGGGGGTGTAACAGATGTTTTCAGGAAGCACTGCTGCTTTACCAAACTTCGGCAACGTGTCAAGAAGGGAGAGCTGACTGTCAGGAAAGAAGCACATCAACTGCTGACGGGCATTATACTTGAGTTCAGGCCGAGCGTCTGAGTCCACTTAGTCTTCTGATTAAACAAGAGAACGTGCCTGTGGGGCTTCAGGCAATTTCTCACCATGGAAGGGGCCTGGGAAAGCATAATTTACTAGGAGAGGAAATGCATATATTTGCAAAGAGCCAAGAGTCGTTATTGTAGGGGCTTATCAATAGGGTGGAAAATGGAAGGCTGGTGGTTATAATACCCACATTCCTATCGTTGTGTTGTCACCAGTGCGTTAGGCTGTTGGAGCTCAGCATCTCTGGGCAAAGTGGCGTCTTTCTTCTCTGGGCTCGTACAGTGTCTAGTACAGCATGTGTGGGAGAACGTGAAGGATCCAGGCTATGCCTGGGGCTCCAGGACAAAAAGAAGAACAATTGTTCAATTAAAAAGATAGCACTTTCATGCCTTGAAGAACAAACAGTATGTAGAGAGCAGATGGGCTCAGGCAGAAGGGCTATCTTGGAGCTGATCGATATAAGAACATTGATATATATGATATACTAATGGAGATACGATGGAGAGGGGTGGAGACGACAGATGTGCCTGGGACCTACCCCCTGGCTGTAAGGAAGGTAGGATGACTTCCTCCTGTCTGGCTCCGTGTCCTGGTTTCAGCAGGGATAGAGTTAATTTCCTTCCTAGCAGCTGGTACAGTGCTGTGTTTTGGATTTAGGGTGAGAACAATGTTGATAACACACCGATGTTTTAGTTGTTGCTGGGTAGTGTTTACACTAGTCAAGGGCTTTTCAGCTTCCCATGCTCTACCAACTGAGAAGGCTGGAGGTGCACAAGAAGCTGGGAGGGGGCACAGCCAGGACAGCTGACCCCAACTGACCAAAGGGACATTCCATACCATGGGACGTCATGCTCAGTATATAAAGCTGGGGGAAGAAGAAGGAAGGGGGGGACGTTTGGAGTGATGGCGTTTGTCTTCCCAAGTCACCGTTACACGTGATGGAGCCCTGCTTTCCTGGGGATGGCTGAACACCTGCCTGCCCATGGGAAGGAGTGAAGGAATTCCTTGTTTTGCTTTGCTTGCGTGTGTGGCTTTTGCTTTACCTATTAAACTGCCTTTATCTCAACCCATGAGTTTTCTCACTTTTACCCTTCCAATTCTCTCCCCCATCCCACCGGGGGGGAGTGAGCGAGCGGCTGCGTGGTGCTTAGTTGCCGGCTGAGGTTAAACCACGACACTCCATGTGCAGGGGAGAATTCAACCCCAGGGTAAATCCCAGGGTCTCAGTGGGAGACTGACCGTACTTAACAACCAGACCTCTTTTCCTTTGCCTCCTGAAGGATGAAGAAGTTCTGTCAGGCAAGGTGAAGTTAGGGACACGAACCTGTGATCTCTCCTCCTGCAGAGTAATGCAAAATGCATGAGGTTTAGACAAAGGAAAGTTAATCTGCTTACATCTATGAGAGCTAGTCCCTGGTTTCCCTTGCAATAGCATCCCCCCGGTGTTCAGCAGGGCTTGCTAAATGATACAAACAAATTGGCCATTAATTGGCTCTTCATTTGCTCTGAATGTTTTTCTCTATTCTTTATCTGAAAACTCCCCAACTACAGAGTCATGTAATTAATGCTGCTTCTTTTTTTTGGCCAAGATATGTTTTATAATGAAAGAGCATTAGAATTTCCCCCTTTGGGGAAAAAGAAGAGTGTTATTCCTGGCTGTGATAAGCTGAGATATTCTTAAGCTTCCTGCATGAGTCCTTAAGCTATTCTGCTCTTCCGTAGCACTTTCCATTACCTGTTTGCAGGGTGCTTTGCGGCAGACATCAGACTTACCGCCTTAAAGAGTGGCTGCAAGTTACACAAGGGAAGATGTCGTGAGTCCTAACCTGCTGCTTTGGTCAGCACAGACAGAATTGCACTCCTGGCTGATTTGGCTGCATTTAATGCTCATTAAACCCCTCAGAACAGGGTCCTGAGCACTGTCCCACCATCATCTATATTATGCAAATATTGGCATGATCTGGCATGGTTTTGGCCCAGGCCAGCTAGCACTGTCCTGGACCACGCAAAGACGCTGCTCTGGGCATAGTTCTTCCAGGGCAATCTGGCCAGGTCTGCATTGGTTTGACTCCACAGTCCTCCAACACTACCCCAGAAGTCTCTGGAGTCTCCGATGCTTGTGCACCACAGGGCACAGGTTGCTCCATGTGCAGCCGTGGTGTCCACCAAACTTTCCTTGCAGGGCTTTGAATCTGAGCTTCTTTAGAAAACGAGTGTTGTGTGTTTGTTTTACAGCTCAAGGCTGGAGGCTATGCGAGGATTACCTACCTCCCCAGTTTGCATCTAGAAAGACAAGGCAGAAGTGGGACATCTGCAAGAAAAGGCCTTTCCTTCTAGTGATGGTTGCAGCCAGGAGAGAGGAAGGCATTTGTAAATGAATGTGGAGCTATGACAGACGTAGAGCTTGGGGCTGGGTAGCCCCAGGGTGATAGTAAAGGCTTTGCAGGCAGGGTATAAACCATGCTGGGCATTGCTAATGTATGGGCAACTGCTCACTCAGGTGCCAGCAGAATGCTGGGCTTGATCCAATCCTCAGGAGTGCTCCTCTGACCTTGGTGTGCTTTTCCCCACCACAGGGGAGAAACAGAGTCATGCCTCTGGCAAGACTGGTGACCTCCTTCAGAGAAAATCCACTGAGAGCTCAGCTGAGGGACACCTGGATGTCCTGCTGGGGTTCATCCGTCCTGGACAAATCCACACCAACAGCACACACTTGGGTCCTGGTCTCTCAGCTTTGGTTGTTTGCTTGGTGATGGCACCTAGGCAGCTTCCAGACTTAGAGGGAGGTTGAGTCGAAATAAGACAGGGGAACAAAGACTCTTTAACCTCTGTCACATAGAGATTAGACCCAGGACATTTTCCAGGGTTCAGTTCCCGGCTGAGAAGAGATAATAAACTAAACTTGGATTCAGTCAGATTCACCTGTTTAAGCTAGCCTGGCGTGTCCTGATGGAAACAAGAGTAGTTGGTGCTCATGCAAGCAGCTTGGCAGGTTGACGTATGTGAGAAGAAAGAGGACTTGGGGGAATGTCATCAGTAAAAACTTTTTCTGGGGAAATTTCAACAGTGCAAAGTAAGCAATAATTTCTATAGGCTTTCATACGTATTTAGGTCTTTAACTGCTTTCAGGTTTTTGGAAATCTCCCCTATGGAACGGGCTTGATATAAACATGGCAAGGACAGAGAAATGCACTCATTAGCAAAAG
The DNA here is from genome assembly GCF_965638725.1 of Aptenodytes patagonicus. NCBI lineage: Eukaryota > Metazoa > Chordata > Aves > Sphenisciformes > Spheniscidae > Aptenodytes > Aptenodytes patagonicus. The sequence continues at coordinate 170,919,611 of NC_134950.1, read as the reverse complement.
CACAAAGAAAGGTATACAGAGGGAGCTGTTTAGAAAGATATTTGGCTATACAAAGCATTGAGAATGATGACAAAACCATTTCACTTTGCTGCAGAGAGCAATCTCTCGGCATCTGCTTAAATCTGGATGGTGGACAAGTGTCTTTTGGCCTGTGAAAGGCTAATGAGGCTGAAGATGTATGTAAATATATACTATTTACCAAGGAGGCGGACGTTAGTTGAGGAAATGAATAATTTCAGAGGGTATAAACTAATCAGAGATGTTTGGAGAACATATAATTGGATTTGATCCAAAGGGTAATGCAATCAAATGATAATGAAGGCCGGTTGTTTATCACCTGTTGTAAAAGAGTTGTCTGGGCAGAGAATAAACAAAGAAATAGTGTTATGTCTCCATAATAAGAACCTCCAAATAGCCTCTTATAGATTTGTAGGGTTTAAAGCAAGATGGGATAATGAGATCTTCAAATCTGACCTCATGTATGCCATTGTCCTTCCAGTTTCACAGTCATCTCTGCGCTGACTCTATTACATTGGGTTTGATGACAATAAATCTTCTGGAAGAGTATCGAGTCTTATTAAAATCTGTGAGTCAATTCTGTAGCTGAAGTTCCCAGAACTGATTCTGATTTAGAGTCATGCAGAGTTTGATGCCATACTTAAAGTAATAATAATGATAATAATAAATTTTTTTTCTCTTTTTTTTATAGTACTTTTTGAGATCATTAAAAATGAACCTCTGCTAGGAATCATCCTGGCTTTTAACTAAGTGCACTCTCTGCGGTCAGTTTAGAGACTGGAAGAAACACAAGCCTTATTTTCTAATCAAATTGTTTTTGCAACCCAGTGGGGCTTGCTGTTGCTTGCAGCTTTTTGCATCTTGCAAAAACCCCCTCTTTTGTGACACTCCCTAGGATTTTGGTTGAGAAGCCACCTCCCAGCCAGCAGCACATGAAAGGGCTGGCATATTCATCTGACTTTCATTAACCCCTGAACCCAAGCTGGATGCATTCGGTAAAGCTGCTATTTTTTTTTACCATCGCACTGAGACCTGTTGAATTCTCTCTGTTGCTTGGACCTGGCATCTTTAGTAGGTGAGTGGTATCATAAAATATGCTATTAGTCCGCAACGCCGCACACCTCGGTGTCATTCAGAGTCTTCACATAGACTTAGCTCACAGGCAGGCTGTGGAGGGAATTACTGAATTACCCATGCATGCAGTTGCCTTGGCAGTAATCCCCGTGGTTGTAGCTTTGAATCACACTAGAAACAGCTCATCCTTCTGAGGTAAATTAAGTTCATTACTCTGTAAAGGTCATTTTGACGGAACTTCAAAAAAATGGAGGCCTGTTTTCTTGCTTTCTGTAAGAGATTAAGACTCGTTTCTCTTCCACTTTCCGGCATCTATCAGAGTTGGGATTCACCGGTGCTAAGTACCTGATAAACAATTTGGAGACGGTTCTTGCACCCTTAGCCTCTTGCCTCTCCTGAGCCTGGCTGCTCAGGAGCCTCATTCACTGCTGAGGAGCCAAGGTGCAGGAGATGGGGGGGGTCATCCACAGAGGCCGTGGGTGATTCAGATCCTACAAACTTGCATCCAGGCCTCTCAACTTTATTTTTTCTTGACAATCTTGCACAACGAGTGACACACTGTTTAGCACAGCCCACGTGGCTGTGTGTCTGTGTTGGAAGAATATGGCTTGTAAAGCACATTCGGATCATTCAGGCAAGTTTCCTCAGAAGTACTTTTACTTCCAATTATATAAAAGTGCTGAGGACTGTGGGCTGAGCAATCCCAGTTCCCCAGAGTTCACCTTCCCACCCAGCAGCATCATATGCTCCAAAGCTGCGTAGTTCTCCTGAACTGATACAAGAAAGAAATGCATTTCCTCATACGGATCTTAATTCTCTTTACAGAGACTGTAAAATAAAAGCAGTTAAGGGACGAAAGAGGAAAAAGCACTCCATGGAATATTTTGATTTATCTGAAGTAGTTTAACCATCAGTATTGAAAGAGACTTTTTTTGGGTGCTAAACTGTTTAAGAAATGCTTTTGAGATCTCCTGAAAAATGAACAAAAAGGCTGTGCTCTCTCAAAGGGATGCTGAAATGTGTGAGGGCATAGAACTTCATTTTTCAGTGGCCAGACATTTCTCTTCCTAGAAGGCAATAATCTTGGGGTAGCTTTTTTGTTGGGGATCTGGGATTTACCTAGAAGCTAAAGAAATGGGATATGAATGTAGAAAAGGAGGAAGCTTGAGGGACAAACAGAGAGGGGAAGGAATTCACGTAGAAAGTATGAAAGTATTCAAGAACCCAGGGCACTGCAGTATGTGCCCATGCAATGTGCATGGCTGCTGGAAGAAACCCCCTCCCAAATCTTCCTGTCCTCTGCAGACAACATTTTGGAAGCTTCCTGGCATTTCCCACTTACTCTGGTCTATGAACCAGCAAATCCGTGTGAAATTCACGACTACCATCTCCAGACTCTACACTGCTCACCAAAGTTTGTGAACAGCATCCAGGCAAGCGAACTTTTATTAAAGGAATGTTCACCTGACCAGAAAAAGGTTCATGGACAAGGAAAAGAATAGATTTGGCTTTTCTTTCATTTTATTTTATTTTATTTTATTTTATTTTATTTTATTTTATTTTATTTTATTTTATTTTATTTTATTTTATTTTATTTTATTTTATTTTTATTTTATTTATTTTATTTTATTTTATTTTATTTTATTTTATTTTATTTTATTTTTATTGCCTCTTTGGGATTGTACAATAAGGTTGTCACATAGGGATATGGGACACTAGATAACTGGAGTCATGTGGATGAAGAACAGAGGCTATGTTGGGATCAGTCACAGGGAAGTGCAGAACTGTATTTCAGTGTGGTTTTCTGCATCCCTACTACCTCCTGGGCTGGGACTACGACAGGAATGGGGTAATTAATGGCTGTTTGAGCTGAACCCAAAACAGGACTGCAAGTCTGAGTTCCTGAGCTCCCCATGAGACCCATAGGGTTGAGTTGAATGCCCATGGATCCACCAGAGGCCAGTTTCAGCACTGGTCCAAACAGGAATGGCCTTGATGACGCATCACGGGCTACCATCTACTTGTGCACATCTGAGTCTGGTCTGTACAGGCAATGAAGTGCACCACCTACATCTTAAGCTGCCGTGGACCGCTTTCTGGGAGACAATTTGCATGTGTAGGAGACATGGAACATGTTACCGTGTCTCAGCTCTGTACACGTGGTGTGTCTTGCAAAGTGCCAGCTGAGTGCACAGGGTTTGACACAGTCCTGCAGTGCTGTCTCAGCAGGAATTGTGTGCCCACACAAGCTCATGCTGTATTTGCAAGTCATGAAACACTCACCCACAAGTTCACACTATAAACATATCACTCTGGCAGGTGGTGGGACAGCCTTCCCACTGTATCAGGCACCCTGAACAGAAAAAACCCATGCACACGTGAATAAAAATGTCTTAGACCCACAGGGACACCACATGGGGTTGAGGAGAAACTGCTGTGTAGCTTTGACATTCAAAAATAAAACTTTTCAGCTTTTGCCTTATAGAAGTGAAATGCTCCATTATAAAGTGACTTAAAATTCAAAGTTGAAGCATCAAGAGCAGGGCTGGAGTTATTTAACTCCAGGATTAAATTAAATATTGAGTTTTGTGTCAAATAAAATTTCTCAGATTGACCCAAAATGGAAAGTTCAGAATTAAGTAATTGTCAAAAAGCATTTTTATCTTGTCTGCTGATTTCGTTCCTCCCTCCTCCTTCCCCTTTTTCCTTAGTTTTCAACTCAACCACTGAACCAAAACTGCCATTGTTCATCCAGCTCCATGCCAGCATTTGCAGAGGGCTTGCAAGAGAAGTGTGGAGAGGGGCAGCTCACCCCATTCATCTTAGCAATGCATTAACATAAATCTGGGGTGATAATGCATGTGTCAGCACAGCAAACTCTTTCTTCGGCTTCTCAAAGGCAATGTGGAGATGGGGGGATTATGTTTTTGAGGTCTGCGCTGTGTATCTGTAGTGACAACACTCTTTGTTTCAATATCATGAGAGGCATTTTTGGAAACAGAATTGTGGGCGAAAGCAGAGACAGTACGAAGAGCAAAACAATAGCGTTAAGTCAAAGGAAGCTGAAAACCAGACTCAGCAGTGGTGAGGAAACCAACAACAACATAATTTAGATAAGAGCATGTAGCTGCAGAGATAGTACAGATATGGGCATGAGCTGTAAGATCCTGTACAAGGCAATTTGGCCAGCCAGGAGCAACCACAAGAGAGGGTTAGTGTGGTTTGAGTCAAAAGAAGTGACGGATACTGTCTGAAAAACTTGCCTATGAAAAGAAATGGCCTTACTCGAGGGACAACACTCAGAAAAGCTGGCTGACCTAAAATTGTTAACCCTGTGAGGTTGGCTGGTTCTCACGTTTGTGTTTGCATGACAGGCACTGGAGACAGGATGGTCTATGCTGAGTGAAGCTGGCATTTGCAATCACACTGTGCTTCAGGTGCAAAAGTAAGCAATGAATTGAGTCACCAGGACTCTCTTCTGTTCCTGATACCCTCAGGACACTGAGGCACCAGTTGTCCTGAGATCTGACTCCCCCCATGAAGAAAAAATCTGTAGATGTCTAGCAAGATCCTTCAAGGCACCTCAGGTCGCAGAGGGAAAGCCCTGGAGTAGAGACAAACCCAAGGAGGGTCCCTGAGGAACTCATTTTGGGTGGCATCTCTTTCTGATGGCTAAAAGCAGGGATCTTGATTGTAAAGCAGAGGTACCTTCTCTGTCCCCTTTGTCTCCCATCTAAAGCTTTCCCTAAATAATTCCTCCCTGAGCTTGCTTTCCTCTCTTTCTCTGTGTCAGACTGTTCCTCTTGCATCTTCACTGTGACACAGAGGAAGGAGATGATTATACAATAATAATTGTCATTCTACCAATCAGACTTAATAAGCATTATGATAAGAGCATTTTAAGCACTCATGTATGAGAGCCCTCTAATCATTTGAACTGGATATTGATGCCATGGTGTGCTGAAAACCTCTCATGTAGACTCCTCTCAACAGACTGCCTATTCTTAACAGATCCTTGTCAAAATGAATGAGAAAGACTGAAAACTGAAGGGGAGCAGGAGGATGACGTACAATCGATTTAAGTTGCAAGAAATTTCTGATTAGATAACAGAAAAAAAAAAAAAAAATTACAGTGACAGTGGTCAGAAAATGAAACAGGGGCCCAGAGGTTGTGGAATCTCCATTCCAGGAGATACTCAAAACTCAAGAGAATGTGGCCCTGAACACACTCTGAGGTTGGTTCTGATGTTAAAGTTGGCCCTGCTTAGAGCAGGTTGTTGGACCAGATGACCTCCAGAGGTCCTTTCCAACTTAAATTATCCTACAGGAATGTAACAAACCTATAATAGGTTTCTTCCAGACTTGCCACCACGCACCCTGCTATCGTGCCCTCTTGGCTGTCTGGGCCTGGGTCTTCTTGGAGAGGACTGTTGTTTCCACTTTGAGATGGAGTAGTGGGGACTGCTGCACACCCAAATATCTCTGTATTGGGAAGTAATGCCAAATCCAACAACACGGACATACGTGGAATGCAAAGCCTAAGAAGATATATGGAGGGATCTGTATATAGATGTTTTCCTATACATATAGGAACACACACACAAACGCACAAATGTATTTATATATATGCATGTAGAGAGAGGAAGACATATGGAGGGAACATGTACAGAGTGGGCCTGGTGTTTGTCAGATGGCTTAGTGTTACCAGACAAAGCCTTGGCCAAGAATTCGGCCATTCTGACACTTTTAAAGAACCCTAGCTTATACCTAGGGGCTTCTTTTTATGTCAGAATGCCTTTCCAGATATTCCCAGTCCTGCTGCTCCGTGCAAGTCCCATTGCAGATCTTTTGAACGTGGGATTGAGCGTGACACTTTGAGGGGAGAGGAATGGGGAAAGAAAAAGAAAATTCCGAGCTGAAGCCATCTCGCCCCAGCCTCATGTCCCTATAAAACAACCAATTTATTTTCCCAGTGAATGAGACCCTCCAATCTCATTACCCATGTGTAAATCACTCTTTTCCTCATGTTGGCTGGTTATCGTTATCTGTGGCTTATGAGTCCAAGGGAACTGCCTACTTGGCATAATAGCCAGCCATGAGTGTCACACTGAAATTTCCAGAGGCGCTCCTTTCCCTCTGAAAAGGTATTCCGTGTGTAAAGCACCAGGGCTAAAAATAAGCATAGTGGGGATGTGATGGCCTCTGGCTGCCCAGGACAAATTGATGGGGCAGCTTGCTTAAAGTCAACCCAGCCTTGTCCTCTGGAGAGAGGATGTGGTGTTTCTCCATCCTACTTAAAATTTCCAATAGTGTCAAGGGACGATTTAGTCGCAAAGTGTGGACCCCCTGAACACCTCCATTGCTACCTAATCCCCCCTAACCAGGGTTTACCCCTGGCCCAGACAATGAATTCTGGGGAAGTGCTCAAGATAAAGTAAATCTTTCTGCCACTGAGGCCCGGTGGGTATTTTTCAGCGTGGAATGAATTTTGGGTCGATTTCTACTTTTAGGCAGAATGCAAGGAAGATCTCAGATGCACGTGAAGATTTATGAAATTGCCTTTACCCCAAACCCATAACAAGATCAGGGAAGATATTGGTGGGAGGGTGAATGAACAAGGCAGGACTGAGCTAAATCCAAGAGAAAGCAAAACCTCCGACCATCGCTGTAATTAGCTGGGGGACTGAGGGAAAGATATATTTTCAGCATGCCTTTTGCAGCATTCCAGATGTTTAACTTTTGATTTCTTTGCAGAAACTTAAGACCCCGTTCCCAAAAACCCCCAGATACTTTTGTCTAGGGAAATGATTCAGAATGCAACAAAGATGTGTTTTCCTCACTGTGCAGATTAGGACTCAGTGGCATCACGCCGGCAGATAGGAGCTGACCAGAAAAATGTGCACAATAATAAACAAGAATAATTGTGTTGGATTGGATGGATCCCTCCGGATTAGACTCGTGTCTTCTTTTCCTTCAGCTTTTTCTTGCCAGACACTCCCCCAAATAACTCTCGCTCCCCTTCAAATGGCATTGCTGGTTCTTGTGAGTTTATTGCAGGTTTCCCAAGAGCTGGCATTTTCCTCTCAGGACTCCACTCCTAAAGTCCTGTGGTTACCAGAGAAGCCAGCTTTCTTTCAAAACCAAAATTAAATTTCCAGTCCTCATGGCTGCGGAGAAAAACTAAACATGGCTCAAGTCTAACCTGCAGTCAAATATAATATGATCTTTTTCTTCCCAAAAGCAAAATAGGAGATCATGTTTTATAGACTTGACTCTGGATTGTTGATCCAAAGCAATTATCAAGAGCACAGGCAAGCTGGCTAATTTTTAAACAGCGTTTGATGAGTTTGTGAGTGAATTTACACACCAGGGTCGCCTACAGGAACCCCGAAGATCCTCTGTATGCTGTGGTCGGGTGTTCCCTTTCCCAGATTTCCCTTCTGCACTTCCAGGGCATGATTCATGGCAGTCACTACTGTTTCTCTGTAAGTAACCAGAAACAGCAGCACCCCCCATTTGGGAAAGCAAGATTTTACGATGGAGATACAGATCAGGGAAGTACAGACGGCATCAGTATCCAGGTATGGCACTATGTAATGTTGGAAGAAGAAGAAAAAAATCATTTAATAATGAAATACCAGCTGCTGTTTTATTAATATAAAATGTAACGTGCTGCCAATTTCTCCAAACACTCCCCCATGTAGAGCAGGCAGCTGTACAACCACCTTTGCCTGGTTCATTCAGGAGAGGGAGGATAAGGTCTGGGATTTTGTTAGGGAAGGGAACAAAGTGGAGCATGTGGCAAAGGCCATCGGCGTGGAGGAGCACATGGGAGGCCTGCACCTGCCTCTCCTAGTCCTAAAGCTGCAGGAGCTCAAGCATCATTATGAAGGTGCAGGTTGAAAACAAAAGGTGGTGGAATTTCAGACCGTGCCTAGTCCAGCTGCACCTCTAGGAAGTAGGTCTAGAAAAATGAGGAGGGACAAACATAAATGATTCTATGATTCTATGATAAAGGAAAACCCTTCCAAAGGCTATGAAACTCACTGGTACCCTTGAGCTCCAACTACCGGGTGTACCTCCTTCGCTTGCTTAGCCTCCAGGTATGTCTGTCCCATTGCAACCTTCCTTTGTGGGCAGCAGAAGAGCTTTGGGGCAGGGAGGCACCTCCTCCACGTTGCAAAATGGGAGAAAGATCCCCAGAGTGCATTCAGGAGCTGATGATGTGCTGACCATAGCAAAAGCAGGAGGGAAGTGTTTCAGCAAGACTTCACTTTACCTTCTTTTACCATGATCACACTCACCAGCAAGGACCTTGCTTCATGCCACAGACCTTTTCCACTTTAAATCTTCTCCCTCTTTTCCTACACCATATCCTGGCTGGTAGCCTAAGTATCTCCCTACCAACTGAGGTTGCGATATGCCTGTGTAAATCAACATCATCCTTTGGAGCTCAGTGACATTATGCTGATTTACTTGCGTGCAGGGTCTGGCCATGCCGTTGTGTGTGTTTTAAACAAGATGTTCCTCAGGCTTAGACATAAGTGAATAAATGATGCCTGACATTTTGGAGAAGCTCATGTTCGCTAAAAACATTTCTTGTTCCAGCAGACTCACCCTGGTCGTTTATTCAATTAGTTCCTCTGCATGCTTTCTCCTGCTCCCTTCATCTCACCTCGGTACTATAATGCTTCCAGGACACTCATGTTCAGAGATTTTACTTCACATGTGAGCTAAATCTTTCTTGGTCCCATCTCAGGTTCCTTCAGCACTTTCTCTGCAGATATTGTCTTCTAACTGAACACTCAGTGTATCTGCAGTTATCTACTGTTAGGTAGGAACCAAGCCATGAGGAAGAGTTGGGTTTGCATCTGGTCAGTGATATCTCTCCCATCCAGACATGGCTCCCTCTCTTCTATTTGGAAGACCAGTATCTCGTGTGTTTTCAGTATCAGGGTTTCTTTCCTGTTCTGTCACCCCAGCGCCTGATGGAAATTGTTGATATTCACTGCTGATCACTCAGATTTAGACTACAAGGTCATGGTATGGGAGAGAGGCCAGAGGATTGGCTTGGGCTTGTCTTATCTGGAGCTGTCATGGGTAAAAAGTAATTCCTACAGTTGGGTAGGAATGATTTCCCAACGACAGCCTAACTCCTGGGCTCTCTCACAGTGAGGGATCTCATGTGCCAGATAAGCCTTTCAGCTCATGACCCCCAAAAGGGGGCAATTCAGCCCATTGGAGATTTCATTGCTTAAGAGACTGGCTTTGTATCCAGAATGATGCCATGGTTCCTCCAAAAAGGTTAATGAGAGCTGGTCTGTTCAACTTCTGGTGAGCTAAGATGTCCTACAGAATTGCTTATTCCTTCAGGAGAGAGGAAGGACTGCGGCAATGTTGGGGGAGACTTGAATAGAAACCTTGCAAAAGCAAGCTTGAAATTTAAGGTTGGAAGGGACCCTCCATTTAATTCCTTCTCAAACTAGTAGGAACTGTGCATCAAGTAGGAACGAGAAGCCTTTAAAAATCAGTTACAGGTTCCTGCTTTATAATGGTGATTTCGCTCCTTTGCTATCTCCCAAGCAGGCCATAAAGCACATTCAACAAATATTACATGAGCTATTTTGATGCTGGAACTGATAGATGTACTCCAGACAGACTCCCGGAGTAGCCCAGCTGACTCACATCCTACTGCATAGGTGGCTGCAACATACCACTTGATGAAGCCCTCCTCCCTCACTGCACACACGCGCAAACCAGCTTGAAACGTGGTTTGCAATACACCTGCTGCTTCAGATAAATCATTCATCATTGTTGCATCCAGTGTTCCTCCTACAGAAAATTTATACAGTACTGCATATAAAAAACAGCTGTTAGCACTTTGGCAGATATCAATCCTTCTTTTCTCCAAAGGGGTATTGCTTCCAAACAGACAAACTTTGGATTTAATTTCTTTTTCTTGCTCAAAGTTTGGCTGCTTATGTGTCCTCTATTTTCCATGGGCAGATGAAGGTACTTCAGCGGAGCTAATATTACTTGTTAATCTTTGTGGCATTCAGTGGAGCACGGAGAAATGGAAAATTCTTTGCAAAGTTTTTGTTCTTCGAGAGAGAACTGAAGAGATTTGGAACTGCCAATTGCTCAGCCAGCAGCAAACTGAGACTTCTGTTTCTCATGGGGGAAAAATATGCATGTTTTTATATCAATCTAGATCTGGCTTGTTTATCTGTCTTTGATTCAGTATCGCTACCTCCTTTTCCAGGTTCACCTAGGTTGCATCTAAGGGCATTTAGCTCTCATCTGCCCCTTGGGTTGAACTGTTGGCTCAAAGTGCAGAAAAGAGTTGGAGCGAAACCGTCTTAACAGTGAGATTTCTGGCAACATGGGTGGGAGTAGAATGGCTAAGTATCTAGGGATATGCTTAGGTGCTCGCTGGGCGAGGGTTACATTTGTGGTTCAGCCCAACTCCAGGCAGAATGCACCCAGCCCACCTTTGCTCTGCCAGCTCGTTGTACCACAAGTCCACTGCAGGAAAACATCATACCGTGCTGGTCGTCTTCCTTTCTTCTTCACAGGCAAAATGATTCTGCCTAATTAGACAGCCCGCATACGATCAGCATAGGAGCTGCCAACATCCCATGCTGCTCTTGCTTCACCTGTGCCCCTAAATGGCCCAGCATAGTGAACCTGCTACCCAAGCTACCCCAGAATGGGATGATGCATAAAGTCACATTTTCTCTGCTTGGTGATGCCTGGGAAGAAAGCAGCTGGGTGCTGCGGAACCAGCAATGCAGGATGCGTGCAGTTGGCATCAGCTGGTTTAATCAACCATTTGTTTGTAGAGCATAGAAGGGCCCCAGTCTCACGTAGGACTGCGTGAAGCAAGAGTCGCCACTAATTTGGGCCCCGTACATAACAAAAATTGAGTGCTTAGTTGTGGACTCTGAAACCATTTAGTTTTGGAATGGCTAAATGAGAGGGGAAAGTTTACAGGAGGAATGAGTTCCAAAGAGTGCTTGAAAGCACTGAGCGGTCTAGCCAGTGGGGATGACATTCTGTAAAGGTCTCCACCAGTTAGATTTTACTGTGGTTTTATTTCGTATTCACGACGAGCAGTGACTGCTCATGCCCAGTTACAGCCTTGTCTCTCTGCGAGGGCAGTGCTCCAGGGAACCACCCTGCACTGTTTGTGCCATGCTGGATGAAGGCATCGCATAGCTGTGAATGGAACGAGGCGCCCCTCCTGACACTGATCCTGTGAGTGTATCAGGTGGCATGAGAGCATCCTTCAAAATAGCCACTGCAACCACATTAGAACAATAGAGCTAGAGGGCACCGTGCTTTGGGACTAGGGAGAGAGAAAAGGGCGGTTTGTCCAATTTGTCCTTTGCCACTGCTTTATTTTTGTTCTGCAATTTTCTACTGCATTCTCCAGCTGATGTTTAGGGCCATGGCCAGAGAGATGCCATGTGCCCTTTTACTCCAGTGAAAGTTAATGCAAATGATGTGGGAAACATTCAGTCTTAATGTGAGATGAGGGGAAGGCTCAGACTTACTGAACTGTATCACCCAAACAACTGTGATCCACACGGCTGGTCATTTACCAGCTTGTATCGGGTCTGAAGTCATCCATGCTGTGCTTGGGAAGAATTGAGGCCAGGACACCTAAAGGTGGATGGGCTGCCGTGTGCTCTGTCCCGTTCCTCTCCATTCGGGTGAAAAAAAGCCTGGCTGAGAGCAAAGATTTGGACTATACCCAGCCTATCTCTAGCAAGAGAGTTCAGGTTAGAACCTGTGAGCGAAGCTGGCTTGTGTGTAAACAATGGGAATGGGATGGGAGTGAGACCTACTCCTGCATCACACCAAAGTGGCATTGTAGACACCCCCCTGGGCTAAGTGTGAGGAGCTCTGTAAGGGTGAACACCTTCTGCAATGTGGTTGTTCTCTCTCCTGGTTGTTACCCGATGTTGATATTGAATTGAGTGAATGGGATCAAGACACCATCTCTACAGTAGCCCACCTCATTCTCAGCCAAGACCCGCAGAGCTCCATCCGGAGCAAGCGTTTGTGCAACTGCCTTTGGTCAGCAGTGTTCCCGCTCCTTGCTGCTGGGACCCGAGCGTTTTTTGAAATCAGGCCAATCCTTCCAAGTTTATCCATTTAAAAAAGCAGAAAATTTTTACTCCCTCTTTCACCTGTAGTCATTGGCTGGCTTTCCTGAAAATATTGCTGGAATGTGACTGCTGCTGGGGTACCCGGCCCACAGAGTGTATGCGATGGGCTAAATGCTGGGGCAAGGAACGCTTTTGCCCAATTCTTCCTCCTGTGCAAAGCTCACACTCGCATCAAAAGAAATGCCATGACTAAACTCTGGGAGGAAAAGCCTTAAATTTCAGCTTCAGTAAATCAGCTTTCTTATTGAGAAGCTGTTAGAGCTAAACCGTGCATAAGGAGAAGGTTGTCAGCAGCTGAATTAGCGTGTCTCCAGAAGCTGCTGCCCAGCGGGAAGCATTGATGGGAGCTGACCAGATTTGTTCCTAGTGCTCCTGAAAACCACAAGTTTAAGCGGGTATTTAAGCCACCTAGTGTGAGGTCTTCCCAAAGGGTTTCCAGAGGCATAGCTCACTCCCATCTTTCTGTATCCTTAATGAACTGGAGGAGCTCATGGAGCTCCTTCTTCAAGAACCCAGAGGAATACCTAACCCGTGTCCATCTAAAGGTGCCCCTGAAGGATTTTTGAGGTTCTGAGTCCTCTAAGCAGGAAAAGACACAGAAGAAATAATTCATGAGAATCAATAAATCAATTTTTATTTTAATTCCCTTTTACATACACCTGTGGTTTGTCATTTTCCGCTTGTTACTTTGGTCCATACAGAAAGCAGAAGTGGAGGAATGTAAACCAAATGCCTGCCTGACGACACACACAAGGCAATGTCCCTGTAACACATAGAAAGAAATCACAGTTTTGTCCTTTAGTTTTTCAGTTTTGTCCCTCTTCTGAAGTGAAACAAGGTCTTAAAGAACACTTCAGTGAAAGCGCTCATGTTGGAGGGGGAAGAACACACCCCAGCTCCTTTCCCTCCTGCTCAGACTAGAAAAAAGGAGCCAACATCTTGAAAACAGACTCCCCGGGCAGAGCCTGGCAGACCGCTGGGAATGGCTGAGTCCTTTTTCTAATGCCCAGATCCCATCACTTCTGGTGACCACCATGGCTGGGTCACCCTGAAGTTGCTGAGACGAAGCAATAAGTTTTAGCAGCAGGTCTCTCTCTTCTTCCATGCCCCAGCTCATGGAGATGGCAAGAGATCGGCATAGTGTCTCTGAACACGGGGATGGGCCGAGGGGATGGGTTTGGGTGATGGTGCTTGGCTATGCCTGTCCTTCCTCTTCTGCCACCAACTGACTTTACTCTCCCACCAGCTCTACCTCATACAACCTGTCCTTTAAAACGTTCCACCTCTAACAACAAGTGGCTTCTTGTTCATCCTTCCCTGCAGCTCTCCAGGAAGAATGATTGATTTAAAGAAACATAAAAAGGTAAAAGCTTGGCCTGGCAAGAAGCAACCAGCTCTGTATTTAGAAGGGCTCATGCCTGTCGTAATGCTGTGGTTTAAATAGATGCTGCTTCTCTGGTGAAGTCATTGTTTTGTCTTCTGTTTTAGGTACCTGAGGTCTGCCTGTTTGGAGAACACCCTTCATTTAAGCTTGTTTTAAGCAGTCTTTCAAGTGGATATTGAATCTCTATTTCAGAGGACGTAGGCCCAGGCATTTTGGAAACCCAGTGCACACTAATCCCATCTATCTCAAACATTTTAATCCCATGCCTTTTTTCTAGCCAAATATCTACCACATCCTAAATCCCCACACGTAGAAGCTGATACCGACACAAAAGCCTAATGTTGTCACTCGTGAAGCATTTCGGGAGAGAAGACTGCCACTCAGACCATCTTTTACCTCTTGATGTCTGCTTTCTGGTCTTGTACTGTTATTGATCTAAAGCAAAAAGACAGCCTGAAATATGGGTGGCAAGTAAGGTTTTGGGAACAGGGGAGGTAATTTATTTGAATCATTACCCTTTTCCTCTTCAGAATTTATGGGTGAAACCCATTCCATGGAAATCAACAGACATTTTGGTGTCGATTTTCATGGGGTCAGGATTTCATCCCAAATTGACGCCAGCACATCGGTGTCGTTGCACACCGCATCACTAGCCCAGAATCATTAACCCTCAGTCTGAGGAAGATAATCAAATACCATCAAATTCCTTAGTTCATGTGCCAGGAAAATTGCTACAGTCACAGGGAGAAGTTACTCTGTGGGACGCAGGAGAAATGGGTCTGAATTCCAGGTTATGTTGAGGTTGTTCTAATGTGCCCCTTTTTTCAGGTGAAAAAAGAAGGGAAAAGTGCCAGTGAGGATGAAGAAGAAGAGAAAGTTGTACTGACTTTGTTACACACCCCCCATTTGCTCTCTCAAGACATCCCCTGTTTAGGAGAGAGCGTAATTGTGCAATAGAGTCTACCTCTGTCAGATCTGTACTGGATAGGGAGGTCTGCCTGAAAAGAAGCCAGATTTATAAGACTTCCTAATTACTTATGATCATCTGGGTCAGTTCTTCCATAACTTTTTCCTTTGTTCCTGGCTCCTGCCAGACTCTGAGCTGGTTTCCAGCCCTGCCCTGCCTCGCTGGAGTCTTGCAAATCCATTCTGAATTAGGACAAAGCTTGTTGCACTCTGTTCTTGCAAACGCTGCCTTTGGCTCCCTTACAAAGCAGCGTCGCTGCCCGTCAGTACTGAATGCCATCAAGAGACGCGGTCAGAGAGGAGACGGCCCCAGGCGGGTGCAGTAATTACCACCTGCCACAGGTGCAAAGGCAGTTCAAGGGACAGTTCTGCAAGCGTGCCCCGAAGCAGCACTCATGTACCAACCTAGAGAAGGATGCAGAAACCACATGAGCAGATCAGAATATTAAACTTAAATTAAACAAGAATATTTAATAGCAGTGTACCAGCTCTAACGCCAAGCCCTCTGAAGACAGTGGAAAGACATTGCGTGAGCTTTGCAGGCCATACTGAACGGCTCAAGATCTTCTATGAGCAAAACATGAGCGAGTTCAGTTGGAAGATGAAATGCTGTGCCAAGGTTTGCAAACCTTTCCCTGGTCCGTGGGAAAGGTTTCAGAGGAACCTTATTTAATATTTCTTTTAATGCTCCCCTGTGACATTCTTTTCCCCGCTTGCCTCCCAAGTCCTGGCAAAATGTTGATATTATCTTGAACTTTGTATACTGCGGGGCTAGCTTAAACCTGGAAGACAGCATGAAAACTTGGAGGATCTGAGTTCACATGCAAGTAGGATAGAAAAGAAAAGAAAGAAGGAACTAAGAAAAATCCCTACCAATTGAAAGAGCTAAGTGTGGCTAAGTGACCACAGTGTATGGCAGTGGGGAGAACAGGCTAATCTGGACAGGAACAGATGAAATGGGATTGTTTTACGTGACAGCTGATGCCTTGGGTGTCCTTTTTTTTTAATCCCAAAGAGCAAGCCTGGTCTCTAATTCTCAGCGGAGTATTTCTGTAGCTAGAGTTGGAAGCTTTATTTTAATTCCATTATGTAAATTGTACATAAGTCCTGAACTGTGGTCTAGATTCAGATCTGTTTTGCCTTGGCATTAGACCGAGTTAACTC
Organism: Aptenodytes patagonicus; assembly: GCF_965638725.1. Classification (NCBI taxonomy): domain Eukaryota; kingdom Metazoa; phylum Chordata; class Aves; order Sphenisciformes; family Spheniscidae; genus Aptenodytes; species Aptenodytes patagonicus. The sequence continues at coordinate 170,903,831 of NC_134950.1, read as the reverse complement.
GATTAACTTCAGTGGAGTAGCTCCTGCCTTCTGCCAACGAATATAAAATCAGCTTCAGGTCTGTTTCTAACTGTCCTGCCCTAGAGACCGGCTTTGAATGACTCTGTCCGCCCGTTATAGCTATTCTGTACACCACAGAGAACTCTGTCCTCTTGGGAGAAGCCAGAAAGCCAGACACTGCACAGACCCCATCAGAGCACTCAACAGAACCTGATGAAATAAACAAAGGATAACTTATAATCACTATTTTATTGTTCATAATCCTTCTTAAGTGTGGCGTAAAGACAGTGAGTCTTCTCGCTCTCTCTGCCCTTTTCTTATAAATTCACCAAGAACAAAAGACTATTTTGACGGAGCGACCTTCCACCTCTGCCAGGGTACCTGTGCTCTGAACCCCGTGTGATGGGTACGATGAGACTGGGGCACTGTGCAGCTGATCTGAGCAAATCATGTTCCCATCCCGATGCTCTGGATTGGTTTTGAAACTGAGAGTTGAGATTGGCTTCTAGCCATAAAAAACCCCTGAATTTGCATCCAGCTAAAATGGAAAATGAAATGCTTAACCAAGTTCTTTAAATAAATTTTTGGGAGTTGTTTTGTAGGGCCAGTTTGCAAAAAAGAAGTTAAGTGTAGAGAAGGACTCCAACCAATCTGAATTTGGGATTCATATAGAGGGTAGGGGTGTCCACCCTGCTGGTTTCCTTTTTGTGGCTTTCTTTACCCGCTAGGAACAAGCAGCCTCAAAGATCTAAAACGGTTGATGGTCCACCATCAGCCTAATGCTGCAGGTGAAGCAGGTACTTGGGAGTCTGCTAGCACTGCCAAAAGATCACGTCTCAGTCCCAGCTTCAACTGCTGGACTCTCAGTAGAAGATACCTGCTCTAAAATCTCCAAAACCTCCTACAGACCAAAGAGCAGCCCGTGAAGATGTCTACTAGCACTGAGTAAAGAAGCACCCTGATTAGGAGACCTTTTGCCTATTACAAGGCTTGATACATAGCCAGCAAATTAATTTGGGCTTAACCACTAAATGAAGCACATTAGCAATATTTCTGTTTCAGCACAAGATTGCTTGATGTCTCTCAGCTTTAAATGACCAGTAGCTGGTCATAGGCAAAGGTGGGTTCTGAATCGCACATCCATGCGTCTCTCTCCATCCCAACCCATTCACAACGGCCTGTGGAAGATTTCCTACAGAGAGGCCAAGAAGGACATGGAAACACCAAGGAGACCAGATTTCTGGCTCAAACTTTCTGGCCAACTGAGCATTATTGGGGAAAAAAAAAAAAAAGGAATGCCAACCTGCATTTTTTGTTCTTCTTATCCCTTTTGTCTTTTTCCTGAATGAAAGCAAATCCAATCTGCATTTCCCAGGCTATTTTTTTTTTTTTTTTAATCAAAGTGGTGGAGTTATGTTTTAGTATTGTTCAGTTAATTATGTGCCTTTACAACAACTCACCTCCGCTTTGTTTTGCTCTCCCGCCTTTAGCTAAGAACTATGCTTGAGTTTTGATTTTATGAGAGGCCACAAAAACAGTTTGGGTGGAACAGAATAAGCCCAATAATTTTTATATAGACGGCAGGATTTGCTGCCTCAAAACAAAACGTTCCTTTGGGCCAACAGTATTTGCTGTCCAGCAGGTTCAACCTTTCACTTCCATGGGCAAAACCAGGAGAACTGCCTTCCAATGGATGTCCGCAGAGATGGACATGCTCTTCATTTTACTTATACAATTTATGAAGTATTATGTTTTCCAGGCAAATCCAGACAGCCATGGCCAATCATGATGGAAATTTATTTACAGGGTCTTTCACAAACTCATTTCCTTTACAATCTAGTATTTTTGTCACTTCAAGACACCCTAGAGGAATGGGATATAAAATCTACTCTGTCTGGAGAATCATACTGGATGCTTGAAAAGCTCTGGAGCTGGCCAGGGATATCATATAAGTCCTCTGTTTACTCTGCAGAATGTGGCAGCTCATCAGCAATAGCAGTAAAAATAATAATAACAAAAAAAAAATCACACAGAAAACCCGTTCCAGCATGAAGCTCGTTGAAAAAAAGCCAATTTTCCTAGACCTGCCTGAGGGTGCAACATGATCTCTTCCCCAGCAGGTGCTGTCAGCAGGGAGGTGGCATGGTGAAGGCCTACGTTAACCTGCCCACGGCCTTGAAACAAAGCTTCCTCACCTGCTGAGCAGTTTACAACTTGCAGCCATCAGTGCAATGCCGATTTGTGACATAGGATATACAGCTGAGGAGCCGTTACCCTCCAAGTTTGGAAAATACTGTCCCAGATTTTTTTTTTTTTTCCTTTTTCTTCCTGTTACAGCTAAAATGTCATAAAATTCAGACGAGGCCAGAAAGAGAGGATGTGAACCACGTTACTGTTGCATAACTTTCCGTGACAAGGCACAGATTGGTTTTCAGCAAACTCATGGGCACCAACAGGTGGAAAAAAGCACGTACACCAATAAGAAGCAACGCTGCACATTAAAAGACTTCACAGGTTCACACAACCTCTCCCTTAAAGGTCAACTCTTAAAGTGCTTTCTCTCATTTCATGCAGTCCTATCTCAGGTGAAAGAGTCATCGACCACAGTGAGAGATTCAGATGAGTTAAGGGATATACTGATCACTCTCCTCACCGCCAGTAATTCTGCTTGAAGCTTTCTAGGTGAAAGGCGTGCAGAAAAATCAGCCAGTGAAAAAGCCAGAGAACCCAACCTATAAATAAGAAACCTTATTACGAGGTTTCTTAACTTTTTGAAACATCAGAACCTGACATTTAAAAACTTTTAAGCCAGCCATTGAGTTTGTCAAAGCAATAAACAGGAATAGAAATTGGAGATCTTCCCTCTTAATGTATTTTCACAGTTTAAAAAATGGAAAATTCTTACCAGCACTGTGGATGTTCTACGATTTTCAGCCAATTGCCCATAAACAGATAAATGAAGCCAATCCCTGGCTGAAGAGTCTAATTTTGGGAGATCTTTGTGAACTGATTTGGCTCTAATATGTATCAGACAAGAAGAAGCAGAGCTGAGGAATGGTGAGGAATAGGACAAGACGTGATCTCATCTGAACCAAGACCAAGCAGTATACAGAAGGTGTAAAAACACTCATCTGCACATACCCAGGCAGAGCAGAAATGACAAGGCTGCTGCCAAAAGTCATCCTTAAGAAACACAAGACTGAGGAAGACTTAACAGCTCTGTGTCCTTCCAGAAAAGAGGTAGATCGAGTAGGAACGACTCACGAGGAAAAGTAGACTGCGTTGCTGTGGATGGGAATAGAAGAGGTGCTGGGCTCGTACCGTGCGATGAACCTGGCAGGGGGTGAGATTCCCTGCCCAAGCCCAGCATCTCTGTTGCGCTGGAGAAAAGCACACCCATCCAAAAGGTGGGCAAGGAGATCCCTCCCCATGTGAACCAGTCAGCTGGGATATTGCAGCGCACAGCTTGGCCTGTGTCAGCCCAGCAGGCTTAGAGAAGTGAGAGGGTCTGTGGGACTCCTGAGTGTTGCCAGCTGCTTTACAGGATGGGAAGACAAGAGGCACAAAGCTGACACCATGGAGGAGGGAAACCTAGAAAAATACAGGCAACCAGCTCCTTTGGACCTTTGCCTCCTGCTAGAAGTGAACTTGAGAAAGTCTCTTTGCCCGTGTGTTTGCTGCACACCGACTCCAAAGTAATCTGCTCTCTCTGCTCCACCGTCCCATGTTGGACCTGAAGCAGGATGGGCACAAACCCTCTCCTGCCTGCAGGGTTCGCAGTGGTCACTAGATGAATCACAGACAAATGCATCCTCACCTCACCACTTTTCTGTTTTCTGTGGCCTTCGGAGCTATGTCTGCACTAGTAAATCAGACAGGAGAGGAACTGTCAGCCCAGGTCGACTCAGACCTTTGGATGGGGATAAAGTGTCCTTGAGAAATGCCCGCATCTCCTGGTGATGGAGAAAGCAAAGGTGACCCCATCCTGAAGCTAGAGGCTTTGGCTAAGCACCAGCAGGATCACTCTCCTTGCCCTTCCAGGGCAAAGTGCAACTGCAAATTGTGGTTCCTTCTCTGTTTCTAGACATCACAGGTTTGATCTCTTCCTTACTAAAATCGGTGGAGGATGTCTTTGGATCTCTCCCTTCCTTACTAAAATCAGTGGAGGATGTCTTTGGCTCTCTAGCTAATAGATCGTGGCCCATACACTCAATCAAGAGTTTGTGATCAGCCCAGGAAAGATAGGAACAGGCTTTGACAAACATACAGTCTGCTGCGTCTTAATGGCAGAGTTATTCCCCTGTTTTGGTATCAGCGTTTTCCCAATTTTTGCATGAATATTGTTCATGCACATGAACACCCAGAAAAAAAAATCTATTATGTATGATTTGTAATTGAAAGGACTAAGAAAAGATTTCTTCCCCTGTACCTCCCTTGTGCTTGTAATTTTTATCTATGCTTAACAACAGTTTTTAGACATTTATTCTAAATAATCCAGTGATGAATGCATTTCAGTGAGGGCTGCATTTTATGAGGGGTGTTGTATTTGTTTATAAATCATTTTATGGCTTTTGCTAATTCCTTGAACTTTGCTAAGTGATTGCCAAATATGTTATTAATCTTGAGTTCTCAGCAACAAACACAAGCAAATAGTGAGTCACTGGTGGGTTTTCTGTCTTTTTTTTTCCTTTGTTCCAGCAGTGAAATGATACTAAGAAATTTCTTTGAGCGAGAAAATCAGGAGGGTCATTGCATCTACTTGGCAGGATTTAAGCACAATGCACTTCTGGAAGGGTGGAAAGCCAGAGCCAGCATATTCAGTGTTCTTTCTCATCGGCGGTTCAGCCACATGGGATGCTAAATATCGCAGCTGTACACACTCTGACAGCTGACTGTTAATAACTTCTGCCCCCTTTGATTGCCTCCAGAAGCCATACTAGCATCTGCGAGGAGAAGGCGAGCAGTGAGTGTAGCTGGGCTGACCCAGATTTCTGCAGAGCTGGTTAGCTCTCCATGCCAAACTTTCACTAGAGTTGACTTCTCTTGCAAGATTACTTAACTTCTCTGTAATACTATTGTTAGTACTGTTATATGAATAACAACAATAACAAAAGAGCATGAAAAATGATTATTCTTTGAAAACCTGACATTTCAATAGCTGCCATTTGGTGGTAAATGGTTATGATGAGTTTTGACTTATTCTAATGACACAAACCAAAAAAAGACCACCACAAATAAATACTGGCTTTTAAAGACCTGCTCATTTGTGTCTGCAACTGGTGGAGAGGTGCTTCAGTGCCTGACAGAGGACTGCCTCTCAGCCACCACACCCTCTACCAGGTCTGAATCCAAAACTCAGGGATGTGGAGGGGAGGAGGTTTTTCACTGGGCTTTGGATCAGGTCCTAACCTGAGAGGTTGTTTAAAGAAGCTGTGGGACACAGAGTCGAGATCCCAACTGCTCCTCCTGGCCTCCTTCAGAGTTTTGGGGAAGTTAGTCCTTAATCTGCCCTCACAAGACCAGCTGATTGCAGTGACTGGATGCATCTCAGAAGTGCTGGTTGATGTGACCCAGCAGCTGTACCTAAAGGATCAGGATAGAGGGTAGATTATCCCAGTGGCCCCACCTGCATCCTAAAGGACTTCTGCAAACTTGCCCAATACTTCTTTCCTATTTCATTTGAGTAAAACAGCCAGGTGAGGTCAAAATGCTTCATGTACTAGAAACTTGCCAAGAAGGAAGAAAAGAAGAAAAAAAAGCACCATGAGGAGATGACTCCTAGACTGCAGCAAGGGAATAGTGATGTTATGACAGGGGCTGAAGAGAGAGTCCAGGCTGGCTCAGCCGGAGTCCTTCCTCTGGGGAAGCACGTGCTGCAATAGGACGTTTGGTCACTGTTCCTAATTTCCCACTTCTGGGCAATTCCGAATCATGCTTGGAAACTGGCAGAGACCCTTCGCTGGATGCTCAGCTGGTGTGACAAGACCCCAGCGCAGTGCACTGTTGGCCCACAAGGATGGTACCTCTTCTTCGCTGCTGAAGACAGGAGGTGTGTCAGAAAATGACCTTTTGGCACACCTTGCAAAAACCACCAGCAAGGGAAATTCTGCACAGTGACAAAATCTCCCTGGTCTCTCTCTCTGGTAGGAAAGAGGCATTTCCTTGTGCTCTTCCCTTCGGAGACAATGCAATAACATTTCCTCATCTGAGCATCTCTAGGCAAACTCAATGACTTTGGTTGGAGTTACGCTTCTTTACACCAGCTAAGAGTCTGACCTGGTGTGCATATGTGTGTGTGTGACCAAACCACGAAGAATAGGAAAGTTCAGAAGATGTTCAGAGGGAGACCATCCACGAGCAATCCCTGTGCTTTTATGCAGCAAATTTTGCCTTCGGATCCCATGAAGGTGGGTTTGTCTGGCTGTATCCAGCAGCTTGTGCTTCTGGGTAATACAGGCAGACTGTTGATGGAGTCTTTCTCCTCATGAGGGTTTGGATGAGTGAAAAGCAGGAAATTCAGCGAGGAGAATGAGAAGCAATTTAAAGGTTTAAAAAATAACTGAAGCCTGTTTCCATGAGCTTCCACAAAAAGGGAGGGCTGAGTTAGCTACCCTCTGAACTGATTTTAGCCACACACATGCACAGGCACACATACCCAAGATCTGCAAATCCCCCGCCCTGCCTCAACCCACTTGGTGGGCCCCTCTCCACTGCTGCATCTGGAAGAACAAAAATGTCGCACATTCTGATAACCACATTTTCCATCCTAAAATTGCACTGGTTTCTGGCTTGCTACTGGGACTCAGGTCAGGGAAAGGACAATAGAGTTTTCTGCCTGCATCCAGCAACCATGAACTGTTAACCCTGCCCACCCCAGAGGAGCATTTTGCCAAGGAGTGAGATTGCCCAAGGGAAGACGTGACCGGTTGTACTGAGCTGTCCGCGTTGAGCGCTTGTCTGCAAGACCGGGCAGCTATGACCCCCGAGGGGTCTTGATCAGTGTTGTGTGTGTTACCAGGCAGACTTGACAGGTAAAGAGCAAACCAAACTGAAGACGTTGATGCCCAGGGTGGCCTGTACCCTCGCAAGAAGGTGGCGCCGTACACTCCCTGCAAGACTCTTGCTTTACTGGGTGAGACTCCCGTCCTCCTTGGCTGCCCACACTCTCCAAGAGGTCCAAGGACCACGTGCTGCTTTGTAACACTCCCTCACGAACTCTCAGTATCTCTGTTGTTCAGCAGGTAGCAAGGCCCGCGGGTCTGGATAGCCCTGCCTCCATTAATACCAGGGAGACGTAGATCACTGAGTATATGTATGTGATCGACAGCTGGCCACATTGGTGGCTCACTTTTTTTCCCCATATAACTTAACCTCTCGTTCCACGGAACAGAGAAACTGTATGGAAACCCTTGGCATCCAATGCGTGGCCTGATATTCTTTTGCCCATTAAATGCTCTCCAGGAACCTTTTTCATCCTTTTGCTTCTTTTTTTCTGCTCCTCTCTTTACATCACTGTCTCTCTTTCTTCTTCAACAAGTACTGTGGGTCTGTCTCCATCGTAAAGCCCAGAGCCATTCAGGTACTCCTCATCTTTGTTGTACTGCTCTGGTCCAGAAGAAGGCATGGAGTTTTCAGAAATGGAGCCATTTTTTACATAACCTGGCAAATTCCGGTGTCCATTGAGGGTCCCTGGTATAAGTCTCGTATTGAGATGGAGGGCAAGTGCCCCTCTTGTGGCTACATTTGTGATACTGGTGTGGGAAACCATTGGTCCATAACTGTAGGTTGTGCTCCCACTTCGTGCTTTCCTTTTAAAGTCAAGTGCTAATGTCCACCTGCTCCATGACTTCTTTATTTCTGCTTGGACCTGAGAGACAAGGGGGGAAAAAAGCATGAGTGGGAGGAGAGAGGGGCAGAAAGTCATCAGAAGGGGGTAGTATCCACAGACAGACTGGGTGAGGAACTCTCTGGAGCGTGAAATTGGAAGGAACAGTAAATTCACATTAAATCTGCCCTTTCCAAATGAAATATTTGACACTGGGAAGCTTGAACGCTTGAAAACATCTAACTGAAAATATGGGTTAACTCTCTCCCGGGGTTAAGGGAGACTGAGCAGCACACTCAGGAGTCAGTCATCTCAATGTACCATAAGAATCAAGTATGAACCACCTTCAGAGGTGCCTGAGTCTCTAGTAATTTCCTCTAGAAAGGAGTTAGCTGACTACTTTAGACTGAGTGTCCCACTTTTAGATGGCTAAATTTAGGATGAGATCAAATCCCCTTATGGTATGGATTTCATCTTGGTTTTATGCTGTAGAACATAAACACATTTGTAGTTGCATTTCCCCTTAAAGTCCATAAACTTAGGCCAAACCAGCCTTATGCTGGGCCATGAAAATAGCTCTGTTCTTTCCCGGTGCACATCCACTGACCATCTAGTTTCTTAGTTTGCAGCCATAGAGGGAATTAATGGAAACAAAAACATTAAAGCATATCACTCTGGAAATAGAAGGAAAGGTCAAAAAGGTCTGGGCAATCAAAAGAGCTTGCTGGCGAGGCAGCTACTCTGTCAATCCACTTTTCTTCCTGCCACAGATCTGAAATTAAGCAGCACTAAACAGCACTTGTGCTGGGAAAAGAAAAAACACATTTATTTTCTCGATTAGCTGCTTCCAGTAGTTCATTTATTGGTGACACGTAAGACCTGGATGTCTTACATGACCAAAACCGAGGGTATGAACTTTCTATGTGGACTGACAGATCTTCCACTGAGTGCAAAACAGGGTTGCGTCTCAAGAATAAGTGGGGATATGCTGATGTGCACGCACTTTACCATCTGTGTGTGGAACTAACCTAACAAAGGAGGGAAATAATTAAGAAGCTGGTGACTTACCTCTCCGTTGCAAAAACAGTATATGATGGCAACAAAAAATCCCTAGAGGGAAGAAGAAACAACATATTAATGTTAATCTTGCTACATTGCTTGAAATGCTAAGGTTAACATATTAATGTTAATCTTTTCTGACGGTGCTGCCCAGTGTCCCTGTGTTCCTCTGAAATCAATGACGTTCATAATATGCCGTACATAACATGCGTAAGAAACCTTGCATTGTTCAGTAGTGTATGAGAGACAGATAAACACAGCCATTTCCCTGCAGACTATTGACAAAGTAGGTAGACTATATAAGCCCTCTGGGTCATGGTTTAGCTAAAAAAGGTCTATTTTCACCCCCGGATCTTTTGCAAAGTTTCTGAGATGGTGATGGGTGCCTGGGAAGGTGCTGGGGTCTCCCTCACTGGAGGTGTTTATGTACATGTTGGATAAACGTTTCCAGTGTTTCACATGTACCTGATCCTGCTGCAGGACGGGAGGGTGGAAGTTAATCCTGATGGGACTTTTCCAGCTCTGGCTGCAAGAGGAGCAGCCCATGCGTGGGGCAGAACTGACTGAGTGGGGCCAGCAAAGGAATTCAGATGTGAGAAAACCATCTACATCTTTTTGTTGGCCAATAGTTTACCCAGGTCTTGCTGAGGTCACCCACTATTTTATCCCATCTGCACCCAACAGGAATTGTGGAAGCACGTGAATGCAGGCTTGGTCCCCAGCTCCCTTACAGCTTCTCTAAACTGTCATCTGGCCAGACCCACTGTCCACCTTTCATAATCCACGCTGGTCAACCATGACGATAGGTAGTAGCATGTGAGCCAAAAGTTAATCTCTCAGGGAAGAGTGTGCAGTGACTATCAAACACTGCTCTGCGTGTAGAGTTGCGTATTCTTGCTGCTGTGTCTTATATAGGACCAGTCCTGTAACTGAACCTGCCTTTTCCCCAAACCTAGAACTGAGGAATCCATTCACAGGACTGACAGACAACTTGAGACAAGCAAGTTGGAAGCTAATGTGAAACAACATGTCTCTGTGGATCTCTACCAGCTTACGTCTAACTTGGATCTAAAGGGATTTATTTTGTGGGGCAAGTTATCTTTCAACAGGAGTATTTTTTTTGTTGGACACACTGAGCCTTTATATGTTGTGTTTTGCAAATATAAAACATACTTGATGCTAAAATACTGTCAAATCACCTTGTGAATGAAATCTGGTGTATTGTAAAAACAGCCCTGCTTCCAAAGACAACCTTGCGCGCTCATTTCCCTCCTCTCCCCGTTGAAATTCTCACTGTTTGCCCCCATAGTTTAACAGTTACAATACCTGGAAAGAGTTGAATAGCATTTCATAGTGCATTTGAACTTGCCAAAGAATCCCTGACACGTCTGTGTATGGCATAGCCATGAAAACAATATAGTGAACGCCAAACAGAGGCATAAGGACGAGGGTAGATTTCAGCAGCTTCCTGTAGCAACAAGGAAAGAGAAAGACACAGAGGAAATTAGTGGATGGACTGAACCTCCCAGCCAAGCTTGTCCACCTCATACCTTGGGCACAAGTCGTGTGTAATTTCATTCTTGCTCACATGTCCCCTTGGCTAGGCTTGGATATCTTACATTTCCACAGGCACCGTGTCCCCCTGCAATTTTAAACTGTTGCTTCTCTTATGGCATGTGACACAACCCAGCCCATCCTCCAGCATGTCTTGATGTGCTAGTCTAACCTTCTCCACATGCATGTGCCCACGTGATGCTGCTGTGGGTACTGGAGATGAAGACACTAAGACAACTTTTTCAGCCTCAGACCATCCCCAGCTTTGGGTCAGGATCATGGGAAGAGGGTGGAAGGGCGACTGGAAAGAAACGTGCAGTGCTGCTTCCAGCCCCCAGCCTCCCACTGGCACTAAATCCCCTTGTCCCTAAAGGATGGTTCTGCTTCAGATGACAATGACTGGACACAGTCCTGTACAACCTACAGTAGCTGACACTGCTTGAGCAGGGGGGGGTTGGACTAGATGACCTCCAGAGGTCCCTTCCAACCTCAACCACTCTGTGATTCTGTGATTCTGTCTGCTTATTGAGGCAAGACACGAAGGTCCACCCTGGGTTAGTGCCTCCTGTGCAATGAGCAGGGCTGGTGGAGGGGGAAGTGCATCTAGGAGCAGAATTACTCTAGATACCAAGGGGAAGAGGACAGTACACTATGGGGTAAGCAGGAGGTGAACACTCTTAGGAGGTGCTTTGGACTGCAGTATCACTTGGAAAGCCCCTTTTTAAAGAAGCAGCTCCATCTCAGCATAGGACCTATGCTGGGGGCTGGGGGGAGGTACAATACAACCCTGAGTACTTGGCTAGGTTTGTTCCTGAGGGAACCAGCCTTGCCTGGAAGTGATGCTAACTGAAGGATTAAACCTTCTGCCAAGAGTTACAGCAAGTCACCAAGTTCAGGCAATTATTGAGAAAGGCAGAGATCACTACCAGAAAGACCTGGTACCTCCTCTGTCCAGCAACTGGAAACCACTGAGGGAATTTAACACATTAAAAGGAGAAGGCCCCATCCAAACCATAATTAATAGCAAGCTTCAGCCAGGGAGAAATAAACCAATAGATAAATCAGAGCCCTGACAGGACAGCAAAGAAAAATGGAGAGGTGTTTTCCTGCCAAATCTCATTCAAATGAAATGTCTTGTGTTTGGAGAGTGAGATGGTAGCAATGAGCTCATGGTTTGCAGCCCAAATCATAGAATCACAGAATCACAGAATCACAGAATCACAGAATCATAGAATACCAGGTTGGAAGGGACCTCAAGGATCATCTGGTCCAACCTTTCTTGGCAAAAGCACGGTCTAGACAAGATGGCCCAGCACCCTGTCCAGTTGAACCTTAAAAGTGTCCAATGCTGGGGAATCCACAGCTTCCCTGGGGAGATTATTCCAATGGCTGATTGTTCTCACTGTGAAAAATTTTCCTCTTGTGTCCAATCGGAATCTCCCCAGGAGTAACTTGTACCCATTACCCCTCCTCTTTTCCATGTGACTCCTTGCAAAAAGGGAGTCTCCATCTTCTTTGTAGCCACCCTTTAAATACTGGAACATGGTGATAAGGTCTCCCCTAAGCCTTCTTTTCTCAAGGCTGAACAAACCCAGTTCTCTCAGCCTTTCCTCATATGGCCGGCTTCCCAGTCCTTTCATCATCTTTGTGGCCCTTCTCTGGACCCTCTCCAGCCTGTCCACATCTTTTTTGCATAGCAGGGACCAAAACTGAACACAATATTCCAGGCGTGGCCCGACAAGCGCTAAGTAGAGTGGGATAATGACTTCTTTATCTCTGCCGGTGATGCCCTTGCTGATGCAACCCAGCATCCTGTTGGCTTTCTTTGCCGCAGCAGCACGCTGTTCACTCATAGAGCTGCTTGTCCACCATGATCCCCAGGTCCCTTTCCACAGAGCTGCTCCCCAGCCGGGTACATCCCAGCCTGTGCTGCACTCCTGGATTATGTTTTCCCAGGTGCAAGACCTTACAGTTGTCCATTCTGCTCTCCCCCCTCTGCATGTGTCATGCTGGTCAGTCCAGCTCAGGAGATTATGAGAAGCCTCGGGACATCTCAAGCAGCTGAGGTGTCTCAGCAATCTGCTTTTTCTGTCCAGTTTGACCATGCTACAAATATACTAAATTATCAAGAGAGAAGAGCTGGCAGAACAAAGGAAAACAAAATAAACAAGGAAACGTCAGATTTCCAGCAAAGAGTCAGGAATCCTTTTTCATTTCAGCAAAAGCACTGAAACACCCGCTGAAGGGCAGATTTAACAAATAAACCAAGTTTTACAAAGCACAGGAGGGAAATAAATAGAAATAAATGAATTGGTACAAGTTTTAGGGGCTTCAACAGCATAAGCAATGCTTTTATTTTTGCACTCTTGGTTCAAGGACAGCACAGTCACTTCCAAACTGGCTGAAGAGACTGAATTCCTCTCTTTAACCTATGAGGCAGGTCTCCCAGGTTGGATTTGAAAGGTTTAGGAGATGTTTAAACTGCTGTTGATTCATTCTGCATTACCAGACTTGGAAGACAGCATTCTTCTCACCTTATTTTAGGTGTCTAGAGTGTAGGTACCATGAACTAGTCACCCTGGGCTCCCTCTGTAGTCAAGGGGGTGAAACAAGGACTTTGACATCTCCCAAAAAGTGGAGAGAGTATGTGACTCACCTGTACTGTTGTCTTGAGTCACACCTCCCTGCATTCGTCTCTCGTAACTTGGTTGCTAGGACTCTGATAATATTGATAAAAAGAATAAAATTTACCTGGAAGAGGTGGGAAAAAAAACCAACAAAGAAAGGATAACTGTTAAAAAAGATCCAGATGATGATAGTGTTGTTTAGTCAATGCTTTCCCCAAGATGAGTCAAGGGGCTGTAGCAGTGACCTGAGCATGCTGGGTGTGAAGCCCCTCCTAGGAGAGAACTTGTCCTGTAGAAGGGATGAGCTCCCCAGGAAAGACCCAGTGTTTGGTGGGATCTGGTCAGCTGTGTTTAACCTGAATGGTCGAGAGAGAGAAGGGAATGGCTTTCGCTGACAAAGTGTGGGCGTCTCACATGGAAACACCTACATCTGAGCTAGTCGGCCCAGCAGACACCTGATAACTGGGTATGTTATCGATATATAAGGCAGTGCTTACCAGGCTTTTTGAGGTATGGACTACAGACAACTCTCAGTATTTTTCACATCTTTTTTTAAAACTCCATACAGTGATATGGGTCATTTTCATGGCCTCATAAACCTCTCAAACTTAGTTCGAGGTCTAGGGAGCAAAGTGAAATTAGGTTATATTTGTCTCTTGCAGCCCACCCAAGATTAAGATCTCCTCAGGCTAAGAGAAGCATTAGTAGGATGCCTTTCCATATTTCCATGTGCAAAAGGAAAGAAGAGCAAGCAAACTGCACCATGATTAAGACACAGAGTAGATCTAACTAGAGATGACAGATCAAGAATGCAGAAGGGCAATATAACTGTAAAACTTCTGTTGTATGTCTACTGCTAACTCTCCCTCTGGAGGAGTGTTTAGGATGGACCAGGTAAGGACAGTAAGGGTGTGGCAGGGAGCCACATCTATGAACCCATCTTGTGGCCAGCTGCTCAACCAAGCTAATCTGGTCCTACAGGAACATGCTCATGGTGACCCATGCAGCAAAAGGTAACGGCAACACCTCATGGCTACACTGCCACTTAACAGAGATGAAAAATGGGGAGACGTTTGAGGGATTCTCAGCTTTTTGGAACTCTTCAGAGACTGGTTTCACTGGGGCTGGGATTACTCCTGCTGCTGCCCCAGACAAACCCATTGTTGGGACTATGGCAAGGCCACAAGCAGAACCATTGTGTTACTGTCTGCACTGGGCAGATCGATGTTGCTGGGCTAACGCCGATGCCTATGGGTTTCTCTGGAGGCTTGCAGCAGTCATTTGACTTCTCAGATGCCAGTATAGCAGCTTTTCAAGGAAACAAGTTACCATGCCACACACAATCTCATAATTTTACGCCAGAAGGGACCATTGTGAACATCTAGTTTGATCTCCTGCAAAACACAGTCCGTAAGACCTTCTTGTATTCATTTTTGTTTGAGCTATAGCAGATCTGGGTTTCAGTGTTTCCATGACGGAGATCCTACCACAACCATTGGTAAGTCATTCCAACAGTTAATTATCCTCACTGTTAAAACAAGTAGTTCCCTGAGCCATTGAATGAACAGAGCCTGTTTTGCTATGGCTTTGTCTTCTGTGGTTGGATTCCTTCTCCTTTAATGAGGTGCAAGTTCATTTTGAACAGCTCTCCTCTGTGTTAAAAAGGGGGTAAGGTCGTACTACACCCTCTCCCTTGAAGGGGCATTAGTAGAATTTCTCTCCCGTATCTATCTGACTGTTTTCATGAGGTTTGTGGGAATTTAACATCCATGCAACCCCATTCCCTTAGTTACATTTGGTTGGAATTTACTGACTGGCACAAAAGTTATAAGGGAGGGATGGATAGACCGACAGGCAGAGAAGCACACAGCCTGGGGGCATATAATTCATTTTCATTGGAAACCAATCTGAAAGGGAAAAAAAAAGGCAGGCTTTGTTTCTCATATGAGTTTTTCTAGCTTCAAAGGCTCAAAAGTGGGATCTCGTTCTGCATTTGTCGGCTAAATGGAAGATGGCCAACCTTATCACAGTCAGGAGGGAAACTCCTCTGACTTCCTGAAACATGTGCTAAGTTTTAAAAGAAATCCAGACAACTGAATAACATCAAAGCTAGCTGCAGAGTGGCGGGATTTTAAGCCCCTCAGCCTCCAAATTCTCTGCAAGTACATCCAGAAAATGCTTAACTTAGTCCAGCAACATATGACCAGCCAGTGTGGGAATTGAAAAGGCAGCCAAGTGAACAATATGAACCCACAGAAATTAAACAGAAACAACCCACAGAATATTTTTGCATGATAAATAGCTGCATTTGCAAATAGCCAGGATACAAGCACAGCAGAGCCTCATGGAGAAACATTATTTTTACAAGGACGAGCCTCAATTGAGCTCTTTCTCCTCTGCTAATTGGGCTTTAAATTAAATGCAATGGGGTTGCTGGCATTCATCTAGTTGAACTATCTGAACTTTCTTCTCCGTCCTACTATTTCGTTTCCAATGACCATGATGTGGGCTTGGTGATTCGTTTCTTCCAAGGTGCAGAACTCATTGCTAGAGCCAGGTGGAGAATTTCCACCGAAAGGAAATTCTGATGAAGAAAAAAGCCCCCCCAAGTCCAAAGCAGCTCACCTAGTTGCACATATGAGCATATTCACCTCAGAAACTTTCCTGCTGTTTATATGCAGATGGTCTGATTTTCTTCTCACCCACACTGATCATCTTCCAAGGCCTCCTGATTTGTGAGTCAGAAGGAAGTATATAGAGCTTGATGCAAAACCCTCTGAAGACTACAGAGAGATTCTTACTGACTCCACTCAGCTACTCGTGGATGAATGTAAAGGGGGACTAGGATGCGTGGGAGTGGACAAGCTCTTTTGCATGCACTCATCTAACCATCAGAAGATGGAGTAATGGAGAACCATAGAGAAAGACAGAGGGAGGAAAGAGGGTAATTCATGAAAACTGTGAAAGCAGGTTCTCTAGCTAATTAGGACCCTGCTCAAGCAAACACATAACTACCCACCAAATTCCCCTTGTGCAGATAATCACTTCTTATAATGACCTCTCCAGCTTGTGAGAGCTCAGTCCTGTGTTTGGATAATGTCACTTGTATCCTTTCTGTCCCCTCTGACTCCTGGGTGAGGGCTGAAGTGATCCTCCATCAGTGATTAACATCATGTCCGATCATAGCTGGGGTGGTTTAACTTTTGTCCCCACCTTTGAGGTATCCCAAGCTTTTATCAGTTCAGAAAGATGAGTCTGAAACAGTCTGATGACACTGAAGCACGCCTGGGGAAAAGGTTTGGTCCAGCTACAGAACCCAAATTGCAGTTCTTCCCACTGGAGATGCCTGGTGAGAACGTGTTATGACCCCTGAGGGTTTCCAGTATCACATGGGGTGGAAATACTGGCTTGAATGTTTGTTTCATTAACGATTTTAGGGTCTTACCCTTGTGTCTTTTTTCTCTCCTAAGCAAAACTTGAAGTTGCTCATAAACCCCTCTGCCACATGCAGCTATCAAACTTACAGGCAGGTCAAATATAAGGCCCTTAAACTGGATATATAGAGACTCCACACTATTAAGGCAGGAGCTGTGTTAACAGGGTGATTAGAGTAGAGCAGCCTGGCTCAACTCTTCCCACTGAGCCTGCATCGACCAAAGGCACTGCCTCCCACCCCTCGCAGTCAGCCAGTACTCACCACGATAGCTGCCAGGATGGGCACCTGAATAATCCATTTTAAATTGCCAGCACTCAAGTCCCAACACCTGAGAAGAGATGGACATCCCATCAGGTAATCATTGGGTACAACGAGCAACAGACTCAAGTGTCGTGTTGGATAAATCCACCTTGGAAGGATGGGTTCCTCCAAAGCCCGGTGTGGTGGAAGGACCTAGCTCCAACCTGCCTTCAGTCAGCATGGCTTCGAAATAGCCCTTCTCCTGCTGTTATACTATTCAATACTGAAACCACTACTAAACGCGTTTAAAGTTATGCTCTCCAGATGGTGGAACAGCTCTTTCCACAGTCATCAAGACTTGTCCTTCTGGGCAGGAACCCACCCTCTTCCACTTCTTCTTCACCTCCTTACCAGAAAAAAACTACACTAAGAGCAATCCAGCTTTCATGAAAACAAGAGAGGCTGAAATGGCCTAATATTACCCCTTGGAATAAACCCGCATAACTTTGCATGGGGACAGGTCCTGTCTGAAGACACGGTGATGGGGACGATGCTGTGGTTCTACATTCAGTTCCTGTGCTTCCTTCAGCCCTGCTCTTGCAGTGAGACCCAGCCATGCCCCACAAAAGTCTTTATCTCCTTTTCATCTTCAGCCCTTATCCAAGTGAGGACTGGAAGGGCAAACTGTTGGTGGCGTGGATCTTGGGCTACGGTCCTCTGTCTGCCAAGAAGGGGCTGAACACTATTTCCTCCCAGGCGTTTCCAGCAGCCATTGAATAAGGTCACTCAGTGTTAATTACTCTGTTTGAATTCTCTCCAACCACGGAGAGAGGAGTGCCACAGGCTTTTCTTTATCTGAGCCAGACAGCCCCCACATGGCAGCTGCAGTTTTCATTTCACGGGCCAAATGCTGCCCAGGCAGCTATTCAAGGAAAGCGAGAGGCAGGGGCAGAGAAACCACTGGTGCTGACTGAAAGGCTCTACGAGGATGAGCCTGTGCCAATGCAGATGCATCACACTCCAGTAGCTGTGCTACTCTCTCCTTCCAAGCCTGGAGCTGAAATCCCATTTGGAAAGCAGTCTCCTCCCAGGCAAAGCCATGTGAAATGTTGCCTGGGGACCCCCACGCTTTTGCTGGCAGATCGTGGGCAGATGAAACCCATCGTGTGGTCAAGCCTGTGCGTTATTGGGGGAAAATGTGATTGTTTTGGGGTTTGAAGATTGGATGCTACGGATCCTTCATTCAGCATACTGTAAAAATATGAAGCCATGAGGGTGCATGTGTAGGACCAAAGAAGCAACTGATCCAGTATCTTATTTCTGACAGTAGCCAGAAGCTGATATTTAATGTGGAACAGGCAAGCAGGTAGTGATATTTTTCTAGAATATTCTTCCAACAACCTGCAGTTCAGGACAGCTTCCTGAGCCAGAACATTACTGAGTATTTAATGCTTCTGGAGGAATTTATCTTCCATGAATTTGTACAAATGCTTTTTAAACCTAAGGACATGCTGGCATCCACACCTCCTGCAGTGAGGAGTTGCAGCTTCACCACCTCACCAGCTCCGAACCGCCTCCTTTGACTGCGCTGAACCTGCTATCTCCCAACTTTATTCCCATTCATTCAGGATTTTAAAGATCCCTGTCCTGTCCCTGCCTAGCTCTGAGCAGTCCCCGTTAGCCCCAGGCGTTCACATTTATCAAATTCTGTAAAATGAAAAGAAAGCTCGGAAAGTTGCACCCACCTTTATCCTTCCCTGCCCCCCCCCCCCAAAGTTTGCTAACTTCATAGTAGAAATCACTTCTGGCTTTGCCTTGTTCCTTTTTTCCTTTTGATTTACCCACTAAGTCACTGTTGCCAAAAGCCCCACAAAAGCATCACACGTAAAAGGGAGAAGAGAAAATCTGATGAGACTTACTCTGTGTCAGCTAGAGTGGCTCTCACGCTGGCCCACGCTGTAACAAATACAGCAGGGAGTCCTGCAAAAAAACACAGGTCAAATGGGGTGAGTAGGGGGACTAGAGGGCTCCGTTACCGTAAGCCTAGGTGGAGTGGGCTAGAGGAAAGTGGAAGAAGCAGTTTTTAAATATTCAAGCATAATTTAGACTAGGAAAGCCTGATCTTGGTCTCACATCTCTTCTGTAGTCCAAATGGTAAACCAAACAGTAGCAGGGAGCATTTTCTGGAAGACAAATGTTATGGTCTGGACACGTCCAACCTACTAAACTCTCCTGGCTTCCAAAATGGAGCAGCTTGCTTTCCCAAGTTGCTGGCCAGGAGTGGTCCAGGCTTAAGCTGCCTCCTGGTTCGTGCTTGGGAGATGCTCAGGTCTGGGCCTGAGATGGGCCATGGACTTCGCAGGATAAATCATCAAGTTCCCGTGCCTGTCCTCTAGCACTACCTTAGAGAGACATAGCCTGCAGTGCTTGAACCTGGGTGACTGACACCGGCTCTAGCCAACTGGTTCGGTTTGAAGCAGGGAAGGGTTTCCTGCAGCACACCTTTCTCAAGACATTTGTTCCCTTCCCCTGGTGTCAAGGAAAGGTGGATCTGGAGTCAGGCTCAGACCGTATCTCCAAGCACAGGGCTGGATGGATTAGAAGCTCTTTAAGCGTGACAGACTTGCTGCATGAAGCAGATAAATGCTAGAATTTAGGGTAATGCTTGCAAAATACTCTAGCCAAAGGTTCACTCCCAAATGAACCATCCTCATTTCAGCACAGTAACACTGGGCATCATCTTTTCCCTGTGAAACGTAAAAGAATCACCAATATCCAACCGCAATCTTCTATTTATTTTTTTAGGGTCCAGTTCTGCTCTATTTGTACAACTGAGTCCCCTACTGGCTTCCCTTAAAAGGCAGGATCAAATCCACAGTAGCTTCTACAAATTCAAGAAGAATAGCCCCTTTCAGGTGAAAAAAAAAATAAAAAATAAATAAAGGCGACATTTATCACCGATGACTGTAAATATGCTGTTCACAGTCTAAGCTTATTGGGGCTCGGCATGCATAAGCACACGCTTAACTTTCAGCATGCACTTAAGTCTCATTAGAGTGCTTAAAGGCTTTCCTGACCACGGGTGCTTTCCTGAGCTGGGGTGTGGAGCAGGGACGCCTGTCTCATACACATATGGACAACAGGGCCGTTATCTTGGTTGGAACCTTTAAATGCCATGGTAATATAAGAAAGCATAAATAATTAAACACAGAGCCTCACTCAGGACCAGCGCAGCAGCGCTGCCTACAAAGATACATTTATAAGGAATGCACCCTGCTTTACAATCCCCTGCGATGGCTGGCATTGGAAAGAAAATACTTAACCTATTGCACTGGGAACCCGTGAGCGTGCTGAAGCTGAGGGCTTGGGGAAGGTGATGATTTATCGTAACAAGCACCGTCTATTCCTCCTCACTGTTAATCACCTATCTAAGAAAAAAACGTGCATGCTCCGAACTACTGGCTGAGCTATCAAAGGCTTAAATGCATGTAACTTTGTTGATATCGTTGGTAATATTCAAGTTTATATTAACCGAGAAACTGGCCATGTTGAGAGGCCGACATGCCTGCTGCCTGCTTGCGAGATGGTGGATGTTCACCCGCGATTGTGAAGCTCTAAGTTTGAAAGATGGATTGTTTCGGAGGTTTAGATGCATTTGACACGTACTTGTTCCCCACTAGCCTGTTGTGCACTTCAGAAGAGACACTGTTCCCTTTCATACTAATCCTGTGCTGTGTTCAAGGTTTCTAGCAACAATAAAATATACAGGAGAAAATAATTATACCTAAAAAATCCCTGTGTGTGGATTTATTGTGCCCTGTGCACTGCTGCCTCACTCTGTTTAGGCAAGCTTAGGAAAAGGATCTTTGACATTTTCTGCAAAACATACAGAGCAAATTCCTGGCACCAGTTTTATTGCTACATTTGTCTTTCTGCATCTCTTACATTGTTCTTTTTTTGCAATGTGAACAATCGTAAATGTTCTTAAAATGTTCTTAAATTTTCAAAAAGTGGTATGAATCCTCCCCCTCCCTTTCCTCTGCCTCATTTTTGGATTCTCTCTACATCCATGTAACATGGACTGTTTGGGCCATTAGGTAATTTCTAGAGTTCGATCTTTTCCTCCCACTCTGGTAAGCTAGTCTTTCAACTTGGAGAGTCAGAAGGCTTAGCTTTGCCTCCAGCATCTCTTTTACTTTCAGAGGGTGACTTTTTGGTGCCTCCACTTGAAAGTCCTGGTCTTTGATGTCCCAAGACTGACAATCCCTCCTGCTGAGCACTCACAGTGCCCATTGATGGGAGAGCCACTAACCAGAAAATCAGGACTGATGTCCTCAAAGTTAGACATCTAAAGATATCCACAAACAGCAAGATACCCAAAAGGATGCAGCTCTGTGAGCAGCAAAGTCACATGTGATTAGATGCGTCATAGAATCATAGAATCATGGAATGGCTTGGGTTGGAAGAGACCTTAAAGATCATCTAGTTCCCACCACCCGCCATGGGCAGGGACACCTTCCACTAGATCAGGTTGCTCAAAGCCCCATCCAACCTGAACCCTTTCAGGGAGGGGGCATCTACCACCTCTCTGGGCAACTTGTTCCAGTGTCTCACCACCCTCTCAGTAAAGAATTTCTTCCTAATATCTAACCTAAATCTACTCTCTTTCAGTTTAAAACTGCTACCCCGCATCCTGTCACTACACTCCCTGATAAAGAGCCCCTCCCCATCTTCCCTGTAGACCCCCTTTAAGTACTGGAAGGCCACTATAAGGTCTCCCCAAAGCCTTCTCTCCTCTAGGCTAAACAACCCCAACTCTCTCAGCCTGTCCTCACAGGGGAGGTGCTCCAGCCCCCGATCATCTTCGTGGTCCTCCTCTGAACCTGCTCGAGCAGGTCCATGTCTTTCTGGCATCACCAGAAACCCACCAAGGAAAGGAAAGTGAGTCTCCAAGAAGCCTGTGATCTCCTGGATGGCTGTAAGCACAGACAGATGCAGGAGTGGATGCATGCATGCACGTCCTCCCCCTTGCACGTATGTACCCCACATGCACGACCGGTGTGACGCAGGATGAACCCCACCGGGCGGCGATGCCGTGAGCGACTTCTACAGAATCCACATTGTATGCGCTGTGCATTTCCAGTCAATACACACAGTGTGTACAATGCAGGTGCTATAAAGTCAGGTATCTCCCCATCAGCTGGAAAAAGTGCAAACCTCAAGCTGGGCAAAGTTTGGTGGCCACCCCAACCCCTTTCCTCCCCTCTGCCGCTTTTCTTGTGTACGTCTCCTAGCAGTTGGAAAAATGGCTTTCATGCATGTGTCAAAGCTGTAAGAGAGGCGATTGCAAAGCGACTGCTAGAAGAAAGCTTATGAATAAAGACCTTATGTAGGTCTGGAGAAATCTGGTCTCGGTTCCCTGCTATTTGAAAACCTCTCTGAGGAACAATGCTTGTGTTTTTTCAGTCCCTCTGTGTCACAGTTTCCTAATATTAAATAGGGCTAATAATACCCTCTTAGGCCTTTTGTCCTATTAGGTACGAATACTTTCAGGCAAGGATGATTTCTGCTTAGATAAACATGCAGGGCTCACCAGCACGGGTTTTTGGACCTGAGCACCTTTAACAGTAACACATCGATCTATTTGTCTTTTCCAGGTCTCCTTGTAACCCTCTTTTGCACCGTAGCTGAAAGCCAGCGCAGTCCAGCCGGCCGGGGGGGAATTAACATGGTGTGAAGGAAAAATACCAGTGGAATCAGCTTGGGTTTTCTAGCTATTGGTCATGCTTTTTAGACTTCCTTCATAAAACAGCTGCAGGGAACTTGAAGTCTGCTGGGGAATTTACTGTTGCCCATAATATCATTATTTATTTATTTTTGTTGGGTGCTGGCAAGGAACAAGTTCCTTTCTGTCATCAGTGTCTCCCTTGCAAGAAGGGCGCTGCGGACTTTCACGGAGCCATGCTCCCTTGTGCCAGTGAGGATGTGGATTGAAAAGACTCAACAGAAATCTTTGGGTCTGACATCAAAGAGTAACTATATGATCTGGTTTCTTCAGTAGCCTGGAAATAAGATGCTGTAGGGTGATTTTTGGTCCCCATCCCCACCTTGGAAATTTCCAGGCAGGATAAATGCACCGCTGTTTATTGTTACACAAGCAAGAAAAAAAATCCCAGCTTTTGGGGCAAACTTGTCTTTTCTGTACCTATGTGGAATGTCGTAATTATTTATCGCTGATTCCCTGTCATTCATTGCTGTGGTATGGGCAGGATCCAGTGCCCACTGCAGGGAACTGGAGTTTTTCCACTGACTCCAGTGGGTCTTGGATTGGGTTGCCCTTTCCAGTGCCCAAAAGCTATCAAAGCAGTACGTCTGTGCGGGGGTGTGTGTGTACATTATCATGCTAATCAAAACAAAGCAAAAACAAATGCAACTGGAGGGATCCTATGTTCTCATTCCAGAGGAATTTAAATTGAGCGGCCTCAAACTTTTGGAAGCACATAGATGATTGGTGTTGTGACAGGTGTGACTTCAGCTTTGTGGTCGCTCTGATAAAATGATTATACTCTGGCAGTGGTTGGAAGAATTAATGAGAGGAACCCATGCCTGTTAGACTGTTTTCCTTTGGCTGTATTACGAGCAGCATCAAGTTGGTTTTTCTTGTTAAACATATGGCATTATTTTTCAACTGTTTCCTTCTCTTCCAGAATTTGCTCTGGGGAATTGCTTCTTTAAGTCTGCTCTGTGCAGCTGAGTGCCATTTTCTGAGAAGCAAATTTTAGATAGCTTGAAGGTTTGGAAGAGGGTGGGGGTTTAGGTTTTTTTTTGTTTGGTTTTGGTTTTTGTTCGTTTGTTTTAAAAAAGAGATGACATCGAAAGTCCTCTCTGTCTCACGGCAGCTGAGGTAAGAAATACCCTGTCCCCAAAATACCTATTTATTTATTTATTTTCCCTCAAACCTACCAGCTGGCTGGGACTAGACTTTGCCTGAGAGATGGATGCCTACTTTGGGACTCATGTTTCCACCTCCCATCTTTATCATATGGCAGTACCGGCAGTTTCTGATCTACGCACGAGCTGAACGTGAGGTTAGCAAGGAGCTTGTGGTCCCCTTCTCCCCCATATCACACTTGGGAAGGAGGAAGGCTGGAGAGAGTCCTGCGGGCTGGACTGCCCTCGGTTACTGAATCCCTTGCTTGCTCTCACAAAGCGAAAACCTGCAGTCCTCCAGAAACTCGGTCCTGCACTATCTGACTTGCTCAGAGCTCCACGGTTAGAGACAGCGATTTTCTTCCAGAAGAAATCATGTGCTGGAATGGGGATGGTGTGGTACACACATTAATCTTGTCCTAAAACGCAGTCAGGATGTGGCCAGGTGCATTTTAGACCTGGAACCTGGTAACCATAGACACCTCTGAACAGGTTTTTCCTGCTGTAAGTTCTCGTAGACCTACACCCCATTATTCTTAGTTACGTCCTCAAGGATCATCTAATACATTTCCTGTTCTCCCTTACAGTCCACACGCTTCAGACAACTGTGGGCAGTTGTTTTATTGTCCTCAGCCTACCAGCACCTCATAACTCCTTGCAAGCCAAAGCTAATGCCAGAAATGAACAGAAAGCACATTCTCGTCTGAAATGTGTGTGCCCACAACGCCTTCCACTAATGAGCACCCTCCCTGCACCCACATCCCGCCCCTTTCTCCTTACTCCAGGAAAAGACGCCCAAGTTAAAAGAAAAGGAAAAAAAAAAAGGCTTCCCCACAAATTGCAGGTTTCTACTGGTGCTCCAACACTCATGAATCCTCCAGAGCTTTTTAAAGCAACTGAGATCTGAGGTAGGAAATCAGAGCTTAGGTCTGCCATTGGGAGCAGATGCTCACAGCCTCATGCAACTTTCCGCCCCTCCAGCCCAACTCCTGTTTCTCAGCAGGAGGCATTTGGCAGAGATGGGGATAACTCAGAGGGTGCACTAAAATCAGTTGTCACATGCACACATCTGCTGCCCTGGAAGGATGGCGAGATGTGCTGTCTCTCCATGCCTGGGCCGATCCTTCCAGAGAACCTAGAAGCGCCACAGTGTAAATACCACAACTTAGAAATTACAAAGGCTTCACAAGAGAGCTAACCTGTCCTTGCAAGGGTCACTGTGTCTCTGATGCTCACCCTGCCTCTGTCCCCTCTCCTGTATTTATGTATATACTCTATCTGCTTCAAAGACTACCTCCAGCAGGCTTCTTACAGGTCAGCCGTAAGGAGCAGCCATGACTTACCCCAGCCAAATAATGTGAATCCCCAAAGATACTTCTTCTCTGAGAAAAATGCCATGAAGATGAGGCTGTGGAGATAGAGCCCTTCCACCAGAATCCAGTAGTAATTGGTTGCCAGGAAGTAGAGGAAGAAGGTTACCGCTACTTTACAGCCCACCTGCAACGACCACAGAAAGACAGGGTTATGTGAGGAACATGGTGTGAAATTCTTGTTCGACAGAAAGCCATAATTTACCAAGATGGGCTGGAAAACAAGATGGAGAAAGGAAAATAATAAATCAGAAAATCCTGTTGCAGGGCTTTTACAAGGGGGAAAAATCAGTGCAAGAACAGAAGAGATGAACAACTGAGAAGAAAGCTTCCCCTCAGCCTGACTTCGTGTCTCCAATAGCGGGTGAGTTGGGAGGTGTAGGAGGACAGGGCACATGTGGAGAGATGCTGACCTGACCCTACTCTCCCCCAACCAACTGATGAGGGGCTCCCGTGCTTTCTAGGACAGCCGTGTTTCATCTTTTCCCTGTGATTCTTGTCCAGGTTAGAGGACGAAGGGCTGTGGACAAATCACCTCGGTCTGGGTGACCCGGTGCAAATCATATCACTTGGAAGTACAACTCCCTCCTCAGCTCGTGGAGAGATACGGGCACTGTGCTGAGGGTGAGTCACCCCATCCTGTCATGGATGTCCAAGACAGGGTCCTCCAGGGCTGCCTGTCTTTCCTCAATGGGTGTGAAGACACCCTAGATGGCTGCTGTAGGCTTTGGCGACTGGTCCTCCAAGAGCAAACCGAAGATGGAGGATTTCACCCACAACGTCAAGGCGTTTTCTGAACAGACCTGAGGTGCAAGGTGGGAGACCTGGTAGAGACTTCCAGGACACGCTGATTTTAAATGGGTGCATTAGCTGAACTCTCACTCCACACTGACCTGCAATCCTTTGCTTTCTTGAAAGGAAAACCCTGACTGTGACTCAACGCTCCCCTGCCCTTCTGGCAGAGTGGGACAAAGCTGTCCTTGTTCCAACGTTTCTCAGCCCTAGTAGAGAAAGGCTGCAAAGTAAGGATGCCGCACAGGGTTAATTGGTAAAAATAATGCCATCTCTTGTCAATGTGGAAGTGCTAGGACTCTGGGTAGTCCGATTTCACAGGCAACTTCTAACTACCAAACACATCCCGCAGCAGCAGCACATCTCCGTGCTGCCCCTTACTTTGAGAGGGATACAAGCGACTTGCAGAAAATGTCAATAATAAGTACCTTGTAAATAAAAAGAGAATTTTTTATTCTGGCCCAGCTCTTACGCTAATCCTTTGCCAATCAAAATGAATATGCACAGATTATAGACGTATATATGTATATATATAAAATATGGACATATTTACACCCATTTTCTTTTACAGGTGAAGTGAGTTAAAATAGAAGGAAGATTAATTAAAAAATCCCCACCCAGGTTTAATAATAATTTTTATGTTTACAAAAAATCACCATCTACTCACACAGAGGGAGCATCAGGCAATAATTACGAAGCTCCCACTTCACTTGGAAACAAAAGAAATACATTAATTCTCGCCTTCATCACTTGTTTGCCTCTCAATTCGGCAGAATGGGAAATGCCATTAAATTGCTAATATTCAAAGAATGCAATATATTACCCCAATTATTCCTTATAACGAGTCCAGCCCAAGGAGAAACAGGAAACAATGCAGTAAAACATTTTGTGTTCTTTCCAAAAAGGGAGTGTTTTGAAGTGTGCTGAGTGCTCCAGCCAGAGACTCACCAAATTAAGGAAATGGATCTCTGAAATGGGAAGGAAACACGGTAACTTATTTCCATCTGGGGGGACTTGGATGCACAGTGGGACTCGTCATACATGCTGATTTTATGCAGGGGTGTTGGTGGCCAGGTCCCTGGTAGTAGCACAAGCTGTGAGAGACTTGAGAAGCCGAATGAATACACAGGCGGAAAGTTTGGTGCTGCATTGCGAGAGCCACTCGCCACTCCACTAGGATGTTTGAGGTAGCTGAGATTTTTTGTGTGCATTGAAGGTAACCTTGATCTTAGATACTAAAATCTACCTCGTCTGTTTCTGCAGCATCCAACAATTCATGGGTGATGAGCTGTCATACCTAGGATCCACCATGGGAAATCTGTGATGAGACCAATGGCAAGAAGAGCAGACAGCTTCAGTGAGCGGGGACAACTTTGAAACCTGAGGATGGGCTTCATCTCCCCCAAGCACATGGACAATGCAGATGTCTCCATCTGAGCTTTCTATACAGTGAAAAGAAACATATACATCTGGAGACAAGTTCACCTGACCTCACTTCAATTTTTATTTTAGGATGTGGTGTATCATACCCTTGACTTGACTGGCTGTATTGACCATACTGACTCAGCTGATCATAGATGGAACCTGAGGTGACTGGATTGAATGAAGGTGTCTCCCTTGTAGACATCTGGTTTTTGCAGATGAACCCTACCCTTTCTTATCATACCTCATAATCCCTCCATTGTCCCTTCTAAAATGTCTTTTTTCAGAGATGGGAGTGATAAATCATAACGGGAGCAACCAGCTATGGTTTGCTGCAAAATTACAGTGAGGTGAGATGTCTACCACTGACCTTCTTCCTCACAAGCTGCCTCTGCTCTGGCAGAGGCTGAGAGCCTCCCAAGACACGTTGAACCATGGCTTTGCCACATCTGGGTTGTCAGTCGGCTGGTACAGATGTTACAGCACAGTGATGCCTCCATGGGTCATTCAGGGAGGATCTCCAGGTGGAAAATCAGCCAATTGCACCTCGTGGTGGGAAAAGTACGTGCTGTGAAATGCAAGCACTGATGTGCCTTGTGCTGGGATAGCCAGGGGAGTTTCCAGAGCCATACACTTTGGGTGGCATCGGGGAGCTGTTCAAGATAGTAGTGGTAGAAGGGATCCAAAACCTCAACCCTGGCTTTACCTTTGAACGCTGGGGGAACAGCTCTTCCTTAGCTCTGGGGCTTGGCAGTCCCTCTGGGCCAGTGGATTGAGAGGGAGTGGGAAGGGATGGGAAGAGGCTGTGGAGGGTGAAGAAAGCCGGGGGGGGGGAGCTGGTGTCCCTCAGTAGGGTGGAAAATCCACCTGAAAGAGGCGAGGTGTTAAACAGAGGACAGAGGCATGAAGCCTGGAGGGGCCGGGTGCTCTGGCGATACTCACAAACTGTGATTTATCCGCTGGAGGTGCTTCAGTAATGGATTTCAAGTCTTCCTCCGAGATCCGTTCCATCTCTTCCAAAGCTGACCCGGAGTACAAGACTGCGTCCTTCACGAAGATGCTCACGGCTCTCAGCATGAAGGAGACAAACAGGTGCATGTGGATGTAGTTTCTAGTGCAGTGCAAACGCCTGGAGGGGGAGACAGGGAAGGATTGGAGTAGTTTAGCCCATCTGTTGGACAGACTCAGGGTCGCTTCTGCTTCTGAAGACCCCCAGCTCCTCCGATCGGCACTGTGCCACCACGGGGAAGCAGTGCTAGTGCCACTGCTGCCCTGCACTCGCGGTTCACCCGTGGGGTTGGTAAATGAATTAATACCTACTCCAGGGGTTTGGTTGCAGCACACTGCTGCATTAGACTTTGCATTAGGACAATGCTGTGCCTGTACTCATTAAGCTCCTTTAGTTCTGACTGGGAAATCTTGGAAAGAAATAGGGATGCATTTTGCCGGTACTGGGCATGGGTAGTGAGCACGCATGCAAGTGGGCAGTGTGGGCAGCGAGTCTAGATCTGGAGGATGGTGTGCGTGCAGCGCACATGCAGCCGGAGGAGGGTATGTGATACGCAGTCCGTGCTCAGTGTGTGCAAATCTGGAGTGCAGCGTGCGTGCAGTGTGTGTGCAGTACCCGCGTGATGAGTTTGCACGTGCAGGACACTGTGTGTGCAGTGCACATGCATCTGGAGGCAGTAGGAGGTGCATTCAGTATGAAGCATGCGTGGAGTGTGTGCACATCTGAAATACAGGCTGAATGCAGCTGGTGTGCAGCCAGTGCGCAGGGTGTGTGCCATGAGCATGGCGTCCAGCGTGCAGTGTACATTCGGAGAATCTGGTGTGCAGTGCGTGGGCAGTGAGAGGCGTGTGCATTCGTGTGCGCATGACGAGCGTGTCCCTGGTGTTCAGTGCACATGCAATGAGTGTGCATCAGACGTGCAGTCATTTTCCAAGATGTACAGACAGAAGGCAGCACACATGCACAGTGCTCACTGATACTGAAGCGTGTATCCTGTGTGTGTCCCTTTCCCTGTTAAATCCATCCCTCCAACAAATCTACCCCTCTCAGAGCCAAACCCTGCATTAAAGACTTCACATTTATCTGCACTTTGTGCAGAGGAAATGGACTACAAAGGCTACAGAACTTGTGGCCACTAAAAACCTTGCAGAGGTTCTTGTAAACTGCTAGTCTTTGTGCCCACTCCAAATTTAGCAGTAACTATAGTAGTAACTATAGTGTGCTGGGCTGTTTTCTCCATTTGGCGTTAGAGACACTATCCATGTCGAGCAGTTTCTGGGCTCCACCCCAGCAATGGCAGCAATGACCCCACAAATGCTGATTGTAAAGCGCTTTAAGATCCTTTTGGGGGGAAAGCTGGATGGTAAGATGTGAATGGGCTAGACCCGTATCTGTGAGGTGTGTTTTAGAAACAGTGATCCTGCCTTTGGGGAGAAGATGGAACTAACCGACCCGCTGGGGTCTCCTTCTGTCCTCTATAGCTCTGTTGTCTGGCTAGCCATGCGGGAATCTATTAATGGGTTTATACTCTCTTAAATCCCCAGATCCAATAATGGAAATAAAAAACAATAGCCGTGGGTTTTTCTTCTCCTTTGGGGGAGATTGTCACAGTAATAACGGTTGTTTCCTGTGCTCTTACAATACAAATTACACCAAATGAAACTGCTGAGGTATAAATGAAGATGGGCTTTGCTCCCTGCATTTGAAACGTAGTCAGTGAATCTCTGGATTATGTGTTATCTGGAATAAAATCCGGCTTGGTCCCTGTTGCTGCTTTGATCCTTGGGACAAAGATGCTCTAGCATAGTCGTCCATGTAGCCTGGGCTGTAAGTGAGGTGCTCCGACTACGTGATGAAAGAGAGAGCATGTCTCCTGAAACTAGGAGTGCATTTGCATATGTGGACATTAAATACTTTAACAACCTTGCCAGTGTCCAGCAGGAAATAAAACAGTGGGGGTAAGGGTTGAGAAGACAGGAGGGTGGTGGCAGGGATGGGTTCTGGGACTAAATCATGTGAAGTGCCTCCAGGAGGGGTCTGCAGTCCCCTTTGTCTTGTGTGTGTCACAGGTTCGGGTGCTGGGACGCTCTGCTATCCAAGCAAATCCCCCTGACCTCCTTTTGCTCACTGCAGAGTGGTCTGAGCACTTTTAGAACCAAAGGCCCCACGTTTTATTCCCCAGCGGTATGTGTCAGGGGCTCGGCTCGAGCTTGCACGGTGGGAGCTGCTGAGTTTATCTGCAGACACCACGTGGCTGTTTGCTGCGTGGAGAATTTCCTTCCGCAGCTGTTGTCTGGGTCCTGCTGTCTGCTAGGAGAAGACAGTGCCAGCCACCGAAGGGAGGCAAATCTGGGGCTCAGGGGATCGGGACTCAGCACCCAGCTCTGCCTGCAGCTCACCAGGTATGGTTTCCCAAAGGACAAACTTCTAACTGTGAGCGAGACCTTTCATCCCTTCCCTCCCCTGGTCTCTACAGCAGCAAGGAGATGCAACAGCCAGGTCTGAGGGCTGGATGTGGCGGGTTCAAAATGCTATTTAGGGGTCTACATCCCTTGGCAGGGGTGGTGGAAAGGGAGGGCAGAAAACCAGAGTTAGGAGAGTGAGTGGTCATTTTTGGCTCCCTAGGTACAGCAGCAGCATGGGGAGATTGGAGGAGTCAGTCTGGCACTTTCACATGGCTGAGGTCCCCTTCAACTGGTCTGTCCTTCATGAATATTTGGGTTTAGAGTGGAATTTCCATTATGAAACCTTAGCTATCTAGAAAGTAGCCATCTAAATCTAAGCCAGTCATCTGCGGGGGTGATAGGGACAGAAAACCTTAGACAGTCTTCCAAGGGAGACAAACCTCTTCCTGGAGATGCCTCTCTTCCCGTTTGCTACAAAGAGGGTCTAGAAAACTCCATTGCAGGCGAGCGGAAGAAGTTCAAACATCCCACCCACCATCCCCCGAGAAGTTTGACCTAAGTGACACTAACACAGCCCAAAGCACAGATGCAACCTCTTGTGGCTTGCTGAAGAAGCACATGCCACCCCAGTTTTATCCTTTAGGAAAGCCTGAGGCTTTTCCAGTCTAGTGACAACTTGCTTAGGTAGAAACAGAGCCGCCTACCTGAAGTATCCCAGGATAAGGACAGCAACTGTGAGGGATCCCAGAGAGATGGAGTATCCAACAGTATAAATCAAATAGAGGCGATCAAAGACCTCCTGCAGTACAAACGATGGAAAAAATAGCGTCACATTAGAACGCGTCCTACTGCATCGTAACACAACCGTGGTAGCAGCACAGAGATTCAGGCTATCATACCTGCTGGGGGTGTACAGCTGTGGGTCTGGGAAACCTTTAGCAATCACACCTGATGTCGTCTTTTTGACATAAGAGCAGCTTGGAAAGCGGTATTCATCTTTCCTAATGACTGGGGGGAGCCGGGATTTTTGCAAAGGACTAGTGATGGAGTTGGGTTAATCCCATGCCTGGGAGTTTTGCAGCATTTTCATCCCAAAGGAACCCAAAGCGCTTTACAAACTCTCAGCCAAATCCAGAGATCACTTGGCAACTTTTGCTTGAACAAAATGCCCACTGACCTGGGATTTTTGCTGGAACTGTAAAATTTAGCCATAAGGCTATGCCATACCATTGCTGAATGACTGGTGTCCAGGCTGGTGGAGTGTCAACCCACCACAGAAAACATGGGGAGGATACACTTCGGCTGCGGGATATGAGAAGAAATCACCTGCATTTATTCTTTTTTAAAATCAAAAGCAGCCTATGCCTGTGGTTATCTAATCCAGACACAACTTTAGCTTGCCAAAGTCCCATTGGAGAAGGCCCTGTCGCAGGAGAGCTCATAGTAATTAATCCTGTAGTAAGTTTTAGTTCTCTTGGCCCTCTATATTTTAGAGTTGGGCTTAGAAACCCTGAGGTTTCCGTTAAATATTGAGATGCTTTTCTTTATCGTGTGCTGGAGCATGCAGCTTAACTCAGGAATTACTGAATATCTGCCTGAAAAGGGTTAAAATGCCTGCTACCATCCTAGCGTGTACCGCCTTTCATCGTCTGAAATTAGAAATAAACCCCAAAGAAACCAACCAATTCAGCATCTTTCTCCTCGATCCCTCCTCCCCTGCCTCCCGCCTTTCCCTCACCCCACCCGCTGGGTTGCAA
Organism: Aptenodytes patagonicus; assembly: GCF_965638725.1. Classification (NCBI taxonomy): domain Eukaryota; kingdom Metazoa; phylum Chordata; class Aves; order Sphenisciformes; family Spheniscidae; genus Aptenodytes; species Aptenodytes patagonicus. The sequence continues at coordinate 170,871,405 of NC_134950.1, read as the reverse complement.
TAACATTAGTAACGCTGGGTTCTGAATGACAGCTCTGATTTTGATTTGAGGCTAGAAACGCTGTCCTGGAATGCGAAACCTCAGCCCTGTTACATCAGAATCCCCAGATATGTGAATGTTTCTTTGCGGTTTCCATTGGTAGAGTGGTGCGCTTGCCAATATTAATCTGGTGTATGTGTATGCGTGTATTTTTATATATATATATATATTTATATATCTGTGGAGGCAACAGGCACTAAAAAGCCAATGTGATCAGATTCAAGAGCTTTAGGGGAAAAAAAAAAACAACTCCTTCCCTTTGAAGCCTGGTGCACTTTTCCCACTGCCAAGCTGGAATCCTCTTTGAACTGGACAACATTTGCCTCCATGGTGAAAATTTAAAAAAAAAAAAATAAAATAAAAAAAATCCTACTCCAAGTTTAGGATTCTTGGTAATTCGGCAGTTGTGAGGCGTTACTATGCCCAGCTGAACAAAAGCCTCCCTGAGCCCCATTCAGAAATTTAACCGGAAAGACCCACGTTCCTATAGGACAACGCCACCGTTGTTGTAGCAGCAATGGCCTTGGGAAGGGCCTGCTGATTGGCTGGCAGGACGCTTTCGGAGGCTGTGGTTAATTCCTCTGATTAACCACAGGGCCTCTTTTTGAAAGGATGTTGAGTCAGAACTGCCAAGACATACACATGCATGCATGCATGCACGCTGGTGTGCCTGCTTGCAGACATAGGTCCCACAAATCTTACTCGGTGTCGTGATGGGGAGCCTTCAGGGAAGGTGATTTTTTGGATGGGGTGCTTAGGTCCTTGCGGAAAGCCTCAGGAGCAAAAGGTTGAGGTTCTCCAAAAGGCCGCACAGGGCAGCCCTTAGGAGGGCGGCTCGTGCTTGCTAGTTCCCAGGGGTGTTTGTTCTTGGGAATGGTGAGGCCTGGATTTACCCAGGAGGGAAAAAAAAAAAAGCTCTAAAGGCAATTCCAGGTCTCACTCATCTGCTAGCACAAGGGAGGTCCCAACTTGGTGGAAACCACAATGCTGAATCAGGAAAGGTCCTCCAGGTAACAAAATATTGAGTCATCTGCCAGCTGAAACAACCACCTCCATGGTCTGAGAACTCTCTTTTTGGAGCTGAGATGGATGGGAGTTTAAATAATTCACAGAAGACCACAAAGGTCGTGCGTGGCCAAGCCATGGACACAACCTGGACCTCCATAGTCTCAAGGCAGTGCACCACCTACTAGACCATCCTGTTACAGCAGGAGCTCTACCTGATGTCTCTTATAAATCCACCCTGAAGACAGACTGACCGTCACTGGTCATCCACTGAACTGTTGGAAGAGGCAACCCGCCCTTCAAAAATCTGGCCTTGCCACACCATGAGACCCTGGTTTAAAAGGTGCGATACTTTAACCGGTGTCATTTAATTTGACTCCTGCAGTAATCCTTCACTGTTTCAACTGTTGACACATGTGCACTGAAAAAAAGCAAAGCTGAAAAAAAGCTAAAGGAAAACCAGAAGGACAAAACCTCAATATCTGTGATTCCAGGGGCTGGGATTATCAGCAAAATATTGTAAAACTCACAATACAGTACCGAGATTAGGGAACATCAGTTTCAAAACTGCTGTCCTTGAATGTTGCCCTCTGCCCACTCCATCCCATGCCCTGCTGGGATGAGATAATCATGGGGAAGGTGTGGGATGGATCTGATTCCCCCTTTCTTCCCATCTCTTACAGCTTTCCTGTGCATCTTGCATCTGCCGTCTCCATAAGGGGTACCCAACTTGTCCCCTTCCCCTGCCAACAGGGCCTGCAGAAGAATGCTCTGGAGGCCTTCCCTTCACATGGCTGAGCCAGTCATGGTTACTCCTGGAGGGTGCTGGGCAGCATGAGGCCCCCCTGATGTGGCTGATCTGGTTTTGGGGTTGGTGAAATGACTTCCCATCAAGTCGTGCACCATGCATCCTCCCTAGGTCATGCTCTGTGGTGCTCCCAGGCAACGCACGGCCTCAGGGCACTTCCTTTCCCCCATCCTTTCTGGCCACACATTGCAAAGCTCCACCAAACCACAGCCATCTATCTTGTACAGCCAGGTGAAATGATGTGTCCGCAGCGAGCTAGCCCACCTGATCCTGCCTTCCGGACCTCACTCCAGCCGTCACTCAGAGACTGACAATAGACTGAACCACAAAAAACGTAAGTACCATTTCAGATGTATTGCGTGCTGGACGCGTAACAAGATCTCCCTTTCCCCCTCCCTCCTGGTTTGACGGGAGACTTCCTCTCTGCTCCCCTTTGCATCTCAGCTTTCCACCAGCCTGACCTCAGGGTAGAAACTTCACAGCAGCCTGGTGGCTTTGGGAGAACAGGAAACCAAAACAGAGCTGGAGATAGCTTCTGCTTGAACTCAGAGGGTGCATGGAAAAAACAAAATAAACAAAACCTAGCCACCACGGGCATCCATGGGCTGGATGTTCCCCCTTCCCACAAGGGTCCCTGCATTCCCCCCTCCCTGTGGTTTGGACGCCTTCCAGGTGTGTGACCCTCAGAGCAGTTGGCTGTTACATTTTCATACTGTGCTCAGGGCTTAACCTGACTCCTATTTTGTCCACTTCCACCAATGAGGAGATAATTTGCATTGATCTGAATCCAGAGGAAAACTGCTTTCCTCTGCAGGACAGCTCAGCGCTACATCAGAGCACCAGGCGTGGGGTTTCGAGGCCCCATCCATTGCAAAACCACGGCTACGCTTTCACTCTTCCATTGCAGGCAGCTGTAGGACAGTCTGTGTGAAGGGCATTTCTGCTCCCTCAAACTCTACTATGGGTACATGGAGTTTGTCATAGTGGATATGGTCCTCTAATTTAGATGTCTCTGGTGTGGATGGCTCCATCAGAGCTGGCTACCTGAGGTCCCAGCAGCAAGAAGGGGTGCTTTAGGCTGCAATTCACCTATTTTAATCACAGGATGGTGACCTCAGCCACCAGCTTCATTGATTGGGTTGTCACAAGAGGAGTCCAGGGTGACTAGCTCAAATAGAGGAGTTTGCATTTATACAGTGATTCCCATCCATGTGAGACTCAGGTAAGAGGTCTTGTAGGACTCAATACAGTTGTCCTGATATGTGTCTCATAATTTTAGACACCCAAGTGTTCTGTCTGGCTTCAAGGTGCTTTTACAGAAGGGAATGAGTTTCCTGTAGGTCCCATGTTGCATCTGCAGTTCCCATGCAGTTGTGTCATGTAACCTAGGACATCTCATTTGGCTCTGGGCATAAACATAACCCATGTTTCAGCATCTGGATGAAACCTTCAGGGCTTTGGTGTTCGTGTGTCCTGTTTCCTTCCAGTGTCACAGGGAGGGACGTGGGTGACTGAGACACGTATTTTCTAGGTGACTGGTGGCAAACCCCATTCTGAGTATCGTTGCACTGTGACCTGTATCCAGCTTTCTCCTTTCACCCTTTTTCTTTCCCCTTTCGTGGGACAATGGCAAGACTCTGCAACATTTAGGTCGTGAAGCTGAAATGGATCCAGTGGTCTTTTGAGGGGTTGGCAGGCTACGATGAAGGGTGGGATTAGCAAGTATATGAGGATGGAAGCATAAGTAAGGGCTTTCCAGATCAAGTATCTGCAAAGTTTCTCAAAGCTGCTGATTCAGATGTTGCTGATGACATGTTTGAAATTAGCAGGGGAAGCATTTTACTGCTCTGAATGATAAGCAATGCCAGAAAGCCTCTGCCGCTAGCTCTGCTCACTGCTTTCCTTGTCTTTTCTTAAAATAAAAGATGTGACTAAAAGAAGCTTAATGGCAGGGAGAAGGGATATTTGCAAAAGGCGCAAAACAGTCACTGATTTCCAAAGCCTAAGGGAAATCATTGAGTGTTGAACATGAGTTTTTGCTACAGAATTCTGTTCCCCTCATCTATAGAGGTGACAGGCACCAGATCCCCACCATCTGGATAGTGACTGGGGTCAGCTCTCAGACTAAGACACCCCAATTTAGATGTGTAAATGTGCATCTCCGCGTGTGTTGAGTGTCTATGTTCGCATGATAGTCGACAAGGAGAGATCTTCAGATTCAGTTGCCTACACCTAAGCACTAAGTGCTGTGTGCGATGCCTGTAAGTATCCGTGTGGACCCCAGATGCTGTTCCAGAAGAGCATGGGTCTCATAGACATCTGCCAGTCTTGTGCTAATACTGTAGGTTGTAATATATCTCCAGTAGTGCCAGGTGTCCAAGCGCAGGCAAAAAAATGGGACCCTTTAACTGCAGTCAGCAGAGCTCTATAGAAAAGTCCACCAAAAAAAATAAAAAGGAAAAAGGAAAAGGGTGGGAGTAGACCCATGTCTCAGAAGCCAGCTGAGCTCTTTGGGTGCCTCATAGATATATTCATGAAAGACACCGCTTCTCCATGTCACGCGCAGTTTATCTACAGTGTTCATAGCCGCAGGACATCCAGGAGGCCACAGCCAAAATGTGCCCCAAACCTGCTGTTCACATTAACAGAAAAAAAGTTCCCCACATCCTATGCTACAGCCACATGCTGAGAATGTGCCACAGCTGCAGGCTCTTGGGGGGCTATAGGTGGGGACGAGAACGCTCTTTGCTTGCAGCTTTCATAAACTGTCCTTAAGCATCTACTATGGAGCAGCAACGGTTAAATATGGGGTACGAGGGGACTACATCTGACCCTGTGTGTTGTGAGAACCTTTGTGTTTTCATGTGAAGTATTATTATGTTGCTGTTATAAACCATCAGACTTTCCCAGCAGACTCTAGGCATAAACTATTATCAGCAGCACTACACCAAAAGGTGCTACAGCATTTACAGGAATCCACTAGACCTACCTATAGGCATGAAACGAGGACTGCGTGACAGGGTTGCTTGCAAGAATGAAGAACACATCTCAATGATGCATTTTTTTTATTCTTATGCATATTTTAAAACATCTGCCCATCTTTCATGATGCAAATGTATGACACTTCGATGGCATTTCATCTGTATAACTCAGTATACACTGTGTAAACATGTTTTATGCCATCAGTTTGAGGCTACGCGAAGTTATTGGCTTTTAAAAAGATCCCAGAGTTCCAAGAACAAAGGCCAGGCATAGAAGATTTTTGGTCTGAACACTGGAATTTAGATAAAGCAGCCCTGCAACATTCTGTGCCTTTCCCGTTGTGTTTGGTATGTGATGGATTCTCGAAGCCTCTCTGATTTCTCTAGAAGCAGTAAAACCACCATGACATAAACAAGCAGTAGCAGATGAAGACAGGATTGGTGGGCTGAGGTTAGATCTTAGGACGGTCCATCTTGCTAGGCTGGTGGTTTCCAAGCTGAGCTAACCTCCCAAGTTGCCGGCTCATATTCCCCTTCCCCATGATTTCAGTAGATGTAGGTCACATTTACCCTTAAACTCATCCTTGAAAACAGGATGGGTTTGACCTGCTTTAAAAAAAGATATGTTTGGCAATAGTGTTGTTTTTTGGGGAGACGGGAATGAAGGAAATTTCTGCTTATTGAGCAAAATATGTAATTGCTCCTGCCAGTGTCTGAAAAGGTGACCAGAAAAATGACCATGCTGAAGGTGCTGCTATTGGCTGGCTGCGTGAAAGGGAAGGGGTCCATGATCAAAGGGCTACTATGGTTTTTGGAGAGAAATTGCCTAAAAAGCTGCCTACTAATGCCAGGGGCACATCAGGACTTCACATCTGTGCCACGTTTTATCCAAAGATTGAGGAGCTCCAAGAAGACAGGTCACCCAGACTCCTAATTTTAAGAGAACCTTAAGAAAGCTGCAAGGACAATGGCTAATCTGGGCCAGACCAAAGGTCCTTTTCGCCCTGCTCCCTGTCTCCTACGTGCCCAGGAACAGATGGTTAGGGAAGAGTATAAGAACAGAACAAATATAGAATAAATATATATATACACACACACCTATGTGTCTATCATCTAGTGGTTATGTAGCAGTGCTGTATACCCTCTCCCAACATTCAGCAGCTTGTGGTTCAGTGATGTGAAACACGCAGCAGACAGATAAACAGCTGGTGTTTAACCACACTGCCTTCCTCAAAGAGTGAACACCGGCCAATCCATTCCCCTGCCTTCCCTTGTCCTACTGTCTCTCTTTAAACACCAGATGGAAAATAAACAAAGCAGAGCTGCCTGGTCGGGGTGCTGGGGTGGGAAGCCACAGATCTCTCAGCTTATCTTTTCAGTGGCAGGGAGACTTTCTGAAGATCCAGGGTAGGGTTGGGATGGGGGATGCCCATGCGCGTCTCCTGGGGAAGGAGTGGGAGAACAAGATTTTCCACCATCTATGCTGCACTGGTGAAGGGTTACCTTAAAAGCAGAATATGAGAGAATATATTCGGACTGCGGTGTAGTGGTGGCTTTCAGCACTGCCCGAAGGCACAAAGAAAACTGTCTTATCTTCCCATGATGTGCTGCTAAGACACCTTTCCACAAAACTTCTTCCTGCCCCTTGCTAAACAGTCATCTTCTACAGGCCGTGTCCGAGACACGGTTGTTCATGGCAAGATTAATGCTATCTGCAAGGTATTTGAGGAAACACACTTCAATAGCTAGCTGCAGCCTACCTGCTCTCCTGGCTAAAGAGAGGACATCAATCTTCAGGGCTGTCAATCCAGCATCCTTCAGCCGTGTTAATTTTCCCTTAGAAAACAGCCCAAGAGCAATTGCTCACTGGGCAGTTACGAGCTGTTAATTCTCCTGGATGTGATGGCTTTAGCATACTTTGCTAATTTCAGAAAGCGGTTTCCGTTCCGCTCTATGTGAAATAATCCTATTTATATGGTTCAGGAAAAGGTAGCGAAAGACACAAACTTTCTCTGGGGCCCTCTCTTTGCTGCTTTGGTCAATCTTATAATTATCCCACAGCGGCTAAAATGAGAAAACTACACACCTAAACAAACATACATGGACATATATATATATACGTGTGTGCGCGCATGGACGTGGGTGTTTATTTAGGTGTGTGTATCTGTACATATAGCTATCTATAGATACAGGGTTATTTCTAGACATAGCAATGCAGAGAGAGAGATATATATATATATATAGTCACAGACAGATTTTTTTTTTCCTAATGCTTTCTAATGCATAGTTTCTTAAAAGTTCTTCTGGTTTCATCTGCTCGGATGCTGTCCTCCTCAGAGTCAGCCCACGATCTCCTTTCAAAATGTTGGTTAAGTGCAGCTGTTACTGGTGACGCAAAGATGCTCTTCCCCAGGGGGGGAAATAATAATAGAAAACAATCTCTTTCTAAAGACGACTAGTCTATCTTGCCAAATTCCCTGATTCTGCCATCTCTTGACATATTTACTTCAAGAAAAAAATCAAAGGAAGGTTTATTAATACCAGTGCTTCAGAGCCATGCTTGGGTGTGAAAGACAAGAGGCTTTCCTTGCTCTCTGAAAGTCATCACCCAACTGAGAAAAAAAAGGTGGCCATTCCTTTTCTCTTTTATTTCCAGAGTGCTTTTCGTACCAGAAGGCCCAAGAGACCCGCGGTGGATGTATATGCATTGCTTCACTTGTCACTAAAATGCAGCCACCTCTACGGTAAAACAAGGCAACTGCATGACAGCATGCAGCATCGCTATGAGGCGAGTGCAGGGCTGGAGTGAGGAAAGCAACCTCTTGCAAATACAAGGTTAATAATAATAACAATAATAACGAGTAAGAGATGCTGCTGAAAAGCATTTGTCAATCAAGATACAATTCCAAAGCCGGGGGAAACTTCCATTTTTCCTAATGTTCTTTGCACTGGGCAGGCATCACTTACGCAGGACAATGTTGTCCATTTAATCTGAACAATGATGATGGTCTAATTTGTCTCACCATTAAATATCATTAAATTCACCTCTGTGTAGCTAGAACAGAAAACTCATGGCAAAAGATGACTGAGCCTAGTGTACAGAATAATGAGGATGATAATATTGGGGCGGTTTATTAAAACAGCTCATAAAGGGAGAGGTCACGAGGAGCAGTAATTTTCCAAGTAAGAGCAGAGGTTGAGAATAAAAACGAAGTCTTCTGCATTGTGACACCTCACCTAATGTCTCTCTGTTAGGAAGCACAGTCCAAGTCCCCTGTCTGTGCAGTGGCCACCTCTACACTTGGGGGACAGAGACAAAGACAGATACATGAAACCCAGGAGAACAGACTTCGCTTTCAGCCTTTTTTACCAGCCTAGGGGTGGAAGGTCTCTATCTCTTCCTTGTGCTGGTAACAAATGGACAACTCTCTTCTTCTTTGTACCCTTCCCCTACTGATTTACCTTGACCAAGTCCTAGCTGCCAGCATGGAAGGTTTAAAAGAAAGGACCTCCTTTCCCTAGGGGAAATTTAGGAGACTTGCTCAGATGCAGAGGTCTGCAGCAGATGACTCCCACCTCAGGACATGGCTGTGAGAGGTGGGACAGGGGAGACAATGACATCAGAGAGGTCAAGAAGCTGTGAAACTTAGTAAAGCTCTCAGTGTGAGCAAGACGCTCAGTGATTCCAACACCTACTCCAGAAACTTCCCAGAAACCTCTGGGGATAAAATAGTTCTTTCCACTATATGGACTGGGAAAAGATGAGTCCCACCAAACTTGTTCTAAAAGTGAACATCGTCCAGCACTGAGACAACACGCTTTGCTATTACGTAGCTGGAGCAGTACCCGGTGTATACAACCTTGTCCGTTCCTTGGCTGCGTGATATAACGCATGCAGATGTTCAAATAACATCTTTCCTCACTAAACAACTTCATTCATATGTTGCTTCACCGTTGAGAAAAAAAAAAATACAAAAAAATTATGTTGTGGTTGGATGTAAAATTAAGAACATTCTCCCCAAAGGACTGTGTATCTTCAACCCTGCTCCCCACTGCGAGGCTTGTGGTTAGATCTTTATCTCCAACTGTCTGAAAATAACCCTTGCTGCAAATGATCAGTCGCTAATGCCATACCCCTTATCCAAGGAGGACATCTTCCAAGGACCACTGAGAAGCCAGAGGTTTCTGCTAAATTCTTTGCAAATTACAGAAATAATAGAGCAGCAACCGCGTGTGGGTGGAAATGTCTCTGCGAAACAAGAAGGTCACATCCTCTCAGGTGACTCCACTGACAGCTTTGCTGTCACGTTAGCACAGAATTGCTTCTGTGATGGACTCAGCTTGGGAGACATTCAGAAGCACTACAGAGCCCCAGCTGGGCTCAGACCCAGACAGAGAGGTAGGAAATTTCTGCCAGCTGCTATTTGGCCAATCACCTGAATTTGTGTAAAAATAAGGCCCATAGATCTGATGTATAGATAGACTTCTTTTTTTCCCAGGAGCATAGCAAACCCTCTCCATGTGCTATGAATCCCTTTTCTAACTTTGGACTGGTGTCCCTGTTTGAAAATTGTGACTACACCAGAATTAGTTCAAGGTCTGTTCTTACATGTTAAGTCGCTTTAGCAAAGGACTTTGTCCCCACCCATATCCAATGAACAGACCGCGTAAAACCTCCGATCCTTAATTTGTACCTCTCAACCCAGAGGTTCTCTGTTAATCACCTACAGAAGCAGGGTTGCTACTGGTTTGATTGACACATCGTTTAGCTCTGTGCTTGTACAACCCCTAGCACAGACAAGCACATAAACTTTGGAATTATTGGTAACAACCTGGTAGCAAAATTATCGCCTGGTGGGGAAGAGGGAGTCTCAATGGCATGGAACAACCTCCAACCACTTCTTAGTGTCCCTGAGTCCGCTTCAAGTTTCCCCAAGATCTCTATACAAACGGGATCATGGCAGCTGGAGGAACCCTTTCTGGCTTCGAGGACAATTTCAAATTCAACTAATTCCCCATCAAAACAAAGATGTGGCTTTGGCAAGCTCTGACATAGTTTCCAAGAGCAGGCAGCAAACTAGCTCATCAAGGGTTTTGAATGAGGCAGTGCTCCTTAGGTGAGCCCTGGATGAGGCCAACACTTCATGCTCCATGCACAAATGCAATTGCCTACCCTTTCCCTCGTCTCGTTGGTGAGGAACTTGGCACATTCACTGTAGTTTGCCCAGGTGCGGTTGTTGCCTGGGACCAACTCCCAGCTCCCGTTCAGGTCACACCGGCGATAAGCATGGCCTGTGGGAGAGAAACGAGAGACAGAGTAAACGGGACCAGACCTGGTAGAACAGGAGAAACTTCTTCCAAGGGTGGATCCCACCAACCCTGATGCCTCCTGCCTGCTTTGAAGCTCAGCTGCAAGAACACAATTCCCATCTCCTTAGCGACTTTATCAATTTTCTAGCTGAGAAACACCAGAGAGCTAATAACAAGTTGCACTTAGTTTAGGTTAAGATATTGGGTCTACAAACCAAGGAGAGAAGCTTTGAAAAGTCCCAAAGCACAGAATCACCCTCAGAGTTGCAGCTCTCCCTACGAAAATAAACAGTGATCTATATTGTGCTGCTCATTGTTTACAGATTCAGTGCATCTCAAGATAGATTTTTCTATGGCTACCCTCCTCATGATGATGGAGAAAGGAGAGAAGGCAAGGTTTCATCTCGGGATTCAGCTGGCAGATGAAAACATCCATGTTCAGATGTCTGTGTGGGGGTATCATTACATGAACTGTGTGTAAACCGCCCCATTACAGCTAACAGGGATGAAACCAGTCAACAGATCTATCTGTCCTGTGACTACAGAGGGAGAGCTTATAGACACCTCTGCATCTAAGGGTCTTAATCTGACTCCCACCCTAGCTGATTTGACCAGTGGACATCAGTGAGGTGGGGAATCTGTGCCATGTTGGGTTATGGAGAAAAAAGGGATGGATTGCCTGTTCCTCCTGGCCTCTAATGTGAAGTGCATGTGCAGGGGTCTCTGCGAGAAGTCATCAGCCAGGGGTTAAGCTGCCTCAGCTCACAATCCCTTATAGAAAAGGCAGGACAGACTGTGTGCAACCAGGGTGCACTGGAATATCATTACTTGTTTTCTGAAAACAGCATCAGCGCTCTGCTGGGAACATATAGTCTTAATTCTCTAATTTTTCCGTCTTTGGGTGCACAGCTTTGCCTGAGAGAAGAGAATGCTTTAGCTTTGAAAATACACTGAGGAGCGAGTGTACTTCAATTGCTTCTAAAAACGTGCACAGACTTTGCGGCACCACAAGCAAGCCAAGAAACGTGCTGCCCGAGGGAAAGTGAGATAGGGAGGAATTCACATGTTCTGGTTACCAGTGCTGTTCTCGGGTACCCACCGTAGGGGTCTGGGCCGAGATCAGGGGCTAGAAATAACAAACCCGTGAAGTGAAGAATATAAATTGGAAGAATATCTTGTGGGTTTCTATTGCTATGCAAAGTTTGTGGCGTCAAACAAATACAGGTTTGTAACGCTGCAAGGCTACCCAGTTGTAAGCAAGTAACTGGTGCTTATAATGCCCCATTACAGTCTGGGTGGGGCGGGTGGGAAATTTGTCATTGTTTAGGTTAAAACAGAGCTTTTCTTTCAGCATAAAAAAATAATAGCTCTTTCTTTACTTCCTTTTCCCTGGCTTTACTCCTGTTTGGAAGGCAGTCACCATGTGATAAAAAAGGGATGCTAAAGAGGATTTCTAATTTTCTGACTCCCAGGCCTCCCCTTGGTGCAGCTTACCAGGCTCTGCTGCCACTGAGGACACCACCTACCTTTGTGATTGAAGTCATAGATGTACTCGGGACACGGCATAGCCACCACTTTGCCTGGCACACCTTCAGGCCAGCAGACAATACCATCCCACTCAGGAAGACAAAAGCCATCTGTGGAAGAGACACAAAGATAAAGAGGAGTCACTGGACAGGCAGAGGCGGCACTAATGTCCCACCTTTTGGAGAGGGCTCTCCGTGAGAAAGCCAACGCCACTGTCACTCAATTCAAGAAAGCCGCTTTTAGGCATCATTGCAATTTTCTTCTTAGTGTTCAGCTCCAGAAGGTGCAGCTTCTCCCAAGTTTTATTTCAGAAGGGCACGGTCAGACGTGGGATAACAGCTGAGCACTCTCTGAGAGGGTCAAGGATTCTGGAAAATTGCTTTTCCTTGTGTGCTGGAAGAAATGAAAATGGCGCAGGAGAACAGAGTGGAGAACAGGAGGACTTGAGCATTCAGGACTCTGCAGACTGACGGGCAACCTGGAGGTGCCCAAGGGAGCTTGGCTGGGTATAGCCTTGATACGGCAGCACAGATTTGAGCCTAGGCTACCAAGGAGCTAGACTATGCTGTGGCTACATTACTGTGAGGCTCAAAGCTAACAGTTCAGGCTTCCCTGAAAGGTACTCACGCCCATAGAGTAGACTGGCTGATTTAATGCCTACAGACCGTTAATCCAAATTCAGCTGTAATTTTAAGTTATTATTTACACCAGCCAGTGCTACGCTATACCGCAATGCTTTGCTGCTTTCTCAGATGCGCTTCTGTGCCTGAATTTGGGTGCGCTTTTAAGTAACACTAAGACTAGCAAGAATCTGTAGAGAGGTGTCTGTGGCAATATTTCTCACCGTAAATAGAGAATATTTCATTACCTTGCTTCATAAGGAGTGAAACAATGGAATTTCCGTTTCCTAAAGATTTGCATCCTTTTCCATCTGACATCCTTTTCGCCTATGACCTCACTAGTCCCAGCTTCCCTCTCCCTCCATTTCCCTGTGATGTCACGGTGGGGCAAGATGCAGGTCATGCACCGATTGGTTCGGAGCCGTGCCTACGCTAATTGGCTGGCAGTGCAGACACGCTGATTGACCAGTCGCCTCCTGCCAAGCACAGCGTACAATTGTGGAGTTTTCCCAGCTTTCGCCCCTGCTTACTCACTGTTTTGGATTTCTGCCCTTTGCTCAGTCACAGGTTTTCAGAAAAGGAGCAGAAGGAGAATGGGCAGGTGGAGAAATCACATGAGCCCCGTTGCCTTAGGAATGCAAATACTCTGGGAACGGTTTCTCTCTGTTGTACCACTTTGCTAGGCTCGCTGCTACTTCCTAACCTTTTGAGAGGGGAGTGGTGGGGTGGTTGTTACAGGCTTTTTCTTTAAATCATCCTTGTTCTCGCTTTTTGTTCATTGAAGAAAGCTAAAATAGCCCTGAAGGAGAAATCCTGCCTCCCGCCATACACAGATCTCCCTCTTCCCTCTGTGTATGTTAGTTTATTTGCAGACATCTGTGATTTATGTGCTTAGCGCAAGGAAAAGCAGAGATACAAACCAAGAAAACAGTCCTTTCCCACATTTTATGTCTGCCTTTTTTCCCAAAACCTTTTTTTGAAAATTGGCAAGTATACAAGTATATATTTAAACTTCTTTAATTGTCATTTTGCAATTCTCCAGAACTTGAGAAGTAATTAAGCAGGTCTTCTATTGACCCGTAATTATGAGAAGCTTCGCTTCTCTCTTCACAAACGGAGGTACCAGCCAATCATTTAGGGGCTCCAGCATCATGTCTTACATGAGCACGTAGGCTAAGAGGGTCATGAAGGAGCTCTGCAGCCCTCGGGGTTTGCCACCAGCCTCTGAAGCAGCTGAGATACCAGCGATGGAGGCAGACTGCCCTGGGAGATGGGCTGCCCACCCTCCCGGCAGTTTCATCTTCCTCATTGTCTCTTCATTCAGCCTGCAAGGGACAAAGCCAGAACTTATCCATATTTAGAGGGGCTGAGAAATCCTCCAGGCTTCTTGAAAGCTGTGGGAATTGACCTCATTTCCATACTGCTTTAAAAAGAGGGAAGTCAAAACCCGTTCCCCACCTCTTACATCCTTCCAGCTTGCCAACCACCCATTTCTGCAGCTTTTGATCCATAAGCTCCCAGTCCTACAAGGGAGCAAGTTCCCATTCAGACGTGGATGTTCGACGTGGGCTGCATTTCCAGTCCCTGAGGAAGGACGACGCACCCAAATCTAACCCGGTGCTTACATACGCCTTTGCGTTGGGCTGTATTAACCGCACCCATCCGTTAAACTCCAGCTGCAGTAGAGTATTTGAAGCGAAAAGCAAAAACCGGTGAATCTGCCCCAGCTCTGCTTTCAGAGCAGCATCTGCCCTCCGTACCAATGGCAGCCTGTGAAGGAGTTTATCAACAGCGTATAAAGTGTCTGACAGAGAGGAGTTACATGCAAATCAAAATAAAAGAGAACAGCCTGCTCTTATCTGCGAAAGAGCTCCACTAGTAAAGAAATGATAAGCACGGCCAAGATCTCAGCATGTTTCATTAATATCAAAGCTAGTGCCTCAACAATCTTTCAACCAAACAGTAATTTTTCCTTTATAATGAATGTGCTTTCACAAGATTAAATAAGAATCCAGGATTGCTTTAAAGACCTTTGGCTGGTGCGGTGCCCTCCAGGGTCGGAGCTGACAGTGGTCAATTCAGTTTGCTGGTATTTTAGGACATGAAAAACAGCAGAAAAACTCATAGCTTAACAGCTGATTTCTAATCTTTAATTTAGTGCTGATGAAAAGGACCAGACTAATCACTGCCTATCTTCTAAAGCATTAACTGGGAGGGAGGGTAGAGGAGCTAAAACTCCTCAGCTGATAAAAAGGAGGAAGTTTATTGCATCTTTTCTGCTTCCAGTCACATTAGAGGAAGAATAATACTACATTTCCTATTCATGAAAACTGGGAAAGCCCTTCCCTTTGGCTCATTATGTTGCAGGATTACTTACACTGTGAAAAACAGTTTATTTATTTTTCAGTTCTCTGGAAGGATCAAAAGAAAAAGGAAAATAAGTGCCCCACAAAATTTGGATTAGGACAAAATGTTATTGTCTCTGAGGTTTTTTGCAGACAAGAAAGTAAATAAAGATTTCATTTAGCCCTCAAAGTGGTCTTACTTAAAATAAAACCAATTCTTTTTACAAAATAAATAAGTTTGGGTAAACTTTAAAATGAATGCTGTGGAGAAACAACATTGAGGAGAAAAAAATTCATCTGAATGTCATGCTCTGAAACGCTGAGAGAAAAACCTTCCACTTTTTTAAGATCTTCAGAACAACCTGCAAAGGTCAGCCTTCACTTGTAAGTAGGTTCATTGAGTATCACACTGCAATATTTGTCCAGAAATTCTTAATGCGGAAAAATATCTGGTGGGTGCGCCCTAGTTATGCTGTAAACATACACACGCACACATTTGCAATGGACTCATTCAGAAGAAAACTGATGTTTTCTGGATAACAGAGTATGCAATTGTTTCTTTTTGGGCACTTTGATCCCCACACTCGCCCCCAAAAGCAGAGGGTTGAAGGCTCTGTGCAGGAAACACAGTGCAAACTGGTGTTGGGACACCTCTGGACTGCTGCTTTGTCATGTGGACAATTTGGGGAGCCATCAGCTGCCCCAGAAATTTGAAAAAAAAGATCATCTTTGCTGCCTCTCACTGCGTCTGCAATCTTTCCGCGCCTCTGTGTATTGACCCGTGGAATTGATTTATTAAAGCCGATAAGGATCTGGTTGGAATTGACCCTCAGAAAGCATCTGAATCACTCGAGAAAAGATGCAAATGACTCTGTCGTCGTTATCATGAACTGTCACAACACAAAGAAACCTCTTTAACGTCCTCTCCATCTCTCCATCATCCCCTGTCTCTCTCTCCCAGCTCCATGCTTGGAAAACCCATTTCAGCCAAATTTGAAGGAGGGGTAAGACATCTCAGTCATCATTTCCTTCCTGCAAATTTCACGGTGATTGATGATTAGTAGAGGGAAGGGCAGGTGAACATTTGGCAGCTGCCACCTGGCCAACCAGCCTTTGCTGACTGACCAGCCAACTGGCACGTGCATAGCTTAAAATTAGGCACAGCATGGCTGTTTCTTGCCAATCCAGGGCTCCCTGGGGGCAAGGGGAGAGGAATTGGGTCGGGGAGAGGGACTGCAGTTATTAGTCTGTGGTAGGGGGAAGCTTGGGGGGGGACATCCACAGGTCAAGCCAGGTGCCTCTGGACCTCCTGGTTGAGAAGTTCCTACATTGACTGAAACTCTCGGAAAACATTTTTCAAAAGGAAATATTGACTGACGTCAGGACCAGCCAGACTTTGTGACTTCTGGATCCACATTCCTGGGTTTTAATGCAGCCAAAAGCTGTTTCTCCCCTCTATGTCACACCTGTTGTCCCAGACAGGAGCCCCACCGTCCTTCTCTCACTCCTATCTCTAATACCTCCCTTCCTCCCATCTAAGGAGACAAACCATCGACCTTCTGATAGGACAAGGGGTAATGGTTTTAAACTAAAAGAGGAGAGATTCAGACTAGATATAAGGAAGACATTTTTTACGCTGAGGGTGGTGAAGCACTGGCACAGGTTGCCCAGAGAGGTGGTGGATGCCCCATCCCTGGAAACATTCCAGGTCAGGTTGGACGGGGCTCTGAGCAACCTGATCTAGTGGAAGGTGTCCCTGCCCACGGCAGGGGGGTTGGACTAGATGACCTTGAAAGGTCCCTTCCCACCCAAACCATTCCATGATTCCGTGATTCCCCACATCTCTTCCTTCCTCCCTCACTCCACCCCATCTCCTCCGTGGCACCTTTACCATTAATTTCACCAGCTTGAGACCACCGATGTGATAACTAGGACCAAATTCTGCACCTTCTGCCGCCAACTTTCTCCTATTTTACTCACTCTAGAGGTCACTTAACAACTGAGCTGATGATGAAATGGGGAGGGAAAATACCATATATTCCATTGGTATTGTGCTGGAATCCAAACAAAACTGTTCTTTTTGTTTGTTTTCCCAAATATTTCCTTCAAACATTTTTTTCTTGGTTTATAAAAATATTAACAGTACTAACAACTTGGCTTCTCTCTGTTGTTTTCCTTTTCTCTCGGTGATTTCTCAAAAGAGATCCACACTGAATTACAAGAAGAAATCTGAAAAATGGTGAGGAGTTTCAGGAAAACAATAAAAAATCCACAAGCCGACAATTTTTCCTGATGGCTATACTTTAAAATAAAAAAAAAAAAAAAATCAATTTTTACAACCTTTTTTATAAGCTGTCATTGGAAAAAAAAAATCCACCACCTGCAAGTAGTGTGCTTTTGGCATGCTAAAAATAAGTCAGTCTCTCCTGAGATACTGTTAACAATATTTAGAGGCTTAGATAATCAGAAGGGAGCCAGTTCGTTCTAAATGCTGATTGAAAAGCTCTTGAAAATTTCTTTTTTTTGATGAAAAATAGTTTGAGGGTTCAAATATGCTGTTTGGATTGATACAGGTGGGTAGGTTTGGGACACGAAGTCGCATGTTCCAAGTGAACTGGGAATGCAAAACATTTCTTTTCTTGGAAGAAATAGGATTCACTGAAGATGTAAGTCAAAAGGAATTCATAAACTTTTAAGAAAACAAGTAAATCTCATACATATCCCACATCCTAAGTCTCTTGGATGTGTATCAGTCATTCAGGCAACGCTGAATGGAGGATATTGCTTCTCTCTCAGGCATATATGTATGTGGGTGAAGCTCCTCCAAATTCAGAGCCATAAATCTGATGGATGGAGACAGGGAAGGTAGGAATTGCACTGGAGTTTCTCATGTCTACAGACCACCATCGACCACTCTAGTGCTGACGAAATTAGTCTCGCAGGACAACATGAGGAGCTGGAAGTGAGGCAAGACCTTTTTCTTCCGCAGAGACTTCGCAGACGCCTCATTCTGGTGTCTTCCTGTCTGTCTCTGTAGTTTGATATGAGTTCAGGGAGACAGGGCGATTGTACTTGTGGAGAAAGTGAGGATCAGTGACCACCACGCTCCCTGACTACAAACCTAACACAGGCAGGTAAGTGAGGTTGGTAAAAGTCAACTGCTGAGGCAGGGACTGAAGCTTTGTCTTCTAAGACTTATTTTGCTTCTTCATCCCATAGTAGTTTGCTAGAAGAGGCTTCACAGGTCCTGAGACATCCTTGCTACTGGTCAGACAAAATAACCTCTCTGGGGAAAAGCTCATAAGTTCCTTTGTTGAAAAGGAAGAGAAAGAAAAATCTTCCAGCAATAGGGAAGGACTGGCAGGGTGGGAAGATTTCGCTGGTGGCCCTGGAGGAGAATAAAAGGCTTGGTCTGCTTAATCCAACAAGACAGAACGAGAAAGAAGGTTTTTCTCATCCTATTGGTAAGCAGTATGAATGGAGACGAGCTACAAAAGTGGAAAATGATGCAAAAATAAACAGGTGTAAACTGGCAGTGAACAAAGCTTGTACTGGAAATTAAGAGAGAGCTTCTATCCTTCAGATGAGTCATGTTTGGGATGAGGTCAGTAAGTTTCATGTCCCCGGGTGATTTTAAGACGGTATCATTAGAGCAAATGGAGGCTGCGGCACTAATGGGGCTAGGAGGAGAACACCATGTCACTCACAGCTTCCTCTTGAGCTCTGCTGCCATCCTCGCGCTGGGACAGGTCAGTGCATCTTCATCCTACTTCAATATCCTGCATGCTGCTGTCTCATGATCAACAGAGTCACTTGTGCTTCCCAAAGACACTTCAGTTTTCCAGCTGGCTACCTATCTCCACTCCAGATCTCAGAAATAACCTTACTTATGCTGGGGGCAATCACTTCCAAGGACAAGAGAAATTCCCAAACAGTCCAGATTACTCCTTCCTTCCTTCTCAGGTACAAAGATGCCAACACAGCTCCCGTATGTAATTATGCTCTCATCTCTTGGTCTCGAGACACCCAGCTCATCACTCCCTCAAGACAAGCTAAGCCACAGCAGAGCTCAGCCTCTCTTTCCACCACTACATCCCTGCACCAGTGTCCTGGTTTCGGCAGGGATAGAGTTAATTTCCTTTCTAGTAGCTGGTACAGTGTTTTGGATTTAGGATGAGAACAAAGTTGATAACGCACGGATGTTTTAGTTGTTGCTAGGTAATGCTTACACAGGCCAAGGACTTTTCAGCTTCCCATGCTCTACTGACTGAGAAGGCTGGAGGTGCACAAGAAGCTGGGAGGGGGCACAGCCAAACTGGCCAAAGGGACATTCCATACCATGGGACGTCATGCTCAGTACATAAACTGGGGAAAGCTGGCCGGGGGGGCCGCTGCTCGGGGACTGGCTGGGCATCGGTCGGCGGGTGGTGAGCAATTGCACTGTGCATCACTTGTTTTGTGTATTATTGTTATTATTATCATATTATTATTATCATTTTATTTCAATTATTAAACTGTTTTTATCTCAACCCACGAGTTTTTCTAACTTGTGCTCTTCCAATTCTCTCCCCCATCCCACCGGGTGGGGGGGAGTGAGCGAGCGGCTGCGTGGTGCTTAGTTGCCGACTGAAATTAAACCACGACAACCAGTAAGGGTCACCTCCTCTCGTTTCCTGATGCATTTCCTATAAGGCGTTTTTTTTTACTTCTCAGCCTGTCAATCCAGCTCACTCAAGTCCTCAGCTTCAGCTGAAGGCAGCCCCAAGGGTTCAGGCAACAAAGCCCCCACTGAAATACAGACTTCAGTCTGAGGGACGTGTTGGGAGAGATGGTGTTAAATGCTACTTTCACCTACTGCCTTCCCAGGGCTGTTCTGGGGCAGGGACTCAGGTCACCAGCAGACAGCTCCTCCTCGTCCAGCTCTGCAGAGGACATACCACCACCACGAAATAAGCACTTTGAGAAGACAAGGCATGTGGAAACGCGTCAGTTCACCATCTAACTAGAAGTTACCAGCACCTCATCAAAATGCACTGAATGACATGTTCCTCTAATATCAATCACAATAGGGCAGGTATATGCCTGCCAGGTATAAGTCAGAAAATCTGATTTACTTCTCTGCATCTGCGTGCCGTTTTATCACAGACCATCTCTGCCCATCTTCTAAGGCTAGACTGTAAAATCCTCCAGGCAAGGCATGTGTCTCAGTGCCTAGAAGTGTCTGAAGGTTACTATTATAGTGTACCCATTCATCTCATCATTGCTTGGACTGTCATGAATACTCCCTTACAGCAGTACCGTACTACAGAGTAGTTACAGAAGCACAGATTACCGTAGTTTTAGAACAGATGTGCCTTGCAGCTCTCCTTAGCCCTTGAGGGTTGAAATCTCAGGGCATGGAAATTGTAGTCGTTATCACAAGCCAATATGGTATTCAGGATGGAGCAAGCAAATGCTCTGTTTGATGTCATTGCTGCGGGACTTGCCTTTTGAAGGCAGAAAGGCCAGTCCCAGAGTGCTTTGTGAAAGGGCTGCACCACATACATCTCTCATTTTGCTCTTTCTTCGTCTCTGCTTGCCCACCTGAGCCTAGTCAGAAAGCCCAGCATGACGCAGGTTGCTTTGGTGGAAGAGAGAGGAAAGGAGAGGCATATTTGGGCCATGCCTGCTCACTGCTCAGACTGTATCCCCAGGGTGCAATGAGGGCAATTCTCTCCTGCCTGTTACTTTTCCCTCGCCTCCTCCCTCCTTTCCTTCCCCCCCAGTCTCAATTCCAATTTCTGTGCAAGTGGTACATGCATGTGGAGAACACATTAAAACCATCTGCGAGGCTGCTTGGCAGCTGGATAAATGCAAACACGGTCTTGAGGTGTTTATCTAGGGGTATGAAATATAAATCAGCCCGACTTATTCTGGCACCATGCAAGGCACCAGGGAGACCACATTTGGAATACGGTGTGTAATTGTGGTCACTCTTTTACGGGAAGGACATTTGGTGGATTGGAAACAGGCAGGGAGGAGCAACCAAAAAAATGACCCGGCATTTTGGGACAGGAGGGGGAGAAAGGGAGGCTTGGAGGGCCACTGCCTCTGTGTGGGGGTGTCTGGTGTTGCAGATGCATTTCAAACCTGGCTGTCAGAGCACAGGTGGATGAGTGCCTGCATATGTGTATGTATAGATCTGTAGGTGGGTATGTCTGTAGGAAGGGGTGTGTATTGTTGTCGACCTGTGTTGTGCAATGCAGGGGGAGCATGTGTCTGTTTTGGGGAAAGATGCTCTGCATGCATCCGAGGGCATTTGCATGGGTAGCTGGGAACACGGTGCTGCCGTGTCTCTCAGTGGAGTTGTGCGCAGCGTGTCCTGTGCCAGTGCATGCATCTCTGAACATCTCTGCGTGCGTATGGGTACTGTGTGCTGGCCAGCATGAGGGGAGGGTGAGGAGAGGGGATGGATGGATGTAGGTTCTGCCTGTTACTATTCAGAGACCTTTTCTGGTCTACACACGGGTGTTTAGTGGGCAAAACACCCCTTGCATGCTCAGCCCTGGAGGAACTGGATTTTGGAGGGGAAGGACGCATGGGCCAGGGGCTGTTCCAAGTCACAATCTGTCTTTACTCCCCCCAAGGTAGAATGGGAAAGTCACAAGGTTAAAAGTGCTACCAGACAGTTGCTAGCATGACACAGCTCCAGAGAGCTGGCTACACTGACATCACTAGCCCATTTCACATGCTGCCTGTCCACTCACTGCACTCACAACCTGAAAGAAGAAATATCACCTTCAACGTCCCATCCGATAACACCCGACCTGCTGCTACTGGCCTGGCTCAGCCCAGGCATCCTTCTTTCCTCATTCCAGTACATCTAGTCCTTCCAAAACCCTCCAGGTCTCCCTCTGAGAGGGGATAGTGTTGGTCATATCAATCATTAAAGTAAGCGTAGAAATAAGGTTGATAATTACTATTGCAGTTTAGCCACCCTATGTACTGTTTTTCACCCTTTCTCCATGTTACTTTACATATCTAACACATGGACCATTCATGCCTATCACAACTCCTGAGACCTATTCCTCCTGTGCATTGCAAGACCTATACAGCTGCTCAGCAGACATTTCTCAATGGGATTGGAAGCTCTTGGCCCATAAACCTTTGCAGGTAGAGGCCAGCTGTTGGTATTTCCTATCTCTTGCTAGCTCTAATTCAGGCATGACTGGCAAGTAGCCACCGGTGAAGAGCTGCAAGCCCTAGCTAGTCGTCACAGCTTGCTGACTTGAATGGTAGCTTTGGTAGATGGGTTGGGTGGGAGATGACATCTCTCTGTGGGGTTTCAGTGCTCTTTTGACCCATCCCAGAACCACAGATGCAATGAGAAAACCCAGGCTTGACCAAGACTCACTGATTGCATCTATACTAGTGTCCTGGTTTCGGCAGGGATAGAGTTAATTTCCTTTCTAGTAGCTGGTACAGTGTTTTGGATTTAGGGTGAGAACAATGTTGATAACACACCGATGTTTTAGTTGTTGCTGAGCAGTGTTTACACTAGTCAAGGACTTTTCAGCTTCCCATGCTCTGCCGACTGAGCAGGCTGGAGGTGCACAAGAAGCTGGGAGGGGGCACGGCCCTGTCGTGGGGACAGCTGACCCCAACTGGCCAAAGGGACATTCCATACCATGTGACATCATGCTCAGTATATAAAGTTGGGGGAAGAAGAAGGAAGGGGGGGGACGTTCGGAGTGATGGCGTTTGCCTTCCCAAGTCACCGTTACGCGTGATGGAGCCCTGCTTTCCTGGAGATGGCTGAACACCTGCCTGCCCATGGGAAGGAGTGAATGAATTCCTTGTTTTGCTTTGCTTGCGTGCGCAGCTTTTGCTTTACCTATTAAACTGTCTTTATCTCAACCCATGAGTTTTCTCACTTTTACCCTTCCGATTCTCTCCCCCATCCCACCGGGGGGGAGTGAGCGAGCGGCTGCGTGGTGCTTAGTTGCCGACTGAGATTAAACCACGACAGCTAGTCAATACAACAGACCATAGCCCATTTTCAGGCCCTTCAAGTCCAGCATGGCTTATATCCACGATCCACGAATCTGAACCCCCCCCTCATGCACACCCCAGAAGAACGGTCTTGTCTGTGCTGCCATCTTGAAAGGTCTCCTTGTCCATGCTGGCCCCCAGATGGTGTCCACTGGGGCAGTGACAGCCGTCCCAGGCCAAAACTGTGCTGGGAGCATGCTAACAAGGGACAGTTTGGTTGTTTACAGCACAGTATGTGGGCCAGTGTTCTGGCCCTGCGTCACTGAGCCACAAGGACTGAGAATAGAAACAGAAGGAAGATAGAAAGCAGGAGAAGATATGGGTTTATAGCGGTCTGGGGTGTTTAGGGCAAATCCTGAGTGCCCTGGATGCCTTTTGTCTCCCCTAACTTCTAAGGCACCTGAGGCTACTCATAACCTCTGAGGAGACCCTGGCAGGCTGGATATCAGGGGCTGGTGCTTGAGGCTCTGGAGAGAAAACCAGGAACAGATCCCGGGCTTCTGCAAGCCCAGAGAGAGCCTGGGCTTGGGTATAGGTCCTTTAGGGACAATGGAGCCATAAACTCAGATGCGCAACCCACACACTTTAGGTAAATACACATGGCTTCTCAACTAAAAATAACCCCTTTCCCTAGCAAATAGGTTTATTTATTAAAAAAACAAGCCATTTTGAGGCAAGCTGCAACACCTAGCACTCTGAGAAAGGATTGCCGATGGCCTTTGCTAATAACAGGTTTGTATAAAAATCTCATTTTCCCCCACAAAATGTCCCATCTCCTTTTCCAAACCAGGGAAAGACAGGCTTTTAATTCATGGGTGAAAAAAAAAAAAAAAAATCAGGTCTGATGGCTTATGGCTGGGAATTTCACTTCATCCCCTTCCAGGTTTAACTTTGGGGTGGCATCAGGCTGCCCACCATGGCTGAAATGTAATATTTGTGTATGTAGAAGAGAAATTTTAGGGTTTCCTGTTCTTTCCGAAAGGCTTTCATCTAGAGACTAAATTTAAAGAAAAAAAAAGGGGGGGGGGAGAGAGAGAAAAGAAGAAAGGAAGCCAAATGCTTGTGGGGACAGGTTTTTGGTTTTTTTTGTTTTAATATTTTGGGTCTCCGTCCCTCAGTGCCTTGGCCAAAAGTGGCAGATGACGCACATATCCCGAGGCAGGCCTGTGTGGAAGCACACTGAACTGGCTCAGCCCTGTCTCCCCATGGCACAGGTCCATGTGGGGCTGTGCCCATGTCACCCCATGGCTCAGAGTCCATGGCAGGTCCTCAGGCTCAGAGATACACCTGGGAGGTGGCCAGGGGACAGAAGACATTGTACGTCATCTGTCCTAGGAGGACAGGAGGAGGCTCAGCCTCCACTAGCTAGCATAAAACTAAAAGTTAACATTTTTACAGGGGAAAAAGGGAATTTGGAGTTTTTACACATAAACAGTGGTTCATTATTGCTGAAGAAAGTTTAGAATTTTATCATTGTTTTACATTTTCATTTGCTAGGACTTTTCTTTGGACTATCAACCCTGCTAGCCATCGCACATGTAACAGCCGCATGTTCCCACTGTCCAGAAACACTTGGCACGTCTACTGTTCACCCTGATGCTCCTTAGTCCCTAATTCAACTATTGAAATGTGGCTTAGACACACATCTAAATAAACTGCATCTGGTTTATTTCAACTGAACAAGATATTGCTGAACCATGGTAGCAGATAACATATTTGAACACTCCACTTGACAGCTAATTGCCTGACAACGTATTTGAATACTCCACTTGACAGTTAATTGCCTGATCTTTCAGGGCATGGGCCAGGAATCAGATGAAAGTTAAAACCAAGAAAGACAGTGAACATCCCTTCCAGCCTCTGGAAGTCTCCTTCTAATGAACATCTCCTTTCGGTCTCTACAAGATGGGTGGACACTACTACTCTCCATACTCCTATCAACTCTTTCCTTTTTTCACAACATGCAGTTCAAGTTTTAGGCCCACTGTACTGTTTTTTATGGCCATTTTTAGTAGCTGGAGCTACATTAGGATCAGCCCTTTGGCACAAAGACAAAGCTAATGTTGGCCGTGCTTGTGAGGGTGCAGGTTGGTTGGGAGAACAACGTAACCACTCACTGGCCATTTTGATAGGAGCTGCACTGGAAACTGCTGCCTTTCGGCACTGCACCGTGAGGCACATGGCACTCGCTAATAATCGTGCAGGCTGAAGAAAAGAAAACTGTGGATTTAATAAAACTGAGACAGTAAAAACCAGCAAAGGGAAAAGGACAATGCTAAGTGGAACGGATGGGAGACCAAGGTCTTCCTGCTTCCAGAGTACGGTGGAGCGTGATCCAAGGTACTTATCTCTTCTGGGCTGGCTGCTTCCTGGGGAAGAGCTCATGAAGTCCATGCACAGGCAGGATCACATTTTCCACTCGAAGAGCCAGTTCTGGTGTGTGTCTCCATGCCAAATCCAAGCCTGTGCTGGAACAATGATGCACGGAAACCTGCTCCTCAAAATCTCATTTCCCCTCTTGGGGGCAAGCAGTGGTGCTGGACTCACACGTCCCTCCCATAGTGTGTCTTCTTCACTTGTGTTAATCCACGTAGCCATTTCTAGCCTGCGATTGCCAAGTAAATGCATTAGGAGTGGGTAGCTGCAAGGTTAGAGAGGGAACAGCAGATATCAGCCCAAAATCAAGGTTCGGAGCTGATCCAGAATACCTCTCATCTCTTAAGACCCATGGATATCTCTGAAATTCAGATTTTTCCCTTTTTAAAATGTTGGTTGAATGAATATCGGAGGGGGAAAAAAGTAAGTTGCAGTGCTGAACTGTGGGAGAAATCGATGTATCTGCGATAAATCAATGCCCTCACTGAACTGAACGGGAATCTGCCAGTTTATACCAGGAAAAGAACTGGCCCATGAAATGCACTCAGCAATGAGATGGGTAAAAGAGGAGGAGAACCCAGGTAGCCGTTGCACTGCAGGAAATTTCAAATGTGTTTTCCTCATTTCAAAACAAAACTGGAGGCTTTAAAGCCAGAGTGATGACGAGAGTTTTGAGTTTCAGTCAAGTGGGATTTGTCCAAAGATTTTCATCAGTTTCTGTCGACCCGAATTTGAATCTTTGTAGCCTCACCTTGAATTCCAGGACAAAAGGAAATGTGGTTTGTGGCTTGTGCCCTGGCTGAAGAGTAAGGAGATGAGAATCCAAATCTTGGCTCTGCCACAGACTCTCCTTTGAGATCGGAGGTGAGGCGTTGAATATCCCTGTGCGTCAGCTCCCAAGAATGAGGACAGCAGCCCTACCAAACTTTCATGCCAGCTTACGTGATATTTCTTTCTATCTAAAAAATAAAAAAAAAACCCAACAAGGTGTCCCAAATTCCCTCACTGCTTCCAAAAACACAGATCATTGACTGTTATGGACTGGAGTAAATCACAACACTGGGCTGCAGTCACACCCAGGCAGAGGCAGGATCCAAGCAGCCCTCTGCCAGGTGGTATCTGGCAACTTCTGATGAACTGGGATACGCATGAGTCAAGGGTGATCGCAGGACAGGATTTGACAGCACTTAGTAGATCCATACACCCCTTGATGTGAAGTGGGGCTGCATGGGAGCAATGAGAGAAGGCAATGGGGGATAAGTCAGCTTGGGTTTTCAAAACCTCAGATGTTTAGCAGGTAATGCTCAATGCAGTGCTGCTCACACCAACACCTTTCTTTCCTGGCACCGCTCCTTTCCCTGCAATGGCTTTCTTGTTTATGTGGCTGTGTGATGAACCAGATCAGGAAGCTGATCCAGCTGAAAAAGAAACCTCCTCCAAAAAGGCTCTTTCTCAGGTCAATCAGTTGCGCCATTGGCCCTGCCCATACTTGCATGCTAAAGGGAATCTGAAATAGCAAATGAAGTCATGCTTTTTGGTGATAAGAAAACTGGCCTCTGTGTACACAGAGGTCCTTAGCACCTCTGTCACCATAACTGAGTTCTGCTCGGCCCTTGTTAGCCACGCTGTCTCATCAAGGATGTAGGCTTATGCTGAAGTCATTCCTTCCCTTTGTCACAGAGATGCCCTGTAGGACCAGTTCAAGACATGACATGCAGTTAGGAGTCCATGGGACTCCATCTTGTCCTTGTCTGAGAGAAGAGTCATTACTGCCGCCTCTTCACACCTTCCATCTGGCTGCCTCTGAGCTGGCGGAAAAACAGTGCTTCATTCAGTCTGGTTCAAATCCAGGTATGAACTCGAAGTGTTGATGAGACCAGCTTTGCAGGAAGAGGTCCTCAGAAGGCTCCTTGGAGAAGTAGAGGCTGTCTGCAGAAGTGCACACCCCCATTTCTCATGGCTTAGAGAGCCATGAGAGGGAAGTAGCCCTGCGTGCCCATAGCAATGGATGCGTCTCTCAAAGTCCTCTTCTGACTCCATCCACAAGCTATAACATTGAATGTTGAGGGGTGCAGGACAAAACCCCGGAGCAGAGATGTGAAAGCCAGAGCTCAGGCTGCACAGCAGTCTTCACTTGTTGCAGAACTTGCGTAAGTATCCAGTAGAAAGCAGCTCTAAAACAGCCATGGGGCCAAAGGGCTCTTTTCCTATGACCTCTGTGGTTAAGAGTTTCCCTGGAGAGATGGGACTCTCAAGTCCAAAGCCACTCCTTGTTGACTTGGGCCAGGGATTTTAAGGAGGAACTTTTTCCTTTCCCAAACATTCTACACCACTAGGCTTTCTGCAGGGTTGTCCCACAGTTAGAGTTGCTCCATGCTGAAGGCTGCTACAATGGTCCCAGAAGGATACTGGCTCTACAAGCAGATCATGAGGTTGGGCAGCTGAGATCCAGCTCTTGCACCAGTGCTTTTTGGTACTTTCAGACATAGTGAAGCAGAACTAATGGAAAAGATTTCAATCTCCTTTTTCACCTTTGACACGCTAGGCAGGAAAGCATTGTTTCTGGGAAGTAATAACATAGATTTAGATTCCTTCAAGCAGAGCTGAATGTGAATCTTTTCCCTCACCGCAAACAACTATGTAAGAAAGGCTGAAGAAGTCTCATCCTTTGATGGCTGTATGATGTGCTTTCCTTATGATCTCCCCAAAACTGCTGCCTCATGTGGGCTTGTCCTTTTTCCTTCTTTAGAATGACAAACCAAGCACAGATTTGAACGTGCAAGATAACTGGAAACACCACGCCAAAAAAAAAAAAAAAGAAGAAAAAGAGAGAGACAACATGCAAAGCTCCTCTCCTTTTCCAATGTAAAAGACAGATGAATTACCCAGACCTCCCCTTCTCTCCTTGTCCAGCTCTGTACCTGCTGCATTGTAGTTAGGCCCTCACCAATCTTTGATAATTGAGCCTTGAAGTTTACAGGGAGGAAACAATCCCCCCAGCGAGCCTTAATGCTGTTGGCTTGTGATCCTAGATCCCCTGGGCAGGACTAATCGTAGAAATGTTTGTTGGAAGGGACCTCCGAACATCTCTTGTCCAACCTTCAGCCTTCAAAACCAGCATGAGGTCAGGTCAGTCATGCCTTTGTCTAGCCAACTCTCGAAAACCTCTGAAGATGGACATCCCACCACATGTTCAGGTAAGATATCTTAATGCTAGGCTACCCTCCTAGGGATCAGACCATCATCATCAGTAACCATATCATACTGCAGCGTAAGTGTTAAGTGGTCCATCTAAATCAGCAATCCTAGGTTTAGCCTGTGATCAACATCTGGAGACAGGTGAGAGGCAGATGCTACCCCAAAAGATGCTCTTCTCTGTCCACCAACTCTAGAAGGAGCTCAGATGTTCAAGGTCATCAGTAATCCACCTTTGCTGCACACGACTGTCACCAACACTGTGACAACTTTGGCTCAAATTCGTAATGGCCCCAATGACCACGATTTTTGCTTTATGGGTGACTTCTTCAGCTGAAGTTCACTGTGCCACTGTCATTTACATCAGGTGAAACCGTACTCCCTTACCCCCTTTTGCAAGGCAGATCGTTTGGCCTTGAAGTCCTCCAGGATGCCATGGAGTAGCTCTGCTTTATTACAGACAGAGAGGGCACATTATGCAAACTTTCCAGGGTCTCATGTACGATTCTTATGGCCGTTTATCGACCACATGGGGCAGTTTCTCCCATTTAGAAGACTTCCAGAAACTAGATGTAACACAGGTAGCTTGAACCAGGAGTATATGCTGCCTCCTGCATTGCATACCTTGAGCCTGGGATGATTTGTTTCTTTTTGTGGTCACTTTCATGGTTGTTGTTTTTTTTTTTTGTTGTTTTATTTTCTTGTTGGGTTTTTTTATATATATTTTAAAGGGGCTAAACTGTGCATGTTCCCTTTTGCCCTTTGAATACTAGCCAGATCAATAAATCATTTCAGGCCAAGGGGTGCACTGCTCCCTGTGATCTGTAAACATACTTCTCAGTGGGGCTTGCCCCACCTCTGAAAAGAAAAACAAAATACAGGGGCAGGGGTTGAGTCTCCAGCCTTGCCTTCAGGAGGCACTGGGAGCCGTCAAGACAGGAAGGAGCACGCCTGGCTGCCGTGGGGGAGAACTTGCAAAGGGACGAGGTCCTTTCTGCATCTGATGTGGGGACCATCAGTCTGCATTGCCAGCGGGTAGACTCTGGTATACCTGCTGGCAAGGTATGTACAGCAGGTATACATACAGTGGCATATCAACATCATGGGCTGCCATTATTATCAAACAGAGGGTCAAATGGACCTGGGCACAGCTCTCTGCAGAGTCACTTGTTTTCCTTCCAGGAAAGGCTAGGTCTCGCAGTGCCAAAATAGAATCATAGAATCATAGAATCATTAAGGTTGGAAAAGACCTCTAAGATCATCGAGTCCAACCGTCGACCCAACACCACCATGCCCACTAAACCATGTCCCTCAGCGCCTCATCTACTCGTCTTTTAAATACCTCCAGGGATGGGGACTCCACCACTTCCCTGGGCAGCCTGTTCCAATGTTTCACCACTCAATACAAATGCATCATGAGGGACAACTTTGTCCTACAGCTCTAAAAATCCAGAGACAAGACAAATAGGGGACCTGGCAGGGTGGTAACACAACCCAAGTCCTCCATGGCTGTTAGAAGAGTCCTCCTGCCACCCAAGTGGGTGCTTCTCAGAAATACTCTGTGTGGTATCACAGGAGACTGCCTGAAGGCTTGGGGTGACCACCCAGGATTTATATTGCTCCAAGTCACAACCACTTTGCCCCCATAAATATTGTCTGCAAGTGGGGGCTGGTGCATCTTAATTGTGAAGACCATGTTGCCCTTCCCAGGGTTTTTCTTTTGAATCTGTACTGAGGGAAGAGGCAATGGGATGAGGTCCTCCATCTGGCTGAGAAGGGCACAGACCCATACGTCCTTGGGTGATTAGCACAAATAGAAACCAGGCCCCAGTTTCTGTATCATCAAAGGAGGAAAGGACTGGACCTAACCACTTTTCACCCCGGGCTCTGAAGCCTTTATGCAAAAACTACGCTTCTGAGCCTTAGCCAAGCAATTAATTGCATTAAAGCTAACACAGTGCAGATTACAGCCTTCTGTTCTGTCACCCCTCACCCCACAAGAGGATCGAAAACTATCCACCTCCTTCGACTCCTGCAGCATGAAGGAGCAGACACACTGCAAAATGGAGATTGAGTTAGTCTGTTCGCAAATACCCCGTAACGTTATCATTTAATGTGTCCAAGGGCATCTGTAGTCTAAAAATCTGTGGATGGGACCTCGTCTGCAAAGTGGGAAGATCTTTTCCAAATTGCAAAATCCTCTGCCTGCAACCACCGACTCTTTAGGCCATCTCAGAGATGGTCTGGCAACTCGCTGCCTTGTTTGTGAAGTGCTAGAGTGATTTTCTGGGGTGTTACAGATGCGCTGCCACTGGAGGTTCTTCCACAGCATCTTAAGAAAATGTTTCTTGGGAAAGGTTAAATAAGAATTCATTCTGTCTTTGGATTAGTGGACTTCTTGCGATTAATTTGATCTAACTACCTATTGCTAATGATTGCCTTGAGTCTTTAAAGCCTTGAATATATTGCTGTGAGTATTGACATCAAGATGATTCCTCCTCCTGGCTGTACTCTTTGGGATTGGACAGAGATTTGCTATAGAGGATGGAGCAGTGAGCCTGAGTTTTATTGCCCGAGCAGCTCAGAATAGCTTTTTCCAAAGCCAGGACTTGGTTCCATGAGATATCTAAATGACAATGTATTAGATTTCTTTCTGTTCCAGTCAATGGCAGAGCTAATGCTGGCCTCAGTCGCAGAACCAGGTCTCAAAACAGGACCAAGGGCATGTTTGCAGAGCCCTGTGATTTTATTCCTTTGCTCCACCAAACTGACCATGGTAAAGAGCCCAAAGTCTGCTTATCAGTCATACGCATCTCCCCAACCCTACCAACACTGCTGGTGACAATTAAGGAGAGAGATGGATACTAAATGCTGACAGTCTCATAGAGAAGTGTTAGAAAATAGGGTGTGAGAGCAAGACCAGCTGGTTGATATCACCAGATCCCAAGGTAGGCAGATAGTCTATAGTGCAACAGAAGGAAATGCCTCTGCACATGTGTTTTTTAATGAGGTGTTAATTGGGCATTGGGTGAACAGGACAAAGAAGCAACAGAGGATGTGGCTTGAGGTTTTGGCTGATGTAAAGCCAGAGGCCTGGAATAAAATGAAAGCTGGGCTTTTATGGCCCCTTGCTGTCATTTCCAACAGGAGAGGGACACCAGGTAGGGAGGCAACTCTGCTTTAAAATCACAGCTGGCTTTGGGTACCATTCCCTCTGCTGATGATGTCTCCAGGTACTCCCACAGTGCTGGCTGTGGGAATCGAGATCTCTGAGATGCAATGGTGAAGGTGGGAAACATTCTGGCTTGTCCCCTTCTCGCAGCAATAGAGGAAGATGGGACAGGACGCCCACCCAGGACTAGCTGGGTGGATGCAGGGTGCCTCAGCATACAGCCCCAGTGCCAATAATTAACACATGAGAAACTGATGAAAGAAACCAATGGGGGATGATTACTTTGCTACCCACATGAGAAAGCTTTCTCCCTTCCTTCTTCCTCCAGCCCTACATCTGGTAGTGATTTTGCAGCCCAAAACACAAAGGAAGTGGAAGAAAGAGGCTTAGCTGAGCTTGGGCCCATTTCAGGAGAATATATAGAGAGAGTATGTCAGAGGGAAACAGAGAAGGGGTCTTGGAAGGATGCTTTGTTTCCCAAACCACTGGTGTCTTGCTGCAAAGGATCTTGGGAGAATGGATGGTTGATGCTATCTCCCATGCTTTGCCTGGCGATGTTATCTCCCGTGCATTGCCTGGGCTTTGGGTATAGTGATAAGGGCTGTAAGCCCAGGACCGTGACTTTTGCATCCTCCTGACCCCTCGGCACCTGGAGTTCTGGAGCAGGAGGAAGAGGCTGTGACAACTTTGCTTTCTAACACCTTGTGCTGAAAGATCTTCCCCATAGCCTAACCTGAAAAAACAATATGTTGGGCCTTCTTCAGCTGCCTCCCTCACATGCTCTGAGCTCTGCGTATGGGACTGAGGGGGAGGGCTGGGGTTGAGCAGAGAGGGGCCCAGCCCCAGCCATGCAGTCTGGGTTGCTGTGGGAACACTCACCATGCACCTTGGGCACCTTGGCTTTCAGGTGTCGTTCGCACTTAGCTTTGGCTTTTAGCAGTAGGAAGATCTGCTCTTCTTTGGTGATGACATCATCAGCATCCACCTGCAGCGATGGGGAGAAATGAGGTTAAACCTCAGCATGCGAAGAGCAGCAGGACACAAACTTCCTAGATAATGCAGGTGATCTGAATGCAAAATCTCCTTTGCCTCAGCAGTTTCCTCCACCAGCCTTGCTCTGTGTATCTCAGTTGGCTCAGCTATTAGTGTCCCAAGCAACACCTCTTACAAGATGCCACGTGGAATCACCTGCATACATGGCAAAGGAAGCGCACACTGCAATTGCTCACATCATACACATGCACACACAGGAAGGTAGCAATTTCTGGAGTGGCGTGCCCCAGCTCGCAGGGATGAGGCTACTATCCAAGAGGAAAAAAAAATCCTAGTGAATAATATTGTACCAAGGACTCCTCTCCTCTTAAGAATTGCAACCTGCCATCATCAATGCAGTGCTATTTCCATCTCTGCATGCAGGCCTTTAGCCACATAGCGTCAGGCTCTATAAACGTCCTACCTAAGTCCAAGAACATGGGCAGAGGGGGCTGCCTTAGGCAGGGCTGTGAGCTGACAGCATCTGCCCCCCAAAGACTGAAGGCTCAGGGAAAAGAGTCTGTGAGCATCATCCTGGGAAGATTAGATTTCTCCTCCTGTAAGGTCTCCAGAGGTCAAGGGACAAGAAGAGGGGGGACAGGGAGGGTGCTTTACCCAGGGCCTGTTTTACCCTCCTCTGTTTGCTGCTTACTGATACATGGTGATACTCAGCCCTCAAAGGCACTTGCTGGTCATAACAAAAAAATAATCTTGCTTCATGAAGCTGGCACGTTCCCGTCAGGCATGGCTGGCCTTGGGAAGCCGGGGGTACAACCGTGGGGAATGCTTGTTCTACGAATGCTTTGGTTGTTATAGCGTATAGAGCTTTGATCTAATGCAATGCGGCTGCTTTAATTTTCTGCCGTGCCTCTTGGGTACTTAGCTCGTGTGTCCTGCTCAGACATCCAGGACCAGTCCCACTGCCAGATAAAGTCTGAGATTAGGAGGAACTTTCTCCCAGGTCAGTTTGGCAGGAATGGATGGAAATTTCACTGTACCCATGCCAGCTGCACTGCGGTGATACCGTCTTTGTTCTTTCCGGCTTTTTTCCCCTAAAAGAACAGTATACTTAACCTTCTCCTACATTCATTTTCTGCCCTAGATTTGAATGGGTGATGCAGATCGTACCCTGTAGGTGCTTTGTGATTTGCAGCATAGAAGGGGGTGAGGAAAGTTGTGGACTATGTCCATCTACTGGCGAGCCTCCCTTGCAGGCTCTGGCCTGCAGGATCTGACCACCCTTGTGAAACCTTTGAGGTTTGGGTCCATCCTTGGTACTCTGCCAGTCATGGCAGAAAAGTCTCTGGGAGGTCGGGACTGGGAGGGATCCTCATCCACAAGATCACCCCAAAGCTGGTTCAAAGCGCAGAAGAGCCACGTGTAAGACCTTATCGGGCTCCTGAATTAAGGACGTTGGTAAGGCACTAGCCTGAGAGAATTAAGTGATGTAGTAAGTTGGGATAAATCACTGCTCTTCTCATTGCCTCTGTTTCCCTAATATTTGTCTGTCTTGATTAATCAGACTATAAATGCAATGAGAACAGATGTCGCCTCTCTCTGGATTTGTACAGAACTTAGCACGCCCTCACTCGTAAAAGCATAACGTAAGCAAGAAGGGCTGCGGTACTGTTTTATACAAAGCAACGTCTTTTTTTTTTTTTTAACTTATATTGACTGTGCTGGTGAGACAGGCCACTGTAAACCTGTAATGCAAAACCTAGGGTAGCGCTCCACATCCTGATGGATGGAGCAGACCTAAACCTCAGTGCATAGCACAGGCAGGCAAATGGAAGGATACAAAACCTTGTGAAGCCAGTAGTGATCTGCAGATGAGAAGGAAACCTGTCGGAAGGTTGCAGAGCCTGCCCATGGAGGTGGCTGCTCATACCAATCCCTCTGAAGCACAGACTGGAGGGGGATTATGACATTTCGTTGTACTCCCCAAAACCACTGCTATTCAGAATTAACATTCTGTCACTATTTTAAGTTAATTCATTTTGGAAAGCAAGTAAGATAAACCAGCTGACGGCCAATCAGTTCTCGAGCAAGACTTACTACAAATGACATAATGAGCGTTAATGAGATCTAGCTTAGAAGTAAACTCAGATTCAATTTCCCAGTGTGCTCCTATGGAGAGGAACGGTGGATGTTTGACAGCTGGTGTGGTAATGGACATGCAGATGGGTAGCTAGATCTGATAAGGGGATTCCGAGTAAAACAGAAGTTAATTTTTCATGTCCTTGGAAAAAATCCACGCTAAAAATCCTTCAGAAGTGGGAGTTGGTTTCAAAACCATGTTAACGTTAATGCAAATCTAAGCCACCCCTTTCCAGATGTTTGGCCTGTCCACATTTAAGGCAACATCCCGCATTTCAACTCTTTCATTGGAAACATAAAACCTCTGGGTCAAATCCTGCTGTCATTTATATCTGCACAAACCCTGAGTGATTCCATCAAAGCTGGAGGAGTTAGTCTGGATTTATAGTGGCCAGAGTAGAATCTGATCTCAGGCATTTCAAATGATTCATCCCTTGCACGCTTAGTCCTCAGGCTCCTTTAGCGTGCTCTGAGAGTAGGGCAGCTCCCAGCCAGAGGGACCTATGCTCCCCAGGCCAGGCACAGAAAATAAATTTTACTTCCCAGAAAGGGAAATAAATCACCGAGCACCGTGCCCAGAGCTGGGCAGAATGGCTGGGGCAGAGCTCTGAACTCAACCCAGGTTTTCAGCTTTCCTGAGCCCTGGTTACCGGTCTTAAATTTCCAAAACCTGCCAGACCATTAAAAAAACCCCCACAACTCCCCATTCTCTCCCCTCCCCCAAAACTGGTTTAAATGCTAAGAGATATGTTTAGGACATGTCTTTCTGTGTTTCTCCTTGGTCAAGGAGGCTGAAACGTGTATGTAAACTCATATATGAGTAAGAATAGAGATTTTCATTAAATTCTGTGACTTGAAAGAGACGCCTATTCTCAAGAGACTTGTAGGAAAACTACGCAGTCTGGCAGTGCTGCTCCTTTGTGGCTGAATAACTCCCATTAAACACCTAAGTAAAACTGGGCTGATAGCTGGTGGTTCTGAACTTGTCGTTCCCCCCTGTCCCAACCCCACTTTCCATCCCTTGCCTCCATCCCTTGCCAAACCCCTTGCTGAGACATTTCGATGTGTCAGCCAGGCTGAAAACTCTCCAGGGACAAAGGATTGAGCAGTATGCTGGCAGATCAGACACTGAAATGGCTCAGCTTTGGGTTCAAGGGACAGTAGGTAGGACAGGGCGGACACCCACAGCTGGAAACCGTAGAGCAGCTTTGGACCTGTCAGCTGCTGGAGCACTTTTAACTGTTCAATACCACTTTTTCTTATGCATCCGATTTTCTTGCTCTGGGTCTTCTGATCTTAAGACAATGCTGCCCTACTCATCTTTCCATCCTGGCTGTCAAAGGTTAAAAGAAATCCACAGGAACATTTTATTTGCAACACAGATGCACTCACGGTATTAGACACGTTTGGATCTGGCTTGGCAAAACTTTCTCTTAGACAAACAATCTCCACACCTGATCCAAAAACACTGTGGGACGGCCTTGCTAAAATCATTAGCAGTTGCGTATGCCAACTTCGTGGGATCTGAATATCCTCAGGCAGCGAAATAAGTGGCTTCATTTTCGGAAGTGCTGAGGTATGGGCTGCAGGAGTTCATAGCAGGTGGGAGCTACTGCTGGTGAAGCAGCCACTGCTTTGGAGTGGATTTGGATCCCTTGGGTTGGGAGACAGATGGGGCTGGAGATACTGGTGTGAGAGGTGTCTGTAAGATACTGGGTGGTGCAGAGAAAGGGGGCTAATTAGTGACAACTTTGCAGAATTTGAGACCTGGGAGGCGCAAGATGAAGGGAACAAGGTCTAAAAGAAACAGGACAATGCACGTAAGCAAATCACATCAGTGGATTCAAAATAGGATTAGACAAATTAATAAAGAACAAATCCATCAGTAGCTGTTGAACACCGTAGCCTATTTCTGATGCAGGAAGGTCTGCACTCAGCACGTTTCTGATGCAGGAAGGTCTTAAACTGCTGATCACCAAAAGCTGGAAGGTGACAACCATAAGAGCTGTCTCTTTCTCTAAACATCCTCAACTGGCAGCTCCTGGGGATGGTCTGTTAGGACAGAAGATTGATTGTTCATGAATAAGCCTATTTTCGTATATATCTATAGGCTCTCTATTTTTCTGCTGAGCATCCAGGAACATATGTGTACATTCAGGGTATGGTCCAGTTTGACATGCTCAACACAATCTACTCTGTGTATTCCCTGAACCTGCTTTTCAGGATTATGAAGAAGTAGGTAAGAGGTGCTAGAAGTGCTTCATCCAAGTGAGCACCGCAGCCACAACTCACCAGGATGTGCATATTCAACATTTCACTCATCTTTTACCAAGAACCTCTGCTATGAGCCCACCCATTTGCAGCCCAACACGTCTCATCCTGCAGACGCTCATTAGCCAACGGAAAGGAACAAACATCATACGTGCTTGCCAGCATAATACCTGCCTTGCTGGCCAACTGGGGACAGCCAGGATGAGATTTACCAATCTGAGGTATTCATCCAGAGTTCCACTTATAGTCACTGAGTATTTAGATACACAGATCAGCTGAAATTCATTCCATCCTCAAACCACCACCTAAAATAAATCAGATCAGCTGTGGGGATTTTTTTTTTCCCTTTTTTTTTTTCCTTTGGGCAGCTGGCGACTGCAGTAATTGCTCATGTTAGCAGCACTGAGAAGATCTGTGGAGTTTAGGAGCAGAGCTTTTGCTGGCATGAGCTCTGGCGGCAAGAGAAGCATCTGAGGGAAGTCAGAAATAGTGTCACAGACAGGTACATCTCCCAGTCCAACTATTTGGAAGTATGAGGTCATCGTGCCCCTGCAGAAGTTAATCACTCTAAAAGAGCTGACAGCAAATCCCTTTTCATGAGCCCTCCCTAACTTGCTTCAGCGTAAATTCCTGCACTGAGCTTACTTGGCATCAAATTTATACAAGCTCAAGGGATGCAGACAGGCTGGGCACTACACAGGTAGGTGCAGAAGAACAGATTTGCCCTTCACTGCTGTTACAGACTAGGTGCAGCTGGAAGGGATGGGGGCTTCATCCTGGCCTCCCCAGTTTTGCAATCAAAACCCATCTGCTGCTCTTTCTCAATGTTTATCACCTCTCGGCTTCCCAGCACTGTTTTTTGCCAGGGGGAAAAAAAAAAAAAAAGTTCCTTGTGGGGAAAAGATCTAGGAATGTTTTTTTTTTTTCTCCCCCTTGTTCAGAGAAAGCAGAAATACAGAGCAGGAGGCAGGCCAAGCAGGGAAGGGTGAAATGACAATGCTATCCAGAGGCTGTTAAATCAGTTTTGGTTCAGCTTTTTTCCCCCCTTTCCCTTGCCCCCAGAGGAGGCCGTGGGGCAATTATGATCATGTTTTCTGGTATTTCCATTTCATTGGCTGATCTCCCAGCCACTAAAGTAAACCCCAAACCTCAACGGGGAGGTCATATTCATCCTTGTTTATGGGACTCATTTTCAGAAATAACACTATCCTTTTTGTGAAACTTCCCTGGCAGCGGCTCAAAAAATAGCTAAAGGCAAACAGATTCCTTGGTCAGGGTCGAGAGCATCACAGCCACTCAATGGGTCCAAGGCAAGGGACTGCTGGTGGTCACCATCTTGGACAGCAGTAGACCAGGTAATCGCTGGTGTGAGGCAGAAAGGGGGTGCAGGGCAGGAGGGGGCTCAGGAGAAAGAAGGGAAGAAGGGAAATGTGAAAATGAAAGCATCGGTGCTGGTGATATGGAGGGAAAAGTGAGGTGGGTCCCAAGGGTGTGGGAACGGGGTGGGACATAGGTGGAGCCGGCCGTGCAGGTCGCACCCCAAACCGGCACTGCTGATTTTGGTGATCGCCTCTGGAAGGGTGGTCATAGTGCTGCCTTTTTGTGAGGAGTGAACCTGGTGGACTGGGGTGGGGTGGGGACACAGAGACCAACAGTTAGTCAGCTTTGGGGAGCGTGACAAAACTTTTCTAAGGTTTTCCTTTAACAGTGCCTTAGGCGAGCTGGGTGAAGGGTCTAACTGAAACACCAAACCAAGCGATATAAGGTCATAAACCAAGTCCTTTTCCTGCAACAGAGACTGCAGTTGAGCTGAGGGCATGAGCAGGAAGGAAATGAAATTAGAGCTTCGTTCCAGCCTTGCTGATGGAGCAACCTCTCTCCTAAACTCTGGAAGGCTCAAGATAGCTGTTAGAATTAGGAGATTAATCTAACAAAGTCTAATCTAACATCAGACCTGCAACTGCCATAGGTGAGCATACCTCTACTGATATCAGAGCATCAGGCTGGGCTGAAGACAACGCGGTATTGACGCTAGGCATGCAGACAAGGTGGCACAACTAAATAATGCCACAGAGTAGGGATTCAGCTGCCTTTGGCAAGGAGATGAGGTAGTCTTCACCATGGGCTGAGACAAAACTGGGTCAGTCAGGAGCTCGTGGTGATGGGGAATTGCTCAGAAGCGGGAAAAGGTGGCAGGGTGGAGGTGGTTGGGAACACGAGGCATTGCATGAGGTTGGTCAGTAATGGGGTGGCAACATGGGATGGTGTAGAATTGAGATCCTGACCCCTGTTTTTTATAAATGGAATTGGCTTCCTTTAGATGAGAGAGGATGGATTCTTTCGATTATTTTGTGATTGGGTTTAGATATCTAGTTCGTCTTCTCTGTTTTCCTGCACTTCTGCAAGCGAGTGTTTGTACAAACCCGGCATCTCCTGGCCACTGGGCCCTGCTGGTTCACTCAGGTCCATATGAACCCTGGCAAGTATGGAAGGCCCAGGGATTTGTATGTGCTGTCTTGGACAAAATGTACCCTGTGCAATCTCCATTACTAGGTCTGCTGCCAGTCCTACAGCAAAGTAGGATCTGCCAGGCTGCAACTCAAATGGTGATTAACTGTGCCCCGTGTCTGGCTGTATTTCACAGAAGAAATACAAGTATGCTTGCGATTTGCTGGATTTGCATGCCGGCTTTTGCAGTCACTCAGGACACCTGCTCCCTGGCAAGCAAAACTCCTTGCTGGGTTCAGAAGGAGATCGTGCCGCCACCACTTGACTCTGGAAGCTGGCAAAACACATCCCTCACCCCCTAAAAGCTGCTCTCGACTTGTGCTTGGGCTGTGAGGGTCTGGCACCTCGTATTTCGGTGACGGCTTACAGCATCTCCCTCGTGGAGAGACAGAGCAGAGTAAATACAGATAAACGGTGTTTATTCTCTTCTAATTTGGGCAATGCCGGATTTGCCCACTGCCCAAATAATCTAATTCCCTTTCTTAATTTCCTGCTGCCTCTGTGCTTCTTACTCTCTGCCTGCCTGCACGTTATCAGTGCCCTGGCATAAAAAACATACAAAACCACCACCAACAAAAAAAATCCATTGGGGGCAATTTGTTGCAAAGAGGAGTTAAGCGGTGGGGGGGGGCGGGGAGAGAGCAGGGAATGGTGCCTGTTCATCCCTGAGGGATTTGGTTTAACTGAATAGGCATTATTTCCAACATTAAAGGAAAAAAAAAAATGTGGTTTGAAATCTATTTCCTTTCAGGTTAATGCTGGAAAGATTTAAAAATAAATAAAGCCAAAGTGCCAGTTGGCCCCGCCAGAGATACAGTAGCAAAGGCAGCAGAGGCACGATCCACTGCCAGCAGCTAATCGCAAAAGCTATGGAGCTGCGGTTTGCTCAGGACACTGGAGTGGCAAAGAGGGTAGGGGGAGGAAGGTCGTTTCATAGCAGGAGACCCTGGACTCATGGAGAGGCCAGGTCCAGGCACGAGAAAGCAGATTTGAAGCCCCCTCTGCTGCTGGGTCTGTAGCTCTCACGTGGGCTGCTGCAGCCGGACTGATGTCTCTTCCCCTCGGCCGGCTGCAGATGCTTTGCTCAGTGCATGCAAACTTGGGGGTGGGGGGGTACGACAGCACCAAAGCGTAAGTCTCGGTGGGGCTAAGCATCAGATATACCTGCTTGTCGTGGGACCAGACGGGAGCCTCGCAAGAGCTCCTGTTCTTATCCCTGAGCTCTGCTGTGCCCCATGATGGACAAGCACCCATCTCTCTCTCCCCTTGCCAAATATCACCCATAGTGATGTTGCAACGATAGCAGGAATTCAGAATTGAGAGCTCAGGCAGGTGGGTGCTGAGCTCAGCACTCTGCATTGCTGTCCTGCCACGTGAACCTACGTGTGTGTCTGTCCCTCATCCCATCCCACTTACAGAGGATGGGAATCAACCTCATGAGATGTCTTACTCCTTTTAAAGTCTGAGCTTATAAACACCAGAATGGGACAATCAAACCAAGAGGGTGTGAAGACAGAAGGGTGAAAGGAAGAGGAGACCCAAGAGGCACCCAGATGGTGGGGTGGGGTGGGGTGGGGGAGAAGGAGTTGATGTGAAGGGGAAGGAAGAGCTGGTTGGATCCTGATGAAATAGGACTCTGGCCACAAGCTGTGGAAGCACCGAGAGATTAGCGCACAAGCTGCTCTGCCCTCTACCTGCTTTTCCCAGCCTCCCAGAGGGTAAATGAAGTTGGTGGTTTTGCCTTAATCCCTTGACCACATCACCCAAACCACCGCCTGCTCCAGAACAGCAGGATGTCTCTGCTCCGGCTAGCCAGGCTCGGGGACCTGCGCTGCAGCTACAGAAAGCTGAATAACCTCACGCTGTGTTCAGGGCTGTCTCAGCGCTTCCCATGGCTGCCCTCACCAGGCTGGCTGGTCCCTGCTCTTCATCCTACCCTCAGACCCCAATCTCCCATGTCTAGGAGATGTCTACACACTTTTTGAGGAGCTTGCCTTCCTGTTTCTCAGTGCCTCATTGCCCTGTAAGGAGAAGGACACACGCCTACCCTCAATCAGAAATCCATCCTCTCTGCCCACGTATAAGAGTCCATGTCTCAGCACGGTTCTCCCATGACAGCTGTAATAAGAAAAACACCAGGGGATGGAAAGAGGGAATGTCGGCCTGGAAAGATGCTGGGCAGGATTTGGGCTGTCGCATCCTGTCACTGTTTCTTGGGGAACAGTACAGGCTGAGCTGGTCTCCTTGATGCCCTTCCAACCCCATTTGCTCTCACTTTGCCTTGGGGAAGCCTCATGCTTCCAGCAGCACAAGAAGCGTGGGCAGAAAATCTGCCTGGACAAAGCACAACTTGCAGACTCATGACAACTCCTGCCAAAGGAAATTAACTGATTCGAACACAGATGTCCACTGCATTTATGACCATATGGCAAAAAATTTCTTTGGGATGGAGTGATACCATGACAGCAGTAGAAGAGGACCTTTATCACCCTTGTCACTTCCAAACTCTTCAAGCTGATTACCTGTATGGATCTCCTTCCTTAGCCATCCTGGCATGCTAATGCCTCTATTACTAAGTGATCTCACGATTTACAGTCAGCACATATCATTTATCAAGGAGAACTGACATTTATGGTGCATTTCCCAGACCTGGAGTTTTAGAATTTCTGCCTCGCCAAAACAATTGCCTGCTTTCCTGCTTTACACCCCTGGAGCAAATGAGGTGTAACTCAAGAGGCTGAGCTATGAAAAAAGATCCTTCCAAGCAAGGAGAAAAATTGCCACAACTGCTTATCAGCGCTGCCCGAGCAGAGGTGGTCTTCCCAGTGATTAGAAGATGGAGCTGGTGTAGAGAGGTCAGCAGTGATCAGTACTGATTTGAGTTATAGTCTTGGATCATAAATAACACACATCACACTCCGCACTTGTGCAACAGGTTTACTGTAGTCAGGAATGATTAATCCCAACCTAAAACTAATGTCTAAAATATTCGGATGAATCATACCCTGAAACTGCCAGTTCTCCCCTCTGACTACAGTGGTTCCAGAGAAGGACTTGCTCAGCTGGAGGCATCCACATGTCTCCAGATCTCTCACGTGAGATGAGACAAACCCTAGCCTGAACGTCTCAACTGGGTGTCCAAGCTTGAGATCAACGCAATCCAAGGACTGTCCTCTTTGTCTAGACCAAGGCAGGGGCTGCAGTCTTAAACCCCAGCTAGAAAAGCAGTTCTGTACTCTCTGAGCTGCCAGAGGGATGCAAGATTGCTCCTTGGTGCCTACTTGGCAGCTGAACATGATGCTTGACCCTCCTGTGACTTGGGGTCCCCTCGTTTGCTGCTGATGGAGCCCTGTATCTGTGCCCCACTGGTTGAAATATCGGGAGGACCATAAAAGAAAGCAGAGGTCACTCTGACATTAGGTTTTGATTTGTCTTGGCTCACACCCGTACCTTTCTCTCATCTTCAAGGGATGATACAAAGAAGTGTGCTGTAAGACCCCCCCATTTCTCAGCGTGTGAGCCTACCTACAATGCTGGCTTCTCTCTTTCTCTTTTCCCCTCATTCTTTGAAAGCAGGTGGTTTGTTTTGGTTTCACACCTTGCTGTCTGCAATGATTGTTTCACAACTATCAGGGCTATGAGGTTTGATTTCTGCCATTTCTTTTTCCTTTTACATTTGCAAAACAAGAGTCCAAAAGGCCACGGAAGGGGTTCTCTTGTGAAAATGGACACCTCTTTTCTCCTTCCCATGCTCCTACCACAGATGCAAGGAGGATCATCTGAGTACAGACCCTGCGGTCCTCAAATTGTCTAAGGAAAGTCTGTTGCAGTTATGTGACAGATAATGTCACTTGGACAGAGCAACAGAAGGGATGCATTTTTCTTGATTCTTCATGGGAAAGTCCAACTCCTTCCCCTTTGTCTCCCCAGTTCTCTTGCACCTCTCAAAAGCAACTCCCTCTTTTAGTTTTCTCTCCTGGTTCTCGAAGCTTTAGGCACTGATTCTTTTTTAAAGCCTTTCTAGGAATACCCTCCCTGGACGAGGGAGTTGGAGTTCAGTCTTTTACTCAAGTACTCAGAGTTGTCCTCAGACAAGACAGATGGTTGCAGTCAGCTGGGCCAAGGATGCAAACAGAGCTGTCTTAACGCACTCTGACACATATTCCCTTGTTATCCTCCCACGGTGGAAAGTACTTATAAGAAGTGCAGGAGAAAGATCTATATCAAATCATGAGATTAAAGCTCTAGAAAAAGAGTACTTTTTACTTTTATTTCTCAAACCTGCAGCAAAAGAGCTGGGGGTTATGAAGCACAATATGCCCTGTGGGAGCGTGCTTGGGAGGAGGATCCCAACAGCCTTTACTCAGCTCTCCAAACTGCACAGAAATGGGATTCTCTCCATTTCACAACTGACTACCGTTGCTTGTCTGAAACCACGTCAATACCATTAATGCTGAAGAACGAAAGACTCCCACTGGAGTCTCTAACTGAAAGCCATTTAAGACAACAATTAAAAGAAAGGTCTACGAGTAAACACCTGCTATTAAGTAGTAAGAATTAGTTACCTGTCATTAAATAGTAATACGAGCAAAAAGCATTCTGGTGACTTTGGTCCATGAGTACTAATAATTGGTGTGCCACTGTTACACCTCAGCAGTCTTTAGATGCTAAAAATTAGACAAAATTAGACAAAATACAGATTCATATATAGAAATAACAAATACTGTATATACCTGTCCAACCCCACACATACAAATATCTTTGTTTTTCTTTCAAATCAAGCCAAAACAAGCTTTTCCTATATTGCTTGTGGAATAGTAATTAAAATGTTGACTATAACATCATTAAATTCCCCCCAGCTGCAGCTGTAGAGGGAAAATCTTATTCTTCCTATTATTTGCCACAAAAGTGACAAGAATCCCAATTTTTCTGAGCAGCGCAGAGGTAAGAAAATCAGATATCCCCAGCAAGCCACGCTTTGTTTCCCCAGCAAGATGCATGGACAGTCAGATGTCAGGCTGCTCTGGCTTTCCAGCCA
This sequence comes from Aptenodytes patagonicus, assembly GCF_965638725.1. Classification (NCBI taxonomy): domain Eukaryota; kingdom Metazoa; phylum Chordata; class Aves; order Sphenisciformes; family Spheniscidae; genus Aptenodytes; species Aptenodytes patagonicus. Next base: position 170,827,050 of record NC_134950.1, on the reverse strand, counting down.
TGCCCAAAGGCACAGCCACTCTCCCTTGCCAAGAGCGTGCCAGAATTTGTATTTCAGGATAAAGGTTTTGGATCCAGTGACTGATGGAAAGGTCTTGATAAGAACATCTCTGAGCTGCTCCGCATTCGTTTACGGTAGAGCAGTGCCCCTACTACCCCCAACTGCTGGGAACTGAGGCATGGAGTGATAAGGGTTGGTGACATCTCACCTAACCTGAAGCATCTAAAATGCAGATGTGTCACTGGAACTTGACACTCAGGGCCTCTTTAGAAGAAGAGGAGAGAAATAAGCACTTTCAGGGAGCTGCTGTTCTGCTCTGCATTAGGACTTTGACACCAGGATGAGAAGAATCATGCTCTGGACTCTGCTAGTTGTATTGGTTACGTTTCTACTGACTGTACAAGAAGCCTGGGGTGAATTTGGCCTAAAAAAGCTGATCTATGTCCCCTGTAAGTCACATCAGTCCCCGCTTTACTGTCTGCCACCAATCATCATGCAAGTACCATGCAGCATGCGAGGGTTTGAGCCTGGACCTTTAACAGTGCAGACACCTCTCCTCTCCTGACCCCCTCCCTGCCAGGGCTGGATGAAGCTCACCAAGCAGCCCTGAGTTCTCTTCCGTAATGCCCAGGTTAGTGGGCTAAATCAACCTGACCAGTATGGTGTTACTGGCAACGGCAGGTGGCACACGGCCCTCTGCACTGTACCCATCCTACAGGACCGATGGCATCCAGACTGGATCCGGAGACCAGTTAATAACCTCATGGAGTAGTGTGGTGGGTCAGGTCTCATCCTCTGTACAACCTCCCTGCTCGTTTCCGCTGCTGATGATGCTCTGGAGCTGACAGCGTGGCCAGCTCCGCAGTGTCATTTCGCGAAGGTAAAATTATTCTGCTTTCAGTAACAATGGTTGTCACAGGACAGTCTGGAGGAGGGATTTGGGTTCACCTGTCTCACCTGCTTCAACCATCAATTTTCCTTGTATATGTACAGCAGCTACCATCATGGGTTGCCATCTACAAGAGATCCTTTAAGGGCAATTTCTGTACTACTGTCAGTAGGTGATGGTAGCATTGCACTCATCTTTCCAAGGCTCCCAAGCTTGCAGAAGAATAAAGAGAGGACAGAGCATCCCAAGCAATCAGATCCCTCTCCTGATGCCATATGCTTTGAGATTCAAGGAGTGAGTTGATGCCACAGTTCATCTGAGGTGACTATGCTGAAAGGCACTTATTCGGTCCCTCATCCCCTGCATTGTACCTAGCGACTGCATGCCATGGGGTGAGTTAGATCAGCAGTCTACTCTGATGGAAAGATCTTATTTTTGGGGAAGGGATTGGTTATTTTCTTGTCAGAGCATAAGTTCTAACAATTCAGGTTGGAAGGGACCTCAGGACCTCAACTAGTCCAAACTACTGCTGAAAGCAGGGTAAACAATGAGATTGGATAACCAGACTTCATGCAGTCAGGTCTTCAAATGAATTACACTGCACGCACACAATGCAGAAGAGGGGGTAGGAAGGGGGAGGGCAGGGAGATAACCCCTTCAGCATCAGCCTGTGGTCATGTCCAGTTAGATGTGCTGAACCCTTCAGATGACTGACCTGGAAGAGATGGTGTTACTGTCTAGGAAAACCAGACCCTTCTGCTACTGGGGTCCAGTTAGGGAATTCCCTTCTTCCTGCCTCAGTTTCCCCCCGTAGGTTTGTGAGGATGATATTGGTCAGCCATATGGGGCCTAGTGGAGTTCACATGGCTGAGAAATACAATATCACAAGTATGCTTGACTAATGCGATCTCCTGGAAGCAGTGTGCAGGGCTGCTGTCCCTGTTACTCGAGTAGCATCGACAAAGCTGTCACACGGAGTTGAAAAAGAAGTGAAGAGCCAACACGTACTCCAGTTTCTGAGCCTCCCCCTTGCTCCTCCTCTCACTTGATTTTTGCCATATTTATCTCTAATTGCTTAACCATTTTCTTCTAGCTTCTCTGCACTCATGACCCGCCATGGTATCAGGAGGCATAAATTGTCAACATCTCTCTTTTTTCTTAGCCCACAGCCACGAGAAGTGATATCTTTTTGTTATGATCAGAGGTTTTATTGCTTTCCTCTGAGGTCAGCAAGCGGCAGCCTCAGATTTCAGGGAGGACACCACGCTGCCTAGACCTGGGCAAAACAGACGAGAGCTCCGTGGTTGGCTGAGTCCCCTGGAGGTGTTATCTGGCAAAGAAGGGTTTCTGTGTGCACGTGTGTGTGGGGGACTTGCAAAAAATCTCTCAAGAGCTGGAGGCTGTGATACCCTCCTTCGCACCTGAGTCAGATCTGTCCTGAATCTGAAATCAGAGAGTGGGAATTTGTTACCTACAGATCAATCGGGTGCTTAAAAACCTTTGCTGGCTAAATAATGCTGGATGGTTTTAGGGTGTGGGGGTAGGGAGGAGAACACTGCTCTTACAATGGGGCTGGTCCTCCTGGCTTGAAGCGAGAAATGCAGCCCAAAGCCAAAATAGCCCCTTGTCCCCAGTTTCAGCAGGTCCTAGCTGACTGACATCAGCCATGGGACCGATCAAGCTGGATTTCAGTGGTGAGGGATATAACGTTATGGGGGACAGAGAGTGCAACGAGCAGTGTGTGGGGCTGGGAGCTGCATTCCCCTGGGCTCAAAGTGCTGATGGTCAGGGACATACTGCTGTTACAGGTCCTTCAGAGGTGTCTGTACTGCAGTGAAAGGAGCCAAGCAGATGCAATAGCCTGTTTTCTTGGTGAGTCTTAGACCCCATGGATAAATCCTAGAGGTAGAAAAGCCCTTCATGCTCTCTGAGGGTGCCTATCAAAGCAATAGCTCAGGCACTAAAGCATTTTGCTGCAATCTTGACAAAACCCCAATGGTTACAGCTACCCAAGATGTAGGATTTGCAGGCAGGTCGTGGAAAAAAACATTGTATAAAGCCAACGTGGTGTCTAAGCCCTCTACAGCTGACCAGGGCTCTCACTGCTGGTTCCCCCCTTCTCCTCCCATGATGGCCCAGCTACATGACCCAAGACCCCAGCAAGGGAGGCCCCAGTGCTGCATGTACAGGAAAATAATACCAAAGGATTTGTCTCTTCAGGACAAGCAATTCCAGTTTCCAAAATAAATGTCCTTGTCCTTGTCACAGAAAACACTGGGACTTTGGACCAGTCCCAGAGGGAAACGAGGTGGACAGTAGCCCACTGGCGATGGCCAGCAGTAACCCCAAACTGCTATGCTTTTTGCTAAGCTATGAACAGGGTCCAAGGAAATACTTGTGAAGCACTGGGGAGAGATTGGAGGCTGCTATCACCCCCAACACCCTGTCCACAGTGCCAGTCCTGACTTGCAGCAATCCTGCTAACAACAGCCGCTGAATCCCCAAGGCCAGCTGAGCAGTCAGATGCCAACCGGAGCATGCTCTTTCACATGCATGATCCAAGCCATGGCACTATTTTAGCAGTGAGGTCAGGTCCCGCTTGGAAGACAGCCCTGACAACACAAAATCCTCTCTTTTTTGAATACATTCATCAAACAAACTCACGGTCAGGCATTTCAAGGCCCAGCTGTTGCTGGCTGCTGGGCTTGGCTTTCAGGTGGCGGTCAGACAGTGGTGTACCAGCTGCCTCCATCTTTTATGGATTCCCAGAGGTGGGAAGCAACCCTATTGGGATGCCACTTCAGCATCTCCTTAGCTGTAGATACAAGATCAGATTGCCTTTCTTGGTGCAACCACATGCATGTAAAGCAGCTAGGAAGCAACCTCTGTCAGCAAAGGACCTGAAACTCTGGATGTGAGGTGAATGGCCCCGTATGTGTTATAGGTTTACCAGCCCTGAGGTTGTCAGTCAATCCCAGCTGGAAAAGACTTTTCCAGCTCTGCTGTACAGGATCCTGACTCCCACGCTTTGGACTTGCCACTGTTTTTTACGCTCTGAGATTTCAATTCGCTGATGAGATTGAACGATTATTCCAGAGACCTATGAGGGTTTCTCAAGAGGCAATTTTGAATAGGCTGGTGCTCAACTCAAGGGAAAGGCCCAGATGGAGATGCTTTTGTGTAGCATCATCCTTGGCATGCCTCAACCAGAGCATCACCCTTGGACCACTGAAAAACTCAAGACAGAGCTGAGGAGAGGGAAAGGAGGGAGGTTGATCTGGACAAAAGAAGTAGAGTGATGGAGAGAGCAATGCCAGGCTGTAAACTGAAGTACATCATGCTCTAGGGTCCACTGACTTCATGGACTAGATCTCCATATGAAGGTACTACACTGAGGACATCCTCCCTTCATCTGAATCCCCTTATATCCCACCTGCCCTTGCAGTCACGGCACATTCCTCATACTTCTCAAGCCTAGAATGGGCTGATATTGCCAGCCTGAAGGGAGATAAGATGTGGAGGTGACTCCAAGTTCAGGCAGCCCATAAGGGCACTTAAAGAAGTAGGGCCAGGAGTTGGGAGCACATGCAGTGTCAGGCAGCTCCTGGCACTGACTGGCATAAGCATGACCCTGCAGCGGCAGCTTCAGCTCCCTGGTTCGGCTGAGGAGTCACAGCTCAGCACCCGCAGGGCAGAGCGTTTGCCAAGAGGCAAAACAGCCTCAGCTGGGAGTTCAGAGTGTTCTTGCCTTACTAATTTGGTATTGAACTCGGAAGACGTTCAGGTACCTACATACCTTTGCAAATCTAAGCTTTCTAGGTAACCACATCTGTATCGCTGGGAGTTTGAAAAGTGAGCGTAGGTGACAGCCTTTCTGCCTCAGTTTCCCCCATGCACAGCAAACCTTCTCACCTTTCCTGGCTTTATCTGTTTTGACTACCTCTAACTTTTTTGTGTGCATATTTCTCACCGGGAGAGGGAGCGGTGGGAGGAAAGGAAAAGACAGATTTCAGAGCAGACAGCTACAATGAGCAGTAAGAAGCTGCAGAAGCATTAAGCTCTCTTCCATTGGTGTCAGGGGGAGCTCTGCTTGCAACGGGAATGAGGAAACAGCTCCTGCAGCCCGAATTGCTGATCCGCAGCCTTCGCACTGGCAAATCATCAGCCTTTTTGCTCAAAGGCTTGACTGAATTTCCAATGCAGCTGCTCCAGGCCATACTGTGACTGATTTCTTTTTTGCCCTTTTTTTTTCTTTTTCTTTTTTTTTTTTCCCCCTCTTTCCAAAACATCAACTCTTCATCTTACAGCAGGCTGCTGAGCCCTCATCAGTGATCAAGCACAAGATCACACTGTGGCCCCATGCAGCCCATGAATTTTGTGAGGGAGGCAAAGTCTTGGCACATCTTCCCTGCTGCAGCTTGGAGACCTGGGACACCACACAGCCTTTAGGTCAGGCCAGCCTGCCCCTTCCAGAGCCCTGTGTGCATTTTGCTCTCTCAGTGTCAGACATCCAGATGTGTCCAGCCTCCAGTCCCAGCAATTCCCCAGCCAGAGACACACACAGATGTAAGAGACACAACATCGAGCTGGCTTGGTGCAGCCCTCTGTTCTTCTCTCCTATCTGGGGAAGAAGACAGCTGGAAGCTAAATTCATTCTTCTGATCTTTGATGTCCATAAAGGGGCTTGGTGGATGCTCCTGAGATGTTTCTGCTGCAAATGGTCCATCCCACATCCCTCAGACTGCTGCCCCAGTACTAGGATTTGGGATTTACTCATGCCAGGTCACGTCTGCTGGTGGGATGCTACCGCATACGGACTGCAGGGAGACGAGGAATTCATGCCCTGTACACGCTGTGTCAAGGCTGTGGGCCAGGCAGGTATGGGCTGAATGCCATCTCCCCCTCTGCACTGAGTGTGCCAGCAGCCACAGCTGAAGGCAGAGAAAACTCGGTGGCTCAGATAGCTCACAGCACAGCGGCAATATCTGTTTGCTCTGCGATGCACCTCCATGTACTCTCCTGTGTGGGACATGCTGAGCAGCATGTCCAGAAGCTGAGGTTGGGTACAAGTGACAGACGACATCATGGGTTTAGGGCACATCAAGGACAGATGCCAGCATGGGTTTGGTCAGGAAAACAGTCCCTCAGCGGAGGTAGCTGCCTCAGTGGGGGTCAGGCTGCTGTGACTATCCTGTGTCCAGAAATGCACGTAAGTGGGATTCATATCACCTAAGTTTAGAGGTGATAAGCATTTCCCTGGTGCGAGGGATCACCTCCTGAAATAGATATCATCCAAATAATGCCTGTTTGTCTGCACTGGCTGTTGGCTATCCAGCTGTGTCTGAGCATCTCTGCAACCACGGGAAGGATATTGGTTATGGACATTGCCCAGGGCAGAAGGTGTTCTTCCAGCCGAGTGGCAAAGACTCATGCTTAGGAAAGTTGCTATGGGTCTGCATGGGTGAATCAAACTGTTCTCTGTCCCTGAGGTGCATGGAACAATCCACATCCTCGCTGTCAAACTCTTGCACCCTTCTAAAAGAGGGTGGCTGCATCCAAACTGTCACATGGGAATGATGCCTGATGCACAATGACTCTGAGCTAGGGAGAGGCCTCTTTCACCCAGGTGAAAAGCATCCAAGGAACCATGCTCGGCAGGCAACTCGGAGGACTACAAGGATGTCATGAGGTTATGCAGGGAGAAAATTAGAAGGGCCAAAGCCCAACTAGAACTTAATCTGCCTACTGCCATAAAAGACAACAAAAAATGTTTCTATAAATACATTAACAACAAAAGGAGGGCTAAGGAGAATCTCCACCCTTTATTGGATGCAGGGGGAAACATAGGCTGCCCAGGGAAGTGGTTGAGTCCCCATCCCTGGAAGTATTTAAAAGACGTGTAGATGAGGCGCTGAGGGACATGGTTTAGTGGGCATGGTGGTGTTGGGTCTATGGTTGGACTCGATGATCTTAGAGGTCTTTTCCAACCTTAATGATTCTATGATTCTATAGTGACAAAGGATGAGGAAAAGTCTGAGGTACTTAATGCCTTCTTTGCCTCAGTCTTTAAGAGTAAGACCAGTTGTTCCGTGGGTACCCAGCCCCCTGAGCTAGAAGACAGAGACAGGGAGCAGAATGAAGCCCCCATAATCCAAGGGGAAATGGTTAGCGACCTGCTACACCACTCAGACACACACAGGTCTATGGGGCCGGGTGGGATCCACCCAAGGGTACTGAGGGAGCTGGCAGAAGTGCTCACCAAGCCACTTTCAATCCTTTATCAGCTGTCCTGGCTAACCAGGGCGGTCCCAGTTGACTGGAGGTTAGCAAATGTGACACCCAGCTACAAGAAGGGCAGGAGGGAGGATCCAGGGAACTACAGGTCTGTCAGTCTGACCTTGGTGCTGGGGAGGGTAATGGAGCAGATCATCTTGAGTGCCATCACGCGGCATGAACAGGGCAACCAGGTGATAAGGCCCAGTTAGCATGGGTTTATGAAAGGCATGTCCTGCGTGACTAACCTGATCTCCTTCTATGACCAGGTGACCCGCTTAGTGGATGAGGGAAAGGCTGTGGATGTGGTCTACCTGGACTTCAGTAAAGCCTTTGACACTGTTTCCCACAGCATTCTCCTGGAGAAACTGGCTGCTCATGGCTTAGACAGGTGTACTCTGCGCTGGGTCAAAAACTGGCTGGACGGCCGGGCCCAGAGAGTTGTGGTGAATGGAGTTACATCCAGTTGGCAGCCGGTCACGAGCGGTGTTCCCCAGGGCTCAGTTTTGGGGCCGGTCTTGTTCAATATCTTTATCAATGATCTGGATGAGGGGATCGAGTGCACCCTCAGTCAGTTTGCAGACGACACCAAGTTGGGTGGGAGTGTTGATCTGCTTGAGGGTAGGAAGGATCTGCAGAGGGACCTGGACAGGCTGGATCGATGGGCCCAGGCCAACTGTATGAGGTTCAACAAGGCCAAGTGCCGGGTCCTGCACTTTGGCCACAACAACCCCATGCAGCGCTACAGGCTGGGGGAAGAGTGGCTGGAAAGCTGCCTGTTGGAAAAGGACCTGGGGGTGCTGGTCGACAGCCGGCTGAACACGAGCCGGCAGTGTGCCCAGGCGGCCAAGAAGGCCGATGGCATCCTGGTCTGTATCAGCAATAGTGTGGCCAGCAGGAGTAGGGAAGTGATCGTGCCCCTGTACTCGGCCCTGGTGAGGCCGCACCTCGAACCCTGTGTTCAGTTTTGGGCCCCTCACTACAAGAAGGACGTCGAGGTGCTGGAGCGTGTCCAGAGAAGGGCAACGAGGCTGGTGAGGGGTCTGGAGAACAAGTCTGCTGAGGAGCGGCTGAGGGAACTGGGGCTGTTTAGCCTGGAGAAGAGGAGGCTGAGGGGAGACCTCATCGCTCTCTACAACCACCTGAAAGGAGGTTGTAGCAAGGTGGGGGTCGGTCTCCTCTCCCAAGGAACAAGCGATGGGACAAGAAGAAATAGCCTCAAGTTGCGCCAGAGGAGGTTTAGATTGGACATGAGGAAAAATTTCTTTACTGAAAGAGTGGTTAAACATTGGACCAGGCTGCCCAGGGAAGTGGTGGAGTCCCCATCCCTGGAGGTATTTAAAAGACGTGTAGACGTGGCACTTAGGGACCTATTTCAGTGTGGACTTGGCAGTGCTAGGTTAACAGTTGGACTCGATGATGTTAAAGGTCTTTTCCAACCTAAACGATTCTATGACCCTATGATTCTGCGATTTAATGTCTGAGACAGATAGTCATGAACCCAGAGCCAGGGACCTTTCCAGTTTATATATAACTTATAGTTACTGGGTCTCAGTCACTGTTTTTCCAGGGCTGAAATCAGAACTGGAGGGTCCAAAAGCAGGAAGCTGTGAAAGAGAGAGTCTGGGCTAGGCTCGTTTGGACTCTGTTGGAAATATCTTTGGTACATGGAGACTTACTCTTCACTTTGAGTTCTTACAGCAAGATACAGGTTCAGAGCCACAGTGGAACCGAGATCTGCAGGTACCTAGATGAGTGCTGAGAGACTAAATAGTGTTGTGGATCCAGGTCCTGTATGTAAATGGCTTTGGGGAGAGTCAGTACAAGGTACAGACTCCTGGCAGGAGAGGACATGTGAATTACTGTGGCTTGTGCAGGATGTTTGGGGTGGCCAGCCCTCCGAGACAGGCTGCACACAATCCCATTGCTTCGATGCTAGTCTGAACTTCTCCTCAGCTGCACGTAGGCAAGTGCAAATAAACCTTCAGAGCAAGAGAGGGAGGTGGATGGGGGGAGGTAGCAAGAATTGGGGAGGATCTGAATTTCTGGCCTGCCAGAACCTCTCCCAACCCCCGGACCAAAACCCGGAGCCCTGCCCTGGTGCGGCGGAGCTCTGCGGTGGGCGGCGTGGAAGAGCGTGGCCTGGTGGGATCTCCAGGGCGGCTGCAACACAGAGCACATATTCTCTGCAGCCCTGGAGCATGCAGGACCGCTAATAGCTCTGGAGGAGCCGGCGTGCCAGCATTCCTCGGCTGGTGCCAGGAAAGCCGTGCTGAGTACACAAGGAGTTGGCTCCCCTCCGGGATCACATTAGAGGCACTCTCAGGTCTTCCCAGCTTTTGCTGCAGTAATACATCATCCGCTTCATTGTCCACTGGAGGCTTTGCGGACAGCGCGGGACGTGGGAGGAGGCTCTTGGGGGTGTCAACCTGTACACCATCGCAGTGCGCTGGCCCCCTTTCCCTTCGTCGCTCCTACTGAGAGCATCAGAGCAGAGGTGCATAGGGTGCGTTAGGCCCATTGGTTGAGGACCATGCTACACTAGACCACCAGAAACGTAGTTTCTATTCCTTGCTACGCTGGGTGACCTTCCCCTCTTTTCCCCACTTGTACCCACTGATTTCAGTGGGTCTGAAATCCCTTCTCTGACACCGTCTTCTTTTATAGCCTTAGGCAAATCATTCAGTGCCTGTGCACTTGAAACACTTTATCTTAGTGGACTCCTGAAGGCTTTATGGTAATTAACAGGTCTGTATCTCATCTTCTGCCTAAGATGGGCCACAAAGACCATCTGCTGTAATGGAAAGGGAGATCTCATACTGAAATTACTGTGTATGCTAGAGTTTTACCCAGATGACTAACAGACTGCCTATCACAATACATGACAATATCTCCCGTTAGCATCCTTGGGAGCAAAGGTGCCAAGCAAAAAAGACACAACCAACACAGAAAGTCATCTCAGCATGTCTCTCAAATGTCTGGGACCTGAAAACAGAGAGCTGGAAACAGCTCTGTGACTGCAGGAGTATAGATTTCCTCAAGGAGGTCCTGGGAGCATGGATCTATTCTGGGTCTTAGTCCTGGGATGGTGGGAGGAAGGCCCTGCAAGAACAGAGGAAACATTCCAGCCCACATTCAGGTTTCTGCAGATGTGACCACTTTTTTTTCCTGAAGGAAATTTCTCCGCATTTGTCTGGAAGCCTAGATGCTTGCCCAGGACTTTTTGAATATCCAGCCGATCCATTAGACTAGGCTGATGCCTTTTGTATGTGGATAACCACCTGCTGGAGAAGACAGCGGTGGGCTGGTCCTGCTTGCTGTGAGTCAGTGCGACAAGCACAGGCAGCAAAATACAGACGCTCAGGCAGTCACAGCCCTACGGGTCCTGTAGCTGTTGTCTCTGAGGATGCTGACACCGGCAAGCTGCCGTTCCTGGAGAGCAGCCGCAGAGCACTCTCATGGTGCTAAGCTTTCCAGGAAAACCAGGTTTCTCTTAAATGTGACGTCTGTGTTCAATATATTAACTGAGACCACTGTGACAGTAAAAAACCTGCAAATCAAGGTGGTTTCTACTAGCAACGAGAAAAACAAACCAACCCAAACACCTGTTTTTATTTTGAAGGTGTGCTTTCTCCACAGGAGATTAGAAGTAATGTCAGCAAAAGCTTGTCACATCGACAGCAGTCCTTCAACCAGCAGTCAGACCAGGAACCTAACAAGCCTCTGCAGCAGCATCCAGGACAGCAGCTGCACTCAGTGTGTCGGTCTGGGCTCAGGTTAATGAATATGCCCCTGCTTAATCCCACATGTATCCGATGGGTGGGAACAAAACAAGGGCACTCAACAAATCCTGTGCTCTGAAGGCCACAGGGTCTTGTCCTATCTAAAGAATCACTCCATAACAATTGATTATTAGGAAAGAAAAAAACCCCAGCTTGTTCACCAACATCTGGTGAGCCTAGGTTGAGGCCAAAACCAATGCGGGTGGGATGGAAGTGCTTACGGTACCTCCTATGGCTCTTTCTACATCATGGAGTGAAGGTCAAGCCCGTAAATCATCATACGACCCTGGGCATTGTCTGGCTGTCAACCCCACTGCAGCTCCAGCTCAAAAGGTCCATGCTATGCCTATGTGGAGCCAACTTGGGACATCTCCCAGCAGAGCAGCCTACAGCATAACGGGTCCAACCTGTGGATAACATGAGAGATGGATGACGTTCTGGGATAGCCATTTTCAAGAGGTGGTTACCGACCCCTCATCATTAGAAACTTTCAGGCTGAGGTTACAGATTCCCTCCAGCGCTAATTCCCTTCCCTCCCCTTCAACTCACTTTTTGTAGTTGTAAGCCTGGAAATACTTGCTGTCTCTTTAAATGTCCAGTCCCCTGGATCTGACTGCAGCTCTTGGTTTCCATGCCTCTCTTGTAACAACAAATTCCTTAGTCTGGTAAACCTCTGAAAGTTTCTTGATGTCTTATTTTGTCTCCCTGTTGAATTTGCTCAGAAAATCCCCTTGATCTTTTGGTATGAGACACAAGACAGATGTCTCTGGGCACCTTTTCCTCATAGGTGTGTCCCTTCTCAGCCCTGGCTGCAGATTGTGTGATGGCTTTGCTCCATGAGTCAATGTTCATTTGACCCATCTATGACCCAAGTGACTGATTTCAGTGGACAGTGCTGTTCTAGATTAATCATAAACAGAGGCAAAATCAGGCTTAGGCAGATTTCCATGAAAAGCACAAGTGGTAGTGCTACCTTAGTGCTCTAAGGTAGATTATCAGAAGAAATAATACACCCTACTGTTTAAGCTCCAATGGGGCAAACATGGTGGATCTCCAGAGGCCAAATTCTCATATCAAGTAAAGTAATGTGTCGTGGTTTAACCCCAGCTGGCAACTAAGCACCACCCGGCCGCTCGCTCACTCCCCCCCACTGGGATGGGGGAGAGAATCAGAAGAGTAAAAGTGAGAAAACTTGTGGGTTGAGATAAAGGCAGTTTAATAAATAAAGCAAAAGCTGCGCACTCAAGCAAAGCAAAACAAGGAATTCATTCACTGCTTCCCATGGGCAGGCAGGTGTTCAGCCATCTCCAGGAAAGCAGGGCTCCATCACGCGTAACGGTGACTTGGGAAGACAAACGCCATCACTCCAAACGTCCCCCCCTTCCTCCTTCTTCCCCCAGCTTTATATGCTGAGCATGACGTCATGTGGTGCGGAATATCCCTGTGGTCAGTTGGGGTCAGCTGTCCCAGCGGTGTCCCTTCCCAACTTCTCGTGCCCCCCCAGCCTGCTCGCTGGTGGGGTGGGGTGAGGAGCATAAAAGGCCTTGACTCTGTGTCAGCACTGCTCAGCAACAACGAAAACATCCCTGTGTTATCAACACTGTTTCCAGCACAAATCCAAAACAGCCCCTTAGCAGCTACTGGGAAGAAAATTAACTCTATCCCAGCCAAAACCAGCACACAATGGGATAAATTACACAGCAGACATAAGCTGGAGGAATGCAAGTAGGCAAAGACAAGGGGTTGAGGTAGGGCTTCCAAAAAGGGTGTAAGGGACTTGGGAAACAAGCCAGTGATAGAAGTCTGGATCTGAGCAAAACCCTCTTCCTCCTCACACCAGAAGCACCTTTGCATGAAGTCGTATGAAGAAATTGAAGCTGCTCTAACAAGGGTACGCAACAGCACCTGGCGGGATGCAACACGAAAAGGAAGGCAGATATTCTGAACTATAGGTCTTTCTAGGGCATTACAGGGACTCACACCATGTAACTTTGAGCACCTACAGCTCAGATGTCTACATTTGAGCTCTGCACTCCCTTTGTAGCCAATGAGGAGAAACAGGCTCTTTATAGCTACGGTTGATCAACTTTATTTTAAATGTCTACTTTTAGGTGAACCTAAATAACGCCTCACGTATATTGACAGCATGAACAAGATCTCCATTATCTATAAGGATACAGAAAGATTCCTACACTGCAGTCACATGAATCCTGTGCTGAGTGTTTCTCATATTCTTTGCATCCTCAGCCTCTTTTCTTCACAAAAACGTCAATAACAATATTAACATTGGCACGTTCTTTCGCATTCAGCAGCAATTCTGAGCACTACAAGACAACAACTTTAGAAATAGATTCCCAAGAGAAAACCCAGTCAAAAGGATGCCAAAGTATTATGTCACTCCTAGGAGCTGCAAGGCCAGTTCATAGGGAATCACTGGTTTGGACCTAGGTAAAATGCTTTAACATACAGAGGACTTGCTGCCAGGACTCTGGGGTCCTCCTTTCTTTTCCCTTGCTGGTGTGGCTGTGGTTTTTGGCCGTAAGGAAAAAGGCACAGAGCTAGTTGAAGAGCAATTAGTTCTGCAACAAAAGAAATTGGCACCATTAGGAATGTTGCTGTTTCTTTGTACTCTTGTAGGTTTTCATTACAAAACCCAAATATACACATACAAGTATTAGACAAATCTGTATGCCCTGAATAGCTGTTTTTTTTTCTAGGCTTAGATTTTTGCTCTCTGTGAAGGGAGAAGACAGATTTTATGCTTTTTCAGAAAAAAAGAGGGTTTTTTCCCTATGAAAAAAGCTTTTCAATGAACATTCCCATTTCATTAGGAAGCCATTTTCCATTGGGAAAAAAAATGCTGAGGGAAACATTCTGACCAGCTGCTACAATGCATCTTGTCACCTCAGTGGGGTGCTTGCAATTCTAATTAGTGGTTAGGACAGTAATGTGCTGCGTGATTCTCTGATGTGAAATGCTGGTAAATGATTATTCCAAACGCCTGTTGGATCCTAGTTTCTTTTGTTCCTTCTGTGTCTCACTGGGGTTTAGCAGTCTCTTGAGATCTGCAAACCCTTTTAATCACGGTGACCAAAGGTGGTCTTTTGATCAACAGCACAGCAGTGCTGAGTGTGAAGAAGAATTCAATTAGTGAAGAAGAGGCAGATTGCTTTTCCATCTCCTCTTCTACCTGGCAGAGCTTCTGAAATGGGGGCAGAGTGGTGTTTCCATGGCATGATGTGGTAGGGAGAAGGACCATTATTGCTGTAACTTCACTGCTGGACATGGCCATTCCCAAGCATCAAGGCCACAGTGACTGACAGTTGGCCAACTGGTTGCATCTCACAGCCCAGAGCAGAAAGGTGGCTGAACTGAGTTTGGTATGATTCAATGCATTAATTCTTTAGATACTTTAGATGGGGAAGTGACTTATTACCAAGATAAGCAACACCTGGGCAAAAGGGGCTGAACAACATTGGAGAGAAAAATTCAAATTAATAGAATCATAGAATCATAGAATCATTGAGGCTGGAAAAGACCTCTAAGATCATTGAGTCCAACCATCGACCCAACACCACCATGCCCACTAAACCATGTCCCTGAGTGCCTCATCTACACGTCTTTTAAATACCTCCAGGGATGGGGACTCCACCACTTCCCTGGGCAGCCTGGTCCAATGTTTAACCACTCTTTCAGTAAAAAAATTTTTCCTCATGTTCAATCTAAACCTCCCCTGGCGCAACTTGAGGCCGTTCCCTCTCGTCCTGTCGCTTGTTCCTTGGGAGAAGAGACCGACCCCCACCTCGCTACAACCTCCTTTCAGGTAGTTGTAGAGAGCGATGAGGTCTCCCCTCAGCCTCCTTTTCTCCAGGCTAAACAACCCCAGTTCCCTCAGCTGCTCCTCATCAGACTTGTTCTCCAGACCCCTCACCAGCCTCGTTGCCCTTCTCTGGACACGCTCCAGCACCTCGACGTCCTTCTTGTCGTGAGGGGCCCAAAGCTGAACACAGTGTTCGAGGTGCGGCCTCACCAGTGATCAGCACGAGAAGCAATACATAATTGTCCCAGGGTAAAACCCTAAATGCAAATAAATTCAGCTAAAAGGCCCACTCCCCACCTCAGCCTGACCCACATCACATATCCCAAGACATTGGGAGTTTCAAGAGGTGCTTGTTCAAATACAGCAAAGAATCGCAGCATCCCTCGTGGCCTTAAAGAAATGACTGGTGTATTTTTTTTTCACAGTGATAGGCCAATGGTCCAATGGTCCAAGGTGATGGGTGGTCCAACCCTGCCCTTGAAATCAAGATTAAGCCTTAAATTATTCTGCGTCAGTCTAGGTGCATACAAATACTCAGGTTTTCTTGAAAGTAGCATGGGAAAGCATCTCTAGCCCTCCCTTCATCAGTACCAGAGCTATTTAAAAATATTTCATCCATGTCTGTCTGTGTTGGTGCTTAACAGAAATGTGCACAGTGAAATCCTGGATTTCATCAGCAATCAATCAAGCAGTTCAAAAGGGGTTTAGTTTCCAGCTTCGGCTACAATAAAATAAAAATACCGAGCAAAAATTCTCAACAAAAACTAAACCATTCTCTTCTGGCCTAAAATGTTAATGGGGGAGATGCAGTCTATAATTTCCCGAGCAGAAAATTATAGAAGTGCTCCAGCTTTAGCTCACTGTCAGGTCAACTAAATTCTAGCTGGAGTCCCCTGCTGTCGCTGGTTGCCCTTGTTTTGCAAGGCAGCAATAATAATTGTGGGGACTCGCCATACCCAGGGTCACCTGGAGCTCTCCAACCATCTCTCTCACAAAAAGGAGATGCGTTACGAGTTTTTTACTGACGCATCTGAAGGAGCAGCTAGAGCCACGGCAATTTCCAGGTTGTGGGATCACAGCGTCGGCCGTATCCTGGCTCCCGCCCTTAGCTCAGTACGGAGCCTGAGAGCTGGTCCTCGTGCCCTGGGGTGCATGCGGTGCCAATTGTCTGTGTGTTTGTCTGCGTTGAGCAGTCACACTCTATTTCAGGCTACTTCATCCCTGCGACTCTTGAATGGAAGGCTGTTCAGGAACTTTGCCCCTTTCTTAGGACCCCCCCCTTCTAATTTCCAGCCTAAAGTTATTCCTGCTCATTACACTTGTTTGTCCTGGTATCAACAACATGTAGTATATTGATGTCTGGGGACCAGCAGGCCAGACTTTTGGGGGCACTGTCTGCATCCCTCTTGCCTGGGAAGGGCATTGCGGGTCTCAGAGGGGTTTGTGAAGGGGCTCTTGGCTCTCCCGGGCATGTTTATGATGCGGAACGAGAAGGGATGCCAGTGCCCCTGGTGTGGCATAGGCAGGGTCAAGCTAACCCTAAGGTGGGCTTACCATCCTGGGCTGTGGAATAGCATAGTTGTGCAGTGCTGGGACAGGCTGCTCAGCCTCCTTGCACCAAGCTAGCTTGAGCATCTGCAATTTAAAACAAGCTTAGCCCGCTGTATGCCGTGCTCTTGGGAAAATCCAGCCAGGGATCCTGCATCGGGGCTCATTGCATGTTACCGGCTTTTTCAAAGGCAAAGCTCTTCTGAAAGCTGGGTCTTAAAGGTCCCTTGAAAAATCAGAATAAAATTCTCTGGATAACCTGGTCTGATGCTTTTAAAAGTAATCTATCTAAAAGTGCCTTTGGGGGTGCAAAACACCCAGACCACAGGGGAATGTGCGTATCTCTGTGTGTGTGCGCATGCATTATTTTCCTCTATTTGCTTTCACACTTGTCTTCACAGTTGTTACTGTGCTTTGGAAAAATAAAAGAAGAAAAATCAGACAAGTATAAATTGCCAGCAGCCTTTTAAAATAACATTTAGAAAGGATTCGGCTGACTAAATGCAGATGTCTCCACTGGAACTAGTCACCTTGGGCTCTCTTCAGCGCCAGCAGAGGTCTGCTTAAAATAGACGGTATTTGTGTTCGTTAGTGAATGAGTTATTGCCGGGGAACCCCTCTGGCCCTGGAGCAAGCACCGGAGCGACGGTCTGCCCTGTCCCTGGCACACCTTTGGCTCAGACTCTTCCTGGGCATGGGTCAGCAGTAGGATAAGCACCACCCCTGATACGCTGCTGGGATGGGGCCACCCTATGCTGGAGGTGAGAAGAGTTTAATACTAAGGAAAAGTCCTAATTGGTGTCCAGGCACTGGCAGTGTTTAGATTACTAGAGCCGTCGTTGCGTTGACTGGAGTGTCAGGCATGATTTATCTCCTCCTAAAGTAGACACGTAAACAGGGCACATGAATCATGCCTTAAAAGTGCCTGTTTTTCCTCAGTGACTATAAAGGGAGCCTGGGATATGAGCTCAGACGGAGTGGTTTCCACCCCTGTCACCGAAAGTGAGGTGAATTGCTCTCCTTCCTCCTGCACCTCTGCATCCTCTCCATGTGTCTGTCTCGGAATAGCTGTTTAAAATACCAATCCCTTTCTTTTTTTTTTTGTTAACCACCGCTCTTGGAGTTTATAAAGTCAACAGACATGGTTTACGCAGGGACAGATGTTCCAGATAAGCCATAGCCTCCTTAACAAGTGTTTCAACAAAGTTTTCCTTCTAGTACTCTTTCTGCTGGAGCCAGAGCTCTGCCGTGGGGAATAGCAGATCACCTGGCTGGATCTGAGATTTTTTTTCTGCTGCTGCTTGCTCTGTGCAAAATCCACTTTGCTAATCACCAGGCTCTCCTGCAAGTGTTGGTGACCCCAGCACTTGACACCCCAGGACAAATGACTTGTTGATCTCTCCATCACAGCCAAGCCTCCCTGCTACACTTGGTCTTTTCAGCATGTACAAAGGCAGATTATCATTATTTATGAGAAGAAAGAAAAACCCTAAAAATATCTCGCTGTATTTAACCGCCCCAGTTCTCTACAGTTGAAAGCTTTTCCAGAAATTCACTTCGGATTCAGAAACAAGTCAGCCATCAATGTGCATCAACAAGCCTGTAAAACAGCTAATGAGGTTTTGTCTGTTCGAAAACAGATTCTTTGTGGGGTGAGGTTGGTGGAGGGATTATGACAAACAGTGCCTGCTCACATCCTGATTTGGAGGCTAAACTTGCGTGTCAACAAGAAGCAGAGGGGAAAGAATGTCACTGGAATCGGGAAGACGTTGGAGAGCTGTGAGTTGGAGCGGGAAGGTGAGAATGAAGCAAGACTCTGGGGTCATGATTATATGCAAATGGCAAACAAAACTGTGAAAGGAAACCTGAAGGCAGGCAGGTTCAGCCTGCATTTATGCTCTGCAGGTGAACTGGCATTATTGGTGGGAAGATGAAGGAAGGGAAACTTAGCTATTAGAGGCAAAAGGAGTCAGTTTTTCTGGCTCTGGAAATCCTCCATCTCTGCCATCAGGGAATATTCTTGATTGTGACTTTTGGACATTTCTTTAAAGATGCTGCCAGGAGCTCTGGGTTCAGTATTGCACTGAAAAAGGCCATTGCTCTTTTTTTGGAAACAGGATGCATGCAACTTGTCATCACTAGCCTAAGACCGTATTCTCTCCGTTTTTGGCTTTACTGACTAAATGCCCTGCGTTCAGCTGCTTTCCCAGCAATCACTAGGTGACCCACTCAACCTATGTTTGGGGTGATGTTGTTTGCTAGCAACCCTGCTCTGCAGTGGCCATACGCAATCTTCTGTCATCCCAACCTTCAACTTCTGTCCATGTTGTTTGGCACTTTAGGCCTGACTCTGTCAGCGCTGACACCAAAGCTGTGGCCCCATGATCCTGCTGACCCTTCATGGTCATTACTCAGCTTGGGTTCATCACATCTATCTCCAGACACATAAGGCACCATGACAATCAGCTTGTCTCCCCAGGCTGATTCCATCACTGGGTGGGGGAGAGTCCTTCCAGCCAGCTACCACTCTGCTCAAGATCTGGAGGTGCCCCTCAATCCATTGGTCACACACAGAGCAAGCTGACCCCTGATATAGTCATCTCAGGCACACCTAAAGTTGGACTGCCTGTCACACATCAGGGAAAAAAGGATATTTATACATCACATTTCCAGGGCTGATCTAGAGCTACGCAAACCCAAGCAAGTCTAGGGCTCCTGTAAAAGCACAACATCATCCATTTACATCTTCTCTTTGCTGCTTCTCAACTTGAAGCTGGGAAAACCAGTGCTGCATTTCCTTTGAGTCCTTCATGCTATTTTTCAATGCCTACCGCAGCTGAATGACGCAAATTCTCCCATCATCGGCAGCCCCAATGAACCGACCGAGACACAGCAAATGGACCCAGAATTTCAGCCGATGTAAATCGAGCCACCCCGCTGACGTCAGCTGGACTATGCTGGGGTAGGATCTCTTACTGAGAGGCTGGTTCAGAATACCAGTGCTCTCACAATCACAATACATGATTTGTATCCACTAACATCTAGACAGATATGGCTATCAGCACGTGCAAATATCAAATTACTGTTTCCCCAGTTAGAAATACTCAGAGGAGCAGTGGGCATTTTGGTGCACACCCAGTCCTGTGACTTTTTGCTGATGCATATAAATGCGTCTGCACCTTAAATTTAGCACAGGGCGCAGACTGTTCTCCATCTGAAAAAGCAGATTGGATGCCTCCTGAAAAAGAGACACCCCATCTCGACTGCGAGAAATGGGCTTTGTGCTAGAATAACGGAGTGAAATTCTGTCTTGAGTTATACAGAAAAGGCTTTTGGCTTTTGTATCTAGGAATAGCCCAAGCTAAGAGATCATCAAATAAATAGTGGATGTAGTGAATGCCAGTTTTCTACAATCTAGCGTTTCGGGGACTCTGGATGACCTGTTGGCTAATAAGGCTGAATGCAAGTTTCGGCTTTAATTTTGCAAGGTCACCAACTGGTTCAATTGCTTTCCTCTAACCGATGGCTGATTTTTACAGAGCTTGCAGGCACTGGCTGGCTTTAAAACCTCAACCAAAAATCAGATTTGTGTAAAGTTTTCCTAAAGATTCAAAACTCCTTGAAAGCTATAGGTGCAAAGGTAAATACATGCAAGCGCACACACATGTAGACACATAACCAAATAAATCTTATTTCTTTAGAGGACCAAATTAAAAAAAAAAAACATTTGGACAGCTTAGACACTCTTCAGGATTCAGAGATTAGAAAATAAACCTGGATGGAGGAGAGGGAGGGATATTACACCACATATATTTACAATGGTGTTTCTTCCATGTCTTCTGAAACATCTGGTTTTTGGCCACTTTGGAGACAGGAACTGGGGTAAAAAGACCCCAGCTGGGTTCAGCTGAGCAAGCCCTCTGTTCTCCTTGTGAGAACTGCACAGCAAGAGCAATGACATCCCACAATTACTGCCACAAGACACTCAGCCTTGCAGCCACGGGCTCCTAACTCCCAAAGCAGCTCTCCCCAGTGGGTAATGAGTCCTAATTGGCAGGTAACGAGAAGGGAAACAGGCCTCGGAAGGAGAGAAGGGGAAATGTAACCTCTGCCATCTGGAAAGCTGGTCACTCAGAAACAAAGACCTGCAACAGGAAACCACTTCTATCAACACGGTCGACAGCCCAAGACGGAAGCCAAATGTCTTTCGTTATAAGCAGGGCCAAACTTAGTAAAGCAGATGGAGGAGGGATGAAATCAAAACAGAACACCTTTCACTCCTCGTGCAGGAGAGGATGCATCTCAGGTTTCCAGAGACACAGGAGGCGCCTGGTGAACATTTGCTCAGGATCTCATTATGTTTGGACGGTACCTGAGTGGAGGATGGCCATGTTTCCTGTCCCGCTTATCTCCCCCCTCCCCTTCACCCACCCTCTGGTCCTAGCTTTCCCTTTCAGTGGGAACTGAGAAGGAAAATTGGTTGCAACACCATTCACTTTAGGCAGAGGTCTAAGGGCACTTTTTTCCCCCAAACCAAATGTGATGGTGATTCAATACACACTGAAGGATTTTGGCTTCTCTTGAAGCCCCAGAAGAGGATCATGGCCAGGAGATCATCGCTCCTGATGGTCTCAGCCCATCAGGTTGGCATGAACCATGCTAATGAGCTGGTTCCTGAGTGAGCTACTTTCAACTGAGGCACTTTGTAAGACTTTCTAAACAATCTGAACGGCAGAAGACTAATGTCATGTGGATGCTGTGGATGTGTGGGGGAAATCTGGGACCATGCTGTGCAGCACATAGCTCAGGAGGTGAGAAAGAGTGATCCAATGCCTTGAGGAACCAGGAAGGATTTACTACTGGGGAACATAATTCTGACTAAATTGGGTCTTTTGGCTTGCATGTAACTTCAATGACAAGCCATCGAGATGTAGGGTTTATGTTTCTCTCTAAAAACACCATTGCCACAACTCGGACGCCTCTCATCTAACTTTACCTACTACAGCACCTAAATTAGGAGCAGAGTTTTGTGGCAGCCCCCATCCACCACAAAAGGCAAGGAACGGGCTCTGGAGGATGATTCAGCCCATCCTAAATCATGACTCCTGTTGGAGGAGCCTACACTGACTACTGGGAAAAGCTCAGCTGACTACATCTTAGCTTAGGCCTCTTGGTACCTCTCCACATTGTGGGGGAGAATGGCTTCATGTCTACAAATAGCCTTCAAGCTTTGGCTTAGATGGAAAAGCCTTCCTTAGTAAAACACCACTGGCATTCTTTGGTGTATCCCAATGTGTCCCAGTTTAGAAGGCTGGCCAGCTGGAGGGCAAAATGATGCAGTCCCTTGTCAAGAAAGACAGCAATTCAATGGCCAAGGGTGACATCTGGTCATAAACCGCCCTCAAGAAAACATACTCTTGAGAATGTCTCCCACTAATGGGTGTCCTTGCTAACCAACAACTTGTTCAGCCTTTTCGCAGTGAAGAAAGTGCTCTGAGGACTGCAATGCCTGAGTGTGGGTTTATATGTATGCCATAATATATGCTAGCAAAACCCAGAACCCATGCAATTTTCATTCCAGAAATTCTCAGCTGAAAATAAACCGATGATCCCTTACCCTCCTCTCTGCCTCCAGAATGGACGGCAGTTATCTATGGATCATTATTCATGTGTTCCTGACTAGTGCTGTGGCAAAACGATCCCAACTATTCCTGGTAACGGGGCAACTGAGATAGTGCTATTCGAATCTCGATGGTTTTCTCCCCAAGGGCAGGTATGAACTTTCCTCTCCATCTTTGGGCTTTCTGCTGGTATTTGGGTTCAAAGTCAATAGCTTCTAGAAAAACACAGACAAAAGCATCCCCAGCCAGACCTTCTGGGCATGCAGTTCAATCCGTCACTGCTGGAGTGAGGGGAACCAGCCTGGAGATCATGAGCTCATGTCTTGCCTGGATTAGGGAGGAATCCTCAAGGAGACACCGAATGGCATCCACCCATTTTGTTTTTTGCTTTTCCCGTGACAGAAATAACATGAAGCAACTGCACAGGCTCATCTGGGTCCCAAATAGACTTGCCTGCTCCCTTTGCACCAACCTGCCAGTCCCAGACATGCACGCTGCTTTTCCACACCGTTCTCCAGGGCCTTCTAAAAGAGAGGATGGTAAGTGCCATGGCTACGAGCTATTTAAGAAGATGCTACCCATTCCCCATCCTCCCACACGTTGTCTCCTGGTGAGCACAAAAGGTTAAGTGAAGTTGGCACGTGTGAACTTGGACCTGGTGGGAGTTTGGAGTTTGCAACAAAACCTAAAGACGAGTGAGCTGCCTGGGTGGGATTTTATTCCAAAAGGCTGCGTATGGTTCCCCGGTGCCGGGACAGGACACCGAGTGTCTCGCCTGCTTCTGGGAAGATGTCCTGCTGAGCTGGAGGCATTTCAGTGCAAAGCTGATTCCAGTACTTTAAAGGGGAACATCTTACTTGAACTACACAACCTCAGAGCCTTGCCTTTGGCCCTGGCATGCGTGAGTCTTAGTCAGCACAGGGGTCTGAGGTCTGCCCAGAAGCAAAAATCAAGGCTGAGACAATCACAGTGTTGTTTTCTAGGGAAAGGGGGGGAATCTAATTTTGGAACCCACAGTTTTCAGCCCCACCCGCCCTGAGCCATGCACTAGTGGCAGAGACAGCCACCCTTATCCCATCACAGGACACGAATGGCGCAGCACCCTCAGGCGGTGTAAGAGACTGTCCAGCCCCTGATGTAGCTGGGGACAGAAAAAGGGTGGAAAGGAAAAGCTTGGTGGGAAAGGAGAGAGGAGAGTGACGATAAGGAGCACTGGGAGAAGGGAGAAAAGCCATAAAGCTGGGAAAGAAGTGAATTAAAAGAAGACAGATCAATGGATTAGGGGAAGACGAATACTGTGTAGACCTGCAGCTCAGGAGAACAGCTAGGAACCAGAATCTCTTCTCTCCTCTGACACACTCATGGGGTGACCATAGGCACCTTCCTTCACTGTTCAGACTGTAAACTCTCTGGAGTAAAAAGAGCATGCAAAATTGGCCAGCACAGAAGAGCTCAACCTCCTTTGGAAATGCTAATCAGGAGGAGATGTGGAGCAGGAAAATAAGTAAATAAACAAAGAGCATAGCCAAATAAACAAGGGGTGCGGCAAAGAAAGTTTTGTTTTGGGTTTTGACACTACGCCCTGAATCCTTGGTATCTCTGTGTCCTGAGAAGGCAAAGGATTTGTCACAGCTGTATATTCGCTGCTCCCTTCTGGTTTCATTTAGCCACGTGTGAGCGCGTGCGTGTGCGCAAGAGGTGGAGCTGTGGCCCAACCTTAACCCTGCACTTTTCTCAATTGGAAACAAATGGACGCTCTCCGTTTTCCATTCACTGGTTTTATAACAGTTTGAAATTAGCCTGATGAGGTGTTTCCTTGCCAGCACCATCTATCTTGGTCTAATTACACAGGCTGTGCTAATTGCAGGAGCCAACCTATTGAACCACAGCATTCCTCTTCTGCGCTTCTAGGGGGAAACGTATGGGGGAACTCATGCTCCTGCTCGCTCCATCTCTCCCTCCTGCTCTCTCTCTCTCTCCCCCGGGTGATTATGCTCCTGAAATGATAATTAAAGGATTGCAAAGAGAAGGGCAGAGAAACAGTGTTCCAGGCTCCGGAGAAAAGCCATGGATCTGGAGCCTGACTAACAAAATGCAGAACAAAGAGCTGGAGGGAGATAATCCAGTAATCCAGCAAACTCAAGGCGAAGTGAGAAACAGCAGGTCTTGCAACACTTTCTCCTTGGTGGTGAAGTGACTGGGAAGGTGTTCGCTACTCTGCTTAGATAATATAGCTTGAAACACTAGGGGCAGAGACGCACAGATACATCTAACCCCTGCAAAGCTGCCGCTGGAGGTAAAGCAGGATTAGGACCCCCTCTCTTACAGTGAAGGAACCGAGATGCAGAGGCAGGCTAAGCGACACCACCAAGGCTATCCAGCAAGCCTGGCCAAGGCAGGAGCCTTAACCCGTATTCAAACGTGAAGCTAGTGCTGTGACAGGGGACCCAGCCTGCCTCCCCCAGCAATTCCAGCACCCGCATGGGATGCAGGGAGACAGACAGATGGACTTCAGGTCTATCGTTAGTTCCCTCCTGGAGACTGCAGAGGAGAATAGGGGTCTTCACCAGGCTGGGATGTGTGGGACTTGATGGAAAAGGATGGCTCCACTCTGAAAACAGGACACACGAAACTCCTGCTAAGACAAATAATAACTGAATGGAGGAACGGCTGTGAAACACCATGAGGCTTCATGCAACCTCCAGAGCTGGGGGCCTTAAAATGGCAGCTGGGGCAGGAGAAGGGGAAGGGTCGCTCCCAACAACTCCATCCTTTATTCCTTTTCCCGAGCGTCTGCGACTATCCTCTATGGGAAACAGGGCCTAGGGCTGGATGTACTTTTGCCCTGATCCTGTCTGGCTCTTCCTCATTTCCTGTAGAGCAGGAACGATTGTGGTCTTGCTGGAAAATGGGGTTGGTAAAGTCAAAGTTGCCTTGATATAAAGGTGGATATGTAGATCTACAGATGGAAAGCCTTCAGTTTTGTCTTCTTTTTCTATACCTGGACACAATGGCTGCATTTACACTGGCAAAATGAACCAAACCAGGGCCCTTTCTCTGCTGCTGTCCCTCCTGCCCTGTTGCAGGACCTTCCCCATCCTGGGGCTGTGATTGTCCACACCCCTGCCATAGGCAGGGACACGTTTCACTAGATCAGGTTGCTCAAAGACCCATCCAACCTGACTTTGAGCACTTCTAATGATGGGGCATCCACAACTTCTCCGGGCAACCTGTTCTGATGTCTTGCCATCCTCATCATAAAAAATTTCTTCCTTATGTCCAATCTAAACCTACTCTATTTCAGTTTAAAACCGTTGCCCCTTGGCCTGTCACTACAGGCCCTGGCCATCTCCAGGGCCATTCCTGGTGAGCAGTACTGAGGGTCTCACCAGGTATGGCTCCCTCCACAGTCCCCCAGTTCATCCCAGCACCCTGGAGTATGGGGGCCTGGAAGAGATCCAGAGCTTGTTTGCTAGTGGCCACTAGACCTGCTCTGCTGGAGATCCCTGGACGGGAGCCAGCTGGTGACCTGCACATCTGCTCCTCTCTCCCTTTGGAGAAGGGACCATGCCCGTACAGCAAAAGGATGGAGGAATTTCCCTGGCTTGTGCCTCTGTTCCCGCAGCTCCCAGCTGCAGCCAGCCAACACAGCGGGATGCTTCGAGACGTCTGCTGCCATCTATGGCCAATAATAAATAATGCAAAAGCAGGTAGAGAGCTGGGGTCTGGCTGCAGCCTGGACTTTCCTCAGCACTGTGTCTCCACAGGGGTGCTTCTCTCCCATGGAGGCCAGGGCTGGCCATGGGGATGGGTACGGGGAGGCAGGGAGGTGCTGTCTGAACAGGACTTTATAGCAATCCTTTCCCAGCAGGGCTATGCCATGAAAAGCTTCTGTCCCAGGATCCACAGGAGACCAGGGTTCTGCCAGTCATTTGACTCAGAGCCCACCAATGATAGCTATAAAGTGCAGAGGCAAGAGAGACAGGAACTATCTGTGATGGTCTGGGGGCTGCGAATGACGCTGCACAGCTGCCCCGCAGCCAGGCATTTCCTTCAGCCTATAGGAGCAACACAGACACCCCACACACACGCTCACACTTGCCCTTTCCAGTGCAGAAGGCCTTGGGTAGACATTTCTGCCCCTTCCTCTTGGTGTCGTTTCTCTCTCTTTTCCCTTTTACACCCTGGTGTCTCCAGAGCAGATGCCTGGAGAATATCCAACTCTCATTTTGGGACTGCCATTGCATCAGCATCCCCCAAACCTCAGAGAGCTATTTCAAACGTACATGAAAGGTTTGAAGGTGGTGATTTTGTCCTGGCAGGCTTGGCACCAGATCGTATATCATCTCTACACCCTCTTTGGTTTCCTACCAGATCAGCTGCAGCCACTGCTGTAGCACAACCCTGTTTTCTGTGTTGTGGCTATAGCTGCAGAAATGCAGGTGCTTGATCTGTCCTGGCTTTTTTGGGACGTCACAGGTCACAGACACAGTTTTAATGACCCTGGGATAACTGGGAGAGGGCTGGTTGTTCAGAACAGCTTGCACCTTTGCAGCAGCCCTTTAGCAAGTTCTTCCTTCTCCTTTGACCTGTGCAACAAAAAGGGGGACAAAAAGTAGGTCCTCAGGGGTTTTCTCCGTCAGCACGGTGGACACAGCCAGGCACTGGGGAATGGGTTGTGCATCTGGGTTATAGACTGGGACCACTGGGTATCTAGATCTTCTAGTGAGGCCCCTCTGAACACTAGGCTGTATAGCCCAAATCAAAGCACAGAGTTGAAACTCGTCTTCCTCCCCACGACCCCACATGCCAGATGCAGCTTGCTGAAGGTTTGATGTCTGCTGAAACTCAGAGAAGCAAGTGATCCTGGTAATGCTGTGGATCTGCCCAAGATCTCACGGGCGGCTTATGATAAAACAATAACATGAAGCGAATAAGAGCCTCACCATTGCCCCAGTGACTAGGGAAACCCCCCTTT
Organism: Aptenodytes patagonicus; assembly: GCF_965638725.1. Lineage (NCBI taxonomy): Eukaryota > Metazoa > Chordata > Aves > Sphenisciformes > Spheniscidae > Aptenodytes > Aptenodytes patagonicus. Next base: position 170,800,139 of record NC_134950.1, on the reverse strand, counting down.
CTGAACTGCAAGATGAAGCAGGGGTTCTGTTGTGTCGTAGCCCACCATCCACGTCCTCTCCTGCTAGGAAAGCCTTTGTGTAGTCTGTGTTTCCCAATACATGGGATATAAAACCCGTCAGGTCTCGTGCATTTCTCACCAATTCTTGGCCTGTGTCTCTCCCGACTGCATGGGGCCTGATAGTCACCATGCCACATTTCAGCCAGCACAGGGGCTTGACGGCAGGTAGGACCTTGTTCCCTGGACAATACTTTCCCTAGACAACCCCATTGCATTAATTCCTGCCCCCCCCCCCCCCCTGACAACATGATCTCACACGCCAGAGACCTGCTTCCTGCTCCATGACTGGGCATGGGAGCTGAGGGATGCATGAATATATCTGCTCCGGGGACTGAGAGCCCATGGGGGATCACTGCTGGTGGCTGAGACGCCACGAAGCCATGCCCTTTCACTGTTGCACAAAGTGTGGAAACTTTAATCCACCCCGCTTAATGCAAAACCCATAGAGGAACAGAGTCTGTGTTGCATCACGTGGCTGATACAAAGGGTATTTTGGTGAGCACACACCGTGCAGGGAGCCCTTCACCCTCCGGGCTGGAATAGGGGAGCCCCAAGGGTGACTCATGGCATCAGCACAGGAGAGACACTCGCTGGGTGGGATATTCACCAGACTAACTGGAGACATTCAGGTGGGGAAAACAGACACTTTTAGGACAGGATTCCTTTGATCTACTTTACGCACAGTGAGCGCTGTGCATAGATAACGTGTCCATATACGTGTATGTGGGTGTAAACAGCGTGTTCGAGAACATGATGTGGGTTTGTTTGTAGGGTTGCTAGAAACGCACCTGAGCTGCTCTACCAGCAAAAGCACTTTGCATGCAGCACAACCGGAATCACTGCGGGCTTTCTAGCTTCCTCCCGAGATACCATCACTCTGTGCACCTGGGCTCACTGCACGCACGGTTAGCTGGGAGGCAATGGGACAATGGGTGACCAGAGACACAGGTCTTCCATGCTGTGAGTGAGGGCTCTTCTTCAGTCGCTGTGAGAGCCCAGGCAATGCATCTGACTTTCCAAGGAACGGTCTTCTCCTTGACTACACTCCTCTAACAAAAACACAACTGCGAGTTGCATCAAAGTACCCTACAGAAAACAGAAACTCAACTGACAGACTACAGCATCTTTCTTAACACTGTACAAGTATCACCATCACTCAACAGATCAAATTAGTTTTCTTCTTTCAGTGAGCCATTTCATCCCCATGAAGATTTCTGCTTGCTCTCTGCCTCTCCAGGCCACCGCTACCCACCTGTCCTTTGCAGAGGACATGCCACCCATCCCCAGCTCCTCTTGGGCTGGGCCATGCTTGGAGTGTGAACGCTCTCTCCCGTTCACTGCAAGGCAGAAACCTGAAGCACTGGGTGCCTTATGCTCTTGGCCCTCATCCTCTTTCCTTCCTTCTTGCCCAAGAGCCATCGGAGGAAGCTAATAACAGCCTAACTTAACAGGAAGATATTTATGCTCTCAGGGCTGGTTGCCCCTCCTCTCTCTCAGAGCTGTCACCTCTCAGTTTTGCATCTTGTTCCCAAGCAGTGGGAACTAACTAAGTGTGCAGCTAAGTCAGAGCATCCCTGGGACGGACAGGGTTCAACTCATGGACTCGTGGATTGGGACACAGGGACTGAGGCATGGCGGGAGGTCCCTCCAGAAGACACCCCCATTGCAGTTATATTGTACAGCTCTTCCCAACAGGTGGAAAGCCTTCTCCATCACGTACCTGCTTTTCACACACTGGGGACTTTGCAGAGCAGTGTGCCCAGACCGCTGGGTGCAGGTGCTCGTCCGAGAGGGTTTCAATGTCCTGCTCAGTCTGTGCCTTAGTGTCCGGGCATGTGTTAGCCTGCCTGCATCCATGCATCACTCAGGGTGTTTGCATTCCCCCGTGCCTGAAACGGGTTCCTGGTGCAAGTGCCACTGTGCACGCACGTGCCGCGTGAGCATGGGGCTGCCTGCGAGCATCTGCGAGCTGCACAAGCGAGCGTGTGGTGCCTCCCTCCCTCCTTCCTGGCGAGGCAGGAGAAAGCATTCCCAGTGTGGATGGCCACTGCTAATGGCTCAGGAATCCTCAATGCAGCTGTTTGTTCTGGCACCAGCGCAGCGAGGTCCTGAAGTCAGTTGAACCGCATCGACTTCCCTGCCAGGGTCAGATTTCAGAGGTATGCGATTGGGGATGCCCCCACTGAATGTTTCCAGCACCTGGCCTCCGCCCCCTTTCCCGAGCTTGCCATCACTTCTGTGGGAGGGAAACCTAAGCCTTTTCAACACGGGCAGGAGAAGGCGGCCGCCAGGAAAGTGATTTACAGCCCTGCGAAATCCCATCACCCAGCCAGCCCACGAGGCAACAGTGCTGCTATTGTGACAGCCGGTTTGGCGATAGCAGAGGACCCCTGGGTCAGCCCCTCTTCCTCCGTTCCCTTCCTCCCCTTCCCCTCCCCAAACCCAGGTCCCATGGCCCTGTGACCCTCTGACATCTGGGGGACTTGTGTGGCAAAGCACGTAAATGAGCTCCATGGTCCATGGTCTGGCTGGGTCCTGTACAGTTAAACCATACTGTTTAACCTCAGAAATCACAGAAACTGAAACCAGGATGGAGTGGCAGGGTTACCGCCACAGCCCCAAGGAAACACCATGTCCTTCCAGCTCAGTTCAGCCCACCCCATGGGGAAGTCTGTATCAAGAACGCAGCTGGTGGGGAGAGATGGGCTCCTCCACAGGACCACTAAGCTCTCTTCAGAGCATCCTGTGGCAAGGAGTCCCACACATCATTACCTGCTGTGTGAACTTCTGCATGCCCAGCTTCAAACCATTGCTGTGGGGCAGGATAGTGATGTCTACCCGTGCCTCAGACCTCAGAGGAGCCGGAAGATGGTTTGTTGATGCCCTCTCTCTGCTCTGACTTCTGAGGCATCCAGGTGTACCCAGATTGCTAACTCAGCTCAGTCACATTTTCTACTCCAGGTGAAACGAATTTGGGCTGTTTAGTTCAGAAAGCCAAATGGAGCCCAGTGACAGATCTGGGCACAGCAGGGAACGTGGTGAGAAATGGCATGGCTCTGAAGGACCAGCTAGACTGTTGGCAGCCAGGATGTTTCCAGAGCTCACATGTGGCTTTGAACACAGAGATGCCCTGGCTGCCTAGGGAAAAGAAATGTGTGCCCAAAAGCCCCCAGTAGATCTGTGGCAAAGCCAGGTATAGAAATCAGCTTTCTGCTGATCAGCAAAGCCCTGCATGAGTTCTGGTAAAGCTGAAAAACTTCATGGTGCAAAACACAGTGGATGTTAAAAGTTTAAGGGAAGGCTGGACAGATTAAAAACCAAACAAACAAAAAAAGCCACTCAGGTCCGGTATGTCCATGGGAAAAAAGTCTTGCTCAGGAAGTCCCTGAACTTTATATGGTTTGCGTATTGAAAGGAAGCATTGCATTATGCTTGACCTGTTATATGTTTCCAAAGCCATCTGCTCTTGGCCACCTACAGAGAGGAGACTCAGGAACCTTTGCTGAGCTGTAGTGCTGCTCTTTGTAGAAAAGCTGTGCAGATTAGTCTTTCTGCATGCTGCTCTCTCGGGTATGAGTTTTCCCTCTCCAGAGACCTGGAGCAAATGTGCCTGGAATATTACACCGAGCAGGGCAAGTCTTCATGGTCTTGCATCTTTCCTGCCATGGCTACTGACTGGACCTGCTCTGGTGGGCTGGTGCTGGAGGTCCCCACACCGCTGTCTGGGGTGGTTACTGACATGTGTACCTCTTATTTAACCACATACAAGATGCCCAGCGAATCTGTCCTCTGAGCTGGGTTTGGTTTGAACCGTTAACTTTGTTCTAGTGTCTGGGCTGCCCACGTGTGTGTGGGAGCATTCCTGTTTAAAGAAAACATTTCATGGAGGGTTTGAAGGTGTATTTCAGCTAGAAATCATAGCAGCCTCTGCAATTGTAGTATTCTCCCTGCTTCCTTCTCCTCCTCTGCCCTCCCTGCCCTCAGGGGGCCCGCAGAGCAGATCAATCCTGCTTCATAAATATTTTACCGGCTACCTAAATATGCACAGAAGAGACTCTTCGCTACAGATCAGAATCCTGTTGCCAGACAATGATGTTGTCCCATCAGAGTGATACCCAGACTAAGCCCCTGGGATGCCACCAGGAGAGCAAGAGACAGCATCTCTGTGCTGGTGACTCCGTGTCTATTTGTTACAGCGCGGAGAGGGGGATTGCTGCCGAGGGGGCCAGGGGTTCCCCTTCTAACGTGGTCCCTTGGCCCTTCCGCAAGAGATTTATCCCAGCCCCTTTCTGTTGATAGGGGAAAACATGAAGAGCCTATGGGGAAGGGTGCAGGGAGGCTGTCCATCTAGTTGATGCTGTGTGTCCTCCCATCACTCGAGAGGGGTGTAAGAGCTTCAGAGCACCTCTCTATCCTTTCTCCAGTTGCTGCCTCCAGGGGAGCCTGGACGTTCCCCACATGGCAGGTGTAAATGGAGAAGGAAGGACCAGGCAGAGGCACAGCTTCAGGCTGGGGGGATCGCACTCATCCTGGGGCTTCCTGTTCGAGGGTTCAGCCTCCCAACAGCATCCTCCTCTGCAGAGGTGGCTGATGCGCTAGACCTGCCTTGGCCCTGCTCCGTTCATGTCCCTTCATGCGTGAGAGGGAGGGAACTTGCATGAGCTGCATCTCCCAAGTTGGAGTCCCATCACCACTGACCAAATTTCTTCTTCTACCTCTGGCCCACTGGGGGACACATCTGATCTCCCACTTAGAGCAGTTGTGTTTATTTCCATTGGCTCACAACCATAAGACTAAGAGCCCTCTCTTAGCCTTTACTCCAGCCTTCTCAATGACACAGGAGGGTCATTGCCTTTGTCTTTGGAGAAAGCTCTAGGATGAGGAGGAAAAGATACAGCTTGGAGCAGAGACCCTGTCAAACTAAGCCTTTCCTACTGAGCCCATCACAGGACGTTTTGAGTCCTGGGACTGCTGAAACTCTGCACGAGCTTGCGACTGAAATATTCTGTGTTTGCTGAGCACACTTATTTCCCCGATCCTTCCTGAATGCCAGTTACGCCACGTGGGCTGAGCACTGACGAAGGGCTGTTGGGGTGCATGCTGTATACAAGCAGGCAATACCTCTTGTAGCAGACCTGCTTTGCGTGATGGTAAATCGCTCCATAAGCGCTTCGTGAGTAAGAAAACCCAAGGGTGGTTGGGTGACCATCAGTTTTTGAAGGCTGCAGACTCACTGGGACAGCATTTGCCCCACTTCTTCCCGCAGCTGCCAGAGGCCATGCGCAGAGCTGGCGTGGGTCTGAATTTCAAAGAGCGCAGCACAAAAATATCACCGCTGCAAGGCCAATTTCATTTACAACCTGATGACTTTTACAAGAAAATAATACGCTCTTTTCCTGCAAGGCAGACAGAAATATATGGTATCAGGCCTGCCTTTATTTCCCACCCTTCTGGGTATTAGCAAATGAGTCTGTCTCTTTCCAGTCTTCTGCCTCTTTTAGGTGCTTTACACTATTAGATAAACCCACAGTAGAAGGAAAGGAAATTGAATTAAAAATTGATCTGCTCTACCTCCTGGGAGCTCTATAAAAGGCAACATCCCAACATTTCCTGGGTAGAACTGGAGGAAGGAGAAATAATAACCCTTAAAAAGGAGGAAAAAAGGGGTGGGAGCATTAATTAGCCTGAAAAGATACACAGGTTGCACTGCCTATGTACTTATTTACTAGGTGGTCAGACAGATGATGCATAGGACTACCCAGATGCATGACAGGTGATATTTCCAAAAAGCACTGGTGACCGAGGCAGCAGAACTGGCAGCAGTTCAAGTCCAGTGGCCCAGTCGTGTAGATTCATACACAAGCGATAATGGCCCAGAGTCTTTAGAAAGGATCTGATGTTTTGGGGGTCTGAACTTGCAGCACTCTTAGAGGGCTCGAATCTGCAGATCCATGTGTATGTCTGGAGAACGCGGATCAGCAAGACCTGGAAAACAGGTCCAGATGCAGAGGATACAGATTTCCTCATGGATCACCTGCCTTGACTGCAAATGGAGGCTGGTCCAGGTCCCCTGTGTTCATGCACCAGACTCCCACGCACCTGTGCTCTGCAGTGACTTTATGTGCCTACCCAGAAAGTCAGAACATGAAGCATATACAAACAAGCCGTAAAACACAACCGATAGAGTAAACACAGTGAAGATTACAGGGAGTGATTCGGCTGGCCGGCATTAGCTGTTTTGCAGGGCTCCGGTGATGCAAAGCAGCTGTCAGCTTGGTCATTCCCGTGAACAACCATCTCGTATTAGCCCAGCCTTGCACTTGGGTCTGGGTATGCTTGGGAATCTGCTCCACGGGTTGCACCCTCGATGCACATATACGTACTCAAGACACTGAAGGATGTCTTCAAGATAGCGGCATGCTGTGCAAGTGCCTGGCAGCTACGGGCTGTGAATAAGAAACCCATTGAACCGAAGCCAGCTGTGGAGAATGTAATTACACAGTTAAACTCGGAGACCATTGACAGTTACATAACAAAGGAAACCCATCCTCGCTGGAGGCAAATTGCTTTTGTTCTGCTTGAGAAAGGAAGGTTTTGTTGGCAGCCCAGATATCTGCTTTCAGACAGGAAGACTTAGAAAGAGTCACACAACTACGTCTTACTCCAATCATCAGATAGCTCTACCCAGGCTGATGGGCTTCCCTGTCCTAGAGGGCTGCCATTCTGGGCTGGGGCCATTAAAATAGCAAGTCAGCTGATCTTGTCTTCCAGTCATCACCATAGCCTGCGAAAAAACTTCCAGGAGCACATTAAAAATGTAGTGATTCATTTAGGACATGCCGCTTGCTTCCTCCTCTCCTTCCCTGAAAGACAACTGCATGCAGAGGGGATTGCCTCCGGGTTTTCAAAGATCCTGATTGGGTTTGTTTAATCTATCCACTGCTGGGAAGTTGCCTTAGAGAAGGAAGGTAAAACTGAACAGGTCTTGGGTACGGAGAGGTGGTGGGCTGGGTGGTCTTCGGGAAAATCAGTCACTGCTGAACTGTTAAAAAGACAGGTCTGGTGGGAAGGACCAGGTCCATTTTCTTAATCAAATGCAGAATAAGCTCTGTTGTGATTGCTTTGGCGAGGTGCTGGAGCTGTTTTAGAAACTCTCAGTGACAGACGGTCTCTCTCCCTTCACGAGGCAGTCTCCTCCCCTGCCCTACTATCCTCTCTTAGAAAGCTTCTCCTGACATTTAATGGGATTTCCTTTGCTGTAATCTAAGGTCATTACATCCTATCCCTGAGGGACATGAAGAACATTTTTTTTTCTCTTCCTTCCTCTGTGCAGAAGTCTTTTATGTGTTGGAAGGCTGTGGTCATGTGTCCCCTTGATATTCTCTAGACTAGATGTCTTCTCAGCCTCACAGTTCATGAGTTCTCTGTCCCTCTTGGACCACGTCAGGACACAGTCGGGTGTCTGCACAGATGACCTTTCCACTTACCATAAGGAGTTTTATGCTAACCAAAGAATGCTGTTATTATTAATGTCTGCAGCCAAAGTTAAAGATTTCTCCCATATCCTGGACGTACGACATGGAGCCTCTAGAAGGAAGGGATCAAGGTCTCAAACTTGAATCCAGGCAGGCAGCGTAAAAAGCAGAGAACCTATGATTTGCCAGCTTTTGATGCTAAGGACATGCCTTGCCATGTTCCGAGTGAGACTGTGGGGTCTCATGCAGGTACTGGAGGGGTTTCTCCAACATACAGACATACTGTATATAGGCTGGCAGCTATGGACTGCGAACAAGAAACCCACTGACCTGAGGGCTGCTGCAGTAGCTTCATGGGCCTGTGGAAACCCAACCAAGAGGTGGCAATGAGTCATTGCCTGCCAGAGTGGGACAAAGTCACGTCCTCCACTGGATGTATGAGAAAGCATTATTCCTGGACTCCATTATCTAAGAGGGACAAGATTGCTCAGAAACAATGAACCAAAGGGATGCTTATGACAGATGCATAACCTTTCAGACAAAAATCTTCTAATGTGTCCTAAACAACTTGATAGAGGCTGTGCTGACAGGTCCTTGGTAAGTGGATATAGGCTCAGCACATCTTTGTGGTCTGAGGAGCCCTGTCAGATCCGCTGGGTCAGCATTGGCAGTGCTTGGCTGCAAGAACTGTGGAGTGACAATGCAGTTGTGGGACACCAGCTAAAGTCAGGAGGTGGCAGATTTGAGACCCTCCTCATGCAACATGTTGTTAATTCATGGGATTCAATGCTGCAAGATATTGTGGCACAAAAGACTTGCAGGGATTGAAGGCATGACCGAACCCGAGTTTCTTATGGAAGAACAATCCACTGGGGGTTATTCAAAGCAGAGGCCCCAACACTAGCTCACAAGTTCAGTGCAGTGTGTCAGTGGAGTGGACTAGTCTCTGACCTTCTCCTGTGGGCAAAGCATTTTTCTCCTTTAAAGAGTTCTGGAATTTTCTGGAGTCTTTGAACCCTCATGACTACATCACATTAAACGCTCTGCTTTGTTGCCTGGGAGTTGGCAGGTCTCTGACCTCTGCTTGAAGGAGCTGCAAAACCATGCCTGGTTGTGATACCCTTGACCTTGATCATCCTGCCTTTGATTCTGGCCAGCACCACCTGCTTCAGATGAAGGCGAAAGAAATTTTGTGATACACAGCTATTAAATAGTCTTCCATTGGAAGAGATGTCTTCTTGGCCTTTATTTAGAGCAGACCGGCTTATGTCCTGAAACATCGCAGTATAGATCACTTCCCAAAAATATTATTAATGTCGTATATTAATGGTACTTCTCTCCATTTTTATGCCCATACTTGAAACCTTCTCTACCTCTGGTCATAATGCAGACTTATGGCAATGAGTTCCACAGGTGAAATGTGCATTGGCATAGAAAAAAAAAGCTTGAGGGATGGATATTTTAGACTAGACTAGACTAGACTAGACTAGTTCAGCTGGAAGCCTTTTTATCCAAAGGCTACCAGAGGCTTCTAAACACTCAAAAGTTTCATAGACTTTTTCCATGAGAAATAAGAAGAGACAGGAGACAGTTTTGGAGAAAACAAACTGATACCCTGCACAAACTCAGCTTATCCTGCTCAGCTGACCAGGAGTCTGAAACAATATCCATGAGCACTCAGATGCAGGGGGAGAGGGAAGATAGTTATTTCGGAGTGGCTGCTGAAACCACAAGGCCGTTGTGTACCGTTCCCATTGTAATGATCTCTCAAATCCATTAACTGCGATTCTTTTACACGCCCCCCCCCTCCCATCCCGGGTTGATTTGCAGCAGAGGCAATGAGAAAGCAGAAAGCTGCTCTGGCCAGACTCCATCCTCTACAGGGGCAAGCAGACACTGGGGAACACCAGCCCCCATCCTCATTTTGCCCCCAGATCATCCACTATTGCTCTGCTGGTGACAAACACCTTTGAACAGGAGCTGGCATAGCCAGAGTGTCCGTGAGATGCACATCACTCTATATGATCTCCCCTCCATGCTGAGGATCCTTTACAACTGAAAATAAAGAAGCCTCATCTGAAATGAGACATTAGATTCACACAATAGATTTTGGAGGGGGAGGACAGGAAGATGTTATTTTTGGCTGCTTGCCTACAGCAAAAGCAGCCACCACTCTAAAGCTAATAGATCTGTATTAGTGACTCCTGTGGGAGGTGCAGGCTAGAGATTTACATCAGTATTTGTAGGGCAAACACATTTTGAGGCCACAGATAAGAGTCTGTTGCTGTTATGCTTATCTTTATGCAGGCTTGCAGCAAAACACATCTCTCCTCTGAGGAACTTCTGGCTCAGGGCCCAGAAAACAGGGTGTAAAGTTGTGTTGGTGATAACTCCCTCAGATTTCAGTTAGTACCTAGATGCTTCAAAAGCTAAACCTAAAGAAGCAAGTTGGACAAAGGATAGAAGAACCAAAAAAGGAAGGGGCTTCTCAAAGTCACCCCAGGGTGATTGGCAGAGCCAGAAATAGCACACAGGTTATTTTGGTGCAGAGCGATCTCCATCCTCAGCCATATAAAGGTTAAGCATCTAACCTAGCGTGTTGTTTCTATAGACCACGAAGAAAAGCAGGAACAACCAGCAGGCGATACAAACCACCTTACATGGGATGAGAGGAGAGGTCTGACTGACATACTGACTGTAGAAGAAGCCTCAAGAAGTCATTTTTAAAAGGCTAGATAAGGTGAGGTTAATCCCACCTGCTGGTCTGTGGTTCAACAGGGGCCAGCAGCACGCTCCGTCTCCGTCTAGGCTGGTGTTCCCATGCCACGGTCCACAACAACCAGTGGCTGACAAGGTCTTGACAAGTGATCCCCAGTTCCTCTACAGAACCGGAGTAAACACTAGCATTTTTAACTAAAGGTCAGAGGATTCAAATCATGGTGGTCTGAAGGAAATATTGGCGGCTAACAGTTTCCTTGGCCACAGAAATGTGGAAACTATTGACTGAGCAGCGGCTTTCAACTTTTCTCTGTCATCTGTAAGCCCTTCACCATTTCTTGGTGGAGGTGTGGACCTTGTATCTAAACTGCATGTCTATTAATGATAGACTTTGGGATTTTTATCCACCTTGCACAAACCCTTGAGGAGTGTCCATCGCTGCCAATGAAGCTGGAGACTGCAGACTCAAAACCAGGGAGGTACAGCCTGAAACAGCAGGTACTGCTTGTGGTTCCAGGTGCAAACCTGGATGCAAAGAGATGGCAGGGACAGGGACTTGACGTGGTTTCCTCAGAAGTCCCTGCTCAAGTGGATGTTTTCCTTCTGGTCTTTGAAATTAGTAGGTTTATTTACAACCAGATAAATGGCTGTTTTCTGGCTTTTTTTTCCCCAACAAAAGGATTTAGAAATTTTATTAAAAACACACCATTGGATTTGAAGCCCAATACTCTGGACAGAAAGGAAGGATGAACATTATCAGCCTTGCTGCAGTCTTGGAGGGATTTTAATTGGTAACAACCGCTTGCATTACTACAGCAGCTGCAGGTTTTGACTGGGAATTGGAACTGTCCAGAAATTACTACAGCATAATCGCTTAGGCCAAAATCCACCACATGTGCCTGAGCTGTCCTAGGGTGAGTCCCTCCAGCTTAGTCAATAGAGAAAGACAGGCCCTGCTTGTGAGGGGTGATGCACCCGTTCCAGGTCTCTGTCTTGCTCCACCGACCACAGAGAGGAAAATCCCAAATCTTGCTTTGCCAGAGGCTGTTCAGTGGCAAGAAACAAGGTGTTGAGTGCAACTTGATGGCCTGCAGTAGCTCACTTGGCCTCCAGCTCCTGCTCCATGGCTTCCTGCTGGGCCTGTGCCATGTCTACCTGCCCTTGGTTCTTGGACACCCTGAGTGCCTCTAGATGACTACGTGGAGGCAAATGAATTGAGCCTTCATTGCCTATGTAGAGTGAACTGAATCCCTCCCCAGGCTCATTGTTGTGCTGGCTGGAGCTCCATGGACAAGCTCAGACCACAAAGCCCAGGCAGACACCTAGACATCGCAGAGCAGGCAAGAGGAGTCTCCTGCTCAGGATGCCCAGGGGAAGGGGGGGATGAACCTGCACCAGAGCACAAGGCAGTCTCTGCTTCTAAAAGCTTCCAGCTCCAACACAGCCAAGAGGAAACAGGAGCACTTGGAGGAGAAAGGGGCTTCCTAAGTATCCCCCTGTGAGATGCTCACACAGCTAATTGCAATACCTGTGCTCACTTACTCCAACACAGTCTCTGCATTCCCCAGAGACCACTTTTAGCTCTGGGGTTCTTACTGTGGCTGTCCTCTTTTAGTCATGTTCAGGACTTTTTTTTTTTTTTTTTAATTTGTAATTCATGCACAAAATGCAGGGTTTTGCTCTTTCCAAAGGTGCATTTCCCAAACCTAAACATGAAAACTTCAGCACCAAGATCTCCTAACTCAGAACATCACAAACGCAACATAAGACCAAATTATCCCTGAAACACTGAACAAATGAAACCAATTTTCTTTTGAGGTATTTGCAGAAGAACACCTATTCATATACAAACAAAACAAACAGCAGTAATCCCCGGAGGAGTAAAAATGCAGTTTTCTTTTAATTTGCCCTGACACTTTCCTCTACCACACAGTGACTGGCTAGACGATGAACGTGAAAAACAGCAAAAGAGCTTTTACTTTCAGTAACTCTCCCAAACTCTTTAGACATCTACTTTGTCAACTCCTTCCAGAGGATGACTTGCTGAAGGACACGCAGGAAGAAGAGAATAGTATTTTCTTACTTATTTCCCCCTATCCTTTAAGGACGTGGATAGCCAGCCATGCATCAGGACTGCGAGTTCTCACTGCTTTATCTGGTGTTTTTTAAGTCTGGTTTTCTTTCAGCCTTAGCTTCTGGGAGTCATGTGTTGGGGGACACACAGCTCGCATTTAAAATAAAAGCAAGCATGTACCTGCCCTGGTAGCAGAAAGAAGCTGGAGACGATTAACTCCAGAGTGCCAGAATAAGGGGAGAAAAAGGAAGAGAAATAAAAACTTCCCCTTTTTGAAAAGCTCATGGTATTTTAAGCAACTGTCATAATTTTGGGAATATTTTCCACCCGTAGTCATTCAAATGGGTTGCTAAGGCAGCGTCTCTTTCACTGCAGCACTGGGTGCTACCTGTAACCCTCTTTCATTAGGAGGAGAAAGAGTTGTCCATTGTACTGCAGAGGCTGAAGAGGCTTTTTTTCTACATGGCAGAGGGAAAAAGACTTACACGGTCAATTGTTGGCATCAACTGGCAAAATAAATTCAGAGCAGACTGTTCACGGAAACCGGGAAGCCTTTGAGAACATCCTGCTGATGCCGCTAACCACGATTCCATAAACGCAACACTATTGTCTTAAAAACAGGGAGGATGGCCTAAAGCCCACTCTGGTTAAAAGATGCAATAATAAAACTACAAAACCAGAAACAGGTAAAGAACAGGAAAAAAGAGGAGGAAGATGCAACGCTAAGCCAACAGGCCTGGGCTTTGCCTTGTAGGGTAGCCTACCACCTCCTCTTTGGAGGTGGCTGATGGCTGCCTAGACCACAGGCAGAAGCAGCTTGTGTCAGTCTGCACTGATGGGACCTGGTAGACAGACATGGAGTCTCCTGAGGGCTGCTCTGCCTCTGTCCGACCCAGTGATTCAGCTTGCCTCACTGCAGATATCCATGGTATCATGAGCTCACCACCTGGGCTCTCCTGAGAGTAGGGCAGAAATCAGTGACGTCATGGTGTCTTATCTGCTTCCCTTTAGGTGCCTGCTGTAGCATCTCTCTCCTTGCTGGATCTCTGCTGCCTATGGAGGAAAACTGGGTTACCTCCCTCCCTTGGAGATGGAGAGGCTGTGGCCTCCAAAAGCAGGTGAGATCCATCTCATCTGATGTCCAAGCAAGTCTGACAGTGTCATGGTCAACCCCACGCTTGCTATGGGGACTCCTGCCTCCCTCTAGGCAGCAGAGATAGAAGGGAAAACACAACTTCACATAGCCAAGGTGTCCCCACGAATCCCTCACAGCACGCTCAGGTCTTGATCGCAAACACAGACCCCTCTCCCTCCTCACACTCTCCACTCCCCTCCCAGCCTTGTGCATTTGCAGCGTGGTGTTACGGTCCCTTTCCCACCCTGGGATGCTCTGTGCTGGACATGGGTGGGCCAGCTCTGCTGCTTGTGTTGTCAGGGACTGGGAGGACAGAGGGGTGGATGGGAGCTCTGATGCTGGGGACCACAACAGGTTTCTCCGAGGGCAGTCCCCAGATGTGGCTGCACCCTGGCTGGTACCCCTCTGTCTTCATATGACTTGCCATAGCAGATCCCCCGATCTTCTCCCATCCTGTGAGGTCACCTATGGTGTCCTGTGATGTGCGGGGAGAAACCAGCATGGAAAGCTCTGCAAGCTTCCCAAAACCCAAACCAGAACTCCTGACAGCTTTCCTTAGACTTTGTAACACCTAGTATCATCTAAAAGCCAGACGCAGCTGAGAGCCTGTTTCATGCTGCCTTGGAAAGCAAAGCAGCCTCAAAGACAGGGACAATGAAGGGGCCCTGTCTCCCCTAGTCCCCGCTTCCCAGGAACAGGAATCCCATTTATTTCATTTCTCTCCCAAGCTCCTGGCCCAGCCTTTAGGGCCCTGCCTTCCCACCCTCCTCTGCCACTTCTCCTGCCTGGTTGGTGTAATTAATTTTCATGCTCTCATACCCTCGCTTTCTTGCCAGCGCTTGTAGGAAGGGATGTGCAGCGAACTCCCTGCACAGAGGATGCAAGAGGCAAGGCAAAAGCTCAGCAGGCAGGTTATAAAGCAGGCAGCCCTCTCGTCTCGTGCTCCTGTAGGCAGAGCAGCCAGGAAATCCACGGAGAGGGTCTCTCCCCCCCGGCCCTTTTCCTCTCTCTCTCTTTCTTTCCTTTCTTTCTTTCTTTCTATTTTTTTCCCTCTTCCCTTCACCTTTCCTTTCCCGCCCCCATCAGCAGCCGCCTCCCCAGCCCGTCCCCCGTCCCTCCCGGCACCATGCCTCCTGGAACGTCGCAGCTCCGCTCTTTCATGAGCAGTGTGTGGTATTATGACTCCGGTGATGCTGAGCCCTGCCAGCATGCCTCAAACCACAGGTATCTGACCCCGTCCCAAGCCCCAGAACACTGATTAATGTCCTGATTCACAACCCGATAGGGTCGGCACCATCGGTGGCCGAGACGGGACACCACCCCACTCCCCGCTCTCTCCTCTCCTCCCTGCAGACCCCTTCTCCCTTTGCTCAGGGAGTGTGTGGGGGGGTTCAGTTCCAAAAAAACCAGGCGGCAGCAACCGCGGGCAGGGAGCGCGGGAGCTGCCAGCGGCGGCCGGGAGCTGTACATGGTCAGGGTGCCGTTACAACAAGGCCAGCTCTGTGATTACGGCACATTAAGCTCTCAGTGCGATGCAGGCAGCTCTGGGGCATGACGTTCTTCCCTGCTCCAGCTAGTCAGCTCCGGCATCCCCACCCCATCTCCCCCTTTTTCTGGGCATGGAGGGGAGGCACTGGAGGGCTTGACGTGCTTCTTATCTGGAGCTGAGGGCAGCCATGGCCTCAGAGCCGTTGGGGAAGGTGCAGCGGGGAGAAAAGCTGCAGTGGCTGTGCATGCCCCGGCGGGAGATGGAGGGGAGGGAGGAGGAACGGTCCCCGGAGCAAAAAATACAGGCTGCGACCCATTGCAAGAGGCCAAATCAACCCTGGAGCACGTTGCAATGGGGCATCCAAGCATCTTGCTGTCAGGATAGAGGCATCCCCACACTCCAGGGCTACTGGGTGGTGGCTGGTGGTGGGAGTCCCAACAGAGCCCTGTTTTGGGGCTGTTGATGGCTCAGATGTGACAGTAGCAGGGATCGAGCCAGGCACCCATGGAGTGGGACCTGCTGCAGTGTGGGATCCCTCCCATGGGACCACAAGCATCAGCTAATCCTGTGTGAGAAAATAAATCGGCTGGGTCCTGTTCTCTGTCCCCTTTGACCGTGCCCACGTCCATATGTCTGCAATATCTTTTTCCCAAAGCAGTGTGGCCTCATCCAAACCACCTCCCACAACCCACTGTACACCTGAAATGTGTCTAAGCATTATTTGGGGTGGTGCAAGCTGGTAAGAGCTAAAGACAGGCCAAGGAGCGTGCTGGCAGTAAAACAGCATGGAGGATCGCAGGACAGCGCTTCAGACCTGGCCTGCCTGTTTTTACTTATTAGTGAAGGTAAAGCCCTGTCAGCTGGGAGTTTCTTCAGGCAGCGCCAAAATCTCGTCTGTCCTCTCTTGTCCATCCTTCTCCCTGGGCTGGAGGAACATCCCTGGTCCTCAATACCTCCTCTTCCTTGGCCAGCTCAAAAGGAGCCCCTTGCCCCATCAAAGCACTGCCAGCCCTTGGGATGGGACCTACCCCCTCCCTGTACGCTTGCACATCCCCCTGCCCTGTTCCAGGGTTCAAATACCAACCCAAGGCTTTAAGCTAAGGCCTTGGACCCTCCCCAAAAGGGTCTTATCTCCTGCCGTCTCATGACCTGTCTTCACTAGAAATATCCTCTTTATACCCCAGCAAGCCAGAGATAACCAGCTTTGCCTTCTTGGGCACCATCTGTTTCCAGCCAGGAGCGGGTGATTTCTAGGAGGCGTGGGACCTGTTCTAGTGTCTGTCACACTCCTTTTCCCCATCCGTACAGCAACAAGACTGGAAGAGGAGACACAAAATGCTGGGATATTATGGGTCAAACAGCCTTCTCTTCCCAACTCATTCTGCTTTGCATTCTTCTGCAGGCTTTCCGGGAAACACAGGACTCCCAACCTGATGCTTTTGGAGGCATGAACTACAGATCTTTGCCTGGTCCACTTTCTACAGGGTGTTAACTCTGAACCCTAAGGAGGTACTTCCCAATGGAGTATTCTTCCCTTCCATTACATTTTAGATGTCCATTTTGAAAGCTGGGGGCTTAGGGCCAGCAGTAGGTTAAGAAACAATGGTGTTACCAAGAGGCAAAGGGGAAAGTGATGAATAAGGAATTTCAGAAGAGAAGCAAAGGCTACCGCCACAGCAGTGAGACAACGCATAATTGGTTCTCCTGGAGGACTAACAGTGCTGATAACGAAGGCTGGCACTGTCAGCAGAGTAGACACCAGGCTGGAAAAGGACTTGCACGCCTAGGTCTACTAGGTCTCTGTGCACACCCTATGGACTCCCACCCACGCATGCGCCCAGCAACAGTGCTGATGGCTATTATGCAACAGATTTGGCTGCGTTGCAATTACAGGAGGGATGGGTGATTCGCCTCCGCGTCAGCAGAAACAGGAAAAGTGGGAAATGGAAGGACGCAAGCATCCACCGAGGCAGGCTGCAAGGGCTGGGCTGTCTGCTCCTACTCCACCTCAGGCGTCTCCTCCACCCAGCTGGGTTCAAGGGATGGCAGTCTGTTCACCTTTTGGCTTGGCCATTGTTCTGCTTATCTGGGTAACTCAGAGCCCTTATTGCCCCAGGAAGTGCTGAGTCAGGTCAGCCAAACAGGTGCCCACATTGACCTCTATGGAGATCCTCTTTGTGGTCAGGCTTGTTGGCACAGAAGCAGGGCCGGATCCTTACCTGGGTGCAAAACAAGAGCTGTCTCTGTTCCATTTTCACCAGCTGAAGCACACTTCCCCCCCCCCGCTCCTCCATAAACCTGAGTCATCTTTTGCTGATGACAGAGTAAATTAGGAGCATACAGTAGCTGTGACTTTGAATGGCATGATTTCCCATTTCCAGTCCTACAAAATATGTGCAAAAGGCACTTAAAGTTCAATTTGTTGATCACACCGACGTTGTCAATGACACCAAGGGATGCAAGGGCAAAATCAGTATAAAAATTTGGGAAGGAGAGAAGACAAAGCGATCATCTACTGCACAGTCTGCTTTAAACACTGATGCTAAATTTGCTCAAATCTCATAGATTCAGATATCATGATTTGGCATCTTTTAAGAATGGACCCAAATCCACAGCTGAATCCAGCCCTGTCCTGTGGTTTGAAAAATCCAGCCTGCCAGCACGCTTATCATCCTTCCCCACCACCACCATAGCCAGAAACAAGAGCGACACTCCCCCCTTTCAGATCCCCCCCACAAATTGCTCTCGTTTAAATGCTTTCAAGAAGGCATTCATTGCACAAGGCAGCCAGCCACAAAAGAAGCTACTGAAGCATGGCCGAACATGGTTTGGAGAAGCATCTGGAAACTGCGGGCTTGTCATCCAACCCAGATCTCTCAATTTGCAGAATCTTTTCCCTTCCCGTCCAGATGCAACCCAGGGCCAGGAGACCAGGACCAGCATGTGCCAGTTGGGCTTCTCCAATTTACCTTCCATCTCTCTCCTTATTTCCCTGCAGTGACACTGATTGACATCAGATGAGACTCTCTTGGCCCTTCTGCACTCCACAGGAACACCGCTGATTTACGCCAGCAGAAGGCTCTGGCCCCTTGAGCTTTGTGGTTTCTATGATGAGGTTAAGGCAAATCACGGAGAAAATCTGATCCCAGGAATGAAACAAAAAAAACCCAACAAACATGCTTCATTGTGGTGGTGAAAGGCTGA
This sequence comes from Aptenodytes patagonicus, assembly GCF_965638725.1. Taxonomy (NCBI): domain Eukaryota; kingdom Metazoa; phylum Chordata; class Aves; order Sphenisciformes; family Spheniscidae; genus Aptenodytes; species Aptenodytes patagonicus. Next base: position 170,781,984 of record NC_134950.1, on the reverse strand, counting down.
CGGAGAAACACCAGTCATGGTGGGAAATGAATTGGAAATGAAGCTGGTACTCTGCAGTGGGATCATATGGTGGGATGCTCTGAGACTGTTTAACAATGCTACGGCATGAGTCAGAGCCGCACAGTTATACCCGCACGCTCGCTTGTATATACACGCATACATAACAGTTTTGTACCAAATCCTGTGTCTTTGTCAGCTGAGGAAATAAGACCTTGAGGCCCACCCAGGTTCTGTGGGGTGCAGTCACAGACGATCTGTGGCAGGAGGCTCCGCAGCTGAGCGGGTCCCCTGAGGCTATGGGGCAGCTCTGAGATGCACGCGCACCCATTGCTGACATCTAACGCCAAGCGAGGGAAATCAGCCCTATCCTGCTTTGTCCCCATCCAGCGGCTGGCCTGGGTAAACAGTCCTGGTAATTTAGCACAAGTGAAAACAAGCCATGTCTGCATTAGATACAGTGCATCAGACCCTCTGACCACCTACTGGTGTGTGTTTTAGCAACCACAGCTATTTAGACTGGGAAAACGTTTCCACCTCAGTGCCTATAGAGCCATCTCTCTCTCTCTTTTATCCTTTTCTGGGAAGAACAATAAAAATAAACCATGTTTCCAAATGCACAGAGTCCACCTTCACTCCGCACAAGTCCTCTGTGCCTTTGCTGCACATACAGAGCAAGAAATACCTGAAGGCACACAGAAAGTCAATGGGAGAGCTAAATCTCAACTCCTGGTCCCCTCTCCTTACTGAAGAGGCCATTTTAGAGGAAGCAATTCAGTGAGTGTAACCTCGAGGGCACTGGAAGAAAACACAAGCTCAGAGAAAATGTCAACTCTGAGAGGTTAAAAGGCTTCATAAACTGATGGCTCTTGATAAAGCCAGCAATTCTAGCTTTTGAAGCTCTATATGTTAGTCGACTCGTAGCAGTCCCACCTCTTACCAGCTCCCTCCCACTTCTATTTTAAATTTGTTTTGCTGTATTTTTACTAAGCTGAGTGAAATTGCTAACCACGAAATAGATACGCTACGTAATGTTGCTTTATTGATCTTACTCTTCGAGTGCGGCCAGGAGAAACAGGTCATTTCCTTGCAACCACTCGCCATAGCCGGTGTCTCAAAGCTACTTTAACTCTGATTGCTCAATGTCTGAAAGGAGAAGCGGTTTGGGATGTAGGAGTCGAGAAGAAAGTCAAGGTAACACTGAGGCGAGGCAGGGGTTTAGGCAATAAAAGTGGGATAGATGGAAATAGCATGTGAAGTTCATGGAAATCAGTCCAGTGGTTTCACTGAATTTTGGAATCTGATTTGTATCTTTGCAAAACAAAAGAGGCTACTGGCTATTTGCTCCTGGAAGAGATCAGGCATCGCCTAATGTGTTTTAATTCACAAGATCAATGAGCTAATTACTCTGTGAGTCAGCCCATGGTTTCCTACAGCTGAGCCATCTCAGGAGCCCTTGGCCTCACTGTGTCACTAAATAAAGTGGGTTAGAGACTATTCTCAGGTCTTGCAGGCAAGGGAAGCTGTCGTGACATGGTCTGGGTGTATGAGTCAATCAGCCTTGTCTTTTGGTGGGCTTCAATGTGCCTACAGGGAGTGGTCTGAATGCAGCCCCATGTGCCTTCCAGGGTGGTCAGAAATGGTGATTTCTTTCTCCCTAGCCTTGTGAAAGAAAGGCCAAAGACAGGGACAGAAATGACAGAGCAGGCTGTCATCACGACGGGGAAACAGAGCAGGGGAACAGCACGGGGCAGGAAAGTGTGAACAAAATCAGGTTCAAACAACGCTCCCGGGTCCAGCAGTCCCAGCCTTCCTGGGCAAAGCGGGGCCAGGGTGCCTCCAGCTTCTGAAACCCTCCTTTTCCTCCTGAGTTAAGAAATGCCCCACTGCGTGTCTGCTACCGGCACCGTTCCTGTGCTTAGTGTACGGGATGGGCTCAGAGCTCTCCCGGGATGCTGCACTCCCTCGAGTGCCCAAGGAGTGTAAACCAGCTGAATAAATCAAGGCAACGAGATGATGATTAAATAACTTGCTAGTGGTCCTAAACACTGGCAGAGTCCCCCAAAGCGCCACTGAGTCTCGGTTAATTGATCATTTGTCCTCTGCTATGTGTCCAAGAGATGGTAGTTCCCTACCATCTGCTGCTCCTTACAAAGTGCCTCATCCCTTAACCCACGGCAAGCATGCGCTAGGTTTTGCATACCACTTACTTCTCTGTTAAAATACACAGAAGAAAAAAACCATTTAGGTCCCAAGCTGAAGTTCAGTAAAGGGAAGAGAAGGTTTCTAAGGACACCCAGTGACTTTCAAACCTGCGTTTACAGATGCAATAGAGGCTGCTTCTTGCTCTCAGTGTGGCAAGACCAAGCAGATAAATACACTGAAATGCTTGGAGAGAGGGGAAGGGAGGCAGAAGTAAAGATAACATCGAGAAACCCTGATTAGCAACAGGGCAGCCATGTGAAAAACGAGATAACCAGCCTGCCGTGGGTGCTGAGACAGCAACTCCTGTCTCCAGCCCTTGCCCCAGACACTGATCTAGGAGGAGGTCTTTTCCGAGAGGCCAAGTCTCCTTTTGATGAGCTACCCTTATCTGACAGACGGCTGGTACTCGAGGTCATTACGGTAGAAAGACTCAAAGACACCAAACACCTTTGGACTTTGAAGGCTCATTTGTTCTGCGCTTTGATAGCGTCAGAGAGGTAGGCGAGCGCAGGATGGCTGTGCTGCCTACTCCTGCCTGGCTCAACACCTTCCTCGACTTGGACGTAGGGGGAATGGTTTGGCCTGACCATTTCACTGTCCCTGCAAGCAACAGACCAGAAAGCAGGTAAGTAGGTACGAACTGTGTGGTATCTCAGCTTGTCTGGGCCACTTCTGAGTCTTGGAAGTCCCTGTTTATGTCTGTATTGCTAAGTACAAGGGCTGGGTTCTGTCCTCCGGCCCTGACACCAAGCAGCACAACACACCTCGTGTCTACAAGCCTAAACTCAATTTTTTTCCCTAAAAAAAGAGTATGGTCACATCCAATACCCCTGACCTGTGTTATCCTGAACCATCACTTGGCACCATCTGCAGGGCTCGTCTGCTCAGACAAAAACTCTGCCAAGAAGTGTGCTAATGATCAGATGGTGTGGCTGATGGAGGGGAGGTTCAGAGGTAGCACGGAGCCTACGATGAACTTGGCTGCTGGCCCTATGGCTCACGTTGCTCTACGCGTGTTCATTGCCAAGGAGCAGAAGGTACAACAGGGCGCACGGCAGGCCTGGGACGGGGTGTGCATCTCAAAAAGAGGATTTGGGGGGGCTTTATGCCAGAGTAACATGACTGTACAACCATGGCGTCAGGGTGAACCTGCACACATTGCTGGCCGCTCATCCCTTCTTGTCCCCACTTCTGTGACCCAATCTCTACCTCACGTGTCTCGGGGACTCATCTGAGCCTTTGCTGTGCAGATGCAATTCACTGACCCAGCAACAAACCTTCTCCTACGTTTATTTTCTTTTTTCCATCTTTGGTAGAATTTAGTTGGTTAGTTTGGTGCCAGCTCAGTGAGCTGAATCAGCTCATGGAGGGGTGCACACGGTCAGGAGGGAAGGAGGGAGACAGGAGCACAATCCCTGTGCTGCTGAAATGCCTTGAACCAGGGATGCTGGAGGGGTGAGAGGGAAAAGGGGCAGAGAAGTCCACCTTCTGCTTTGCTGGATAAAGGGAAAAACATGTGACAAGAAAGACAGGCCAGCCTTGCAGAAGATTTCAACAACCGAAACATCACCTGAATGCTGTCAGAGGAATTTGTGTTACAGGAGGATCGAAGTGTGACCTGATAAGAGGGAGCCATCAGTCCAAAATTTTCCATTCTTGAAAACAGCATTTCTGGAAGTCAATCCAAGCTAAGCCTCCGAAGGGAGAGGAAAACCCTAAAACACAGAGCCCCTCTAATCACTGCCAAGGGTCAGCCTGGCCTCAGTGGAAATAAAGGGGTTAATGCCAAGCCAGGTGCACCGAGCATGAGTTCGGGTGTTTTCTTCCCATGACACAAGACAGCAAAGCTCAGTCTGACCCAGCAGGTATTCTGCTGGCTGAGTTTCAGCCCCAAGTGTAATTCTTTTATTACCGTGTCATGAAAGGCGCAACACAAAGATCATCTTTAGTACACCAGCTCTTGCAAGAGCAGCTGAAGTTTGAGGTGTTATGGGTCAAGATAGCCAAATGAGACTATAACAGCCAAGTGGATGCAGAGGGAGAAAGCAAATTCACCATATCAGGGCAAAATATCTTTGATGTGGTCTAATCTAACACAGGCTGATGCTGTTCTTCCTTTCAGTCAGGGCTTGCCCTAAGAAACCCATTTTCTTTGGTTTTTTTTTGTTATAATGGTTACTAATTGAGAGACGCTGAAATTTCACTTACAGCAGGGGCTGATCAGACAGAGAAACCCCTCTACGCTTGACCTTTTGCAGAGAAACAGCCCATCCGAAAGGGTGGGGGATCCCTGCTGGCTTCTCCCTTTGATCCGGACAGTGTCAGAGGGCAAAGAGGTTTGGCGGGATCAGAGCTCAAAAGGCTGAGATGAGCCCAGCAAGAGCCGTGGGGATCGGAGAGCTGCACAGTCTACTGAGTACCTAAATACACGCCGGACTTCCATCGCCCCCTCCCAGCGGTGTGGGATGAGGATTGAGCCACTCGGCAGCAACGAGGACAAGTTCCCAGGAAGGGTTTAAGTCAGAGGCAGCCCTAGTCTGGCTCTGCTATTCCCTCCTTCTCGTCTTTAGGCACAAAGAAAATTCAGCGACTGGGGGGTTTAGCTGGAGCCATAGCTCTGCGACCGACTCCAGGGAGCAGGTTTTTCTCAGCCCTATATCTCAGTGCCAGGAGAGGTGCTTTACCACCTCACCCCACACTGCTCGGTCGGAGGCTGTATGGTAATAGATGTGATTTAGGGGTTTCAGTGTGATGAGTGTGGTGTCTGTGCCCCAAATAACTCTTTGAACCAGGGAGTGATTTCTACTGAATTTGATCAAGTGGCTGAGCAGTGAGTTTCCCAAGCAGAGGGAAATCCTCCAGCCGGCATCTTTACACCCTAGGAGAGTCCCCTTATCAATAAATCCAGCCCAGGAAAAGAGACGATACGAGACACACAGCTGTGGGACGACTCTCAGACTTTCAGCATCGTTTTTCAAAGGGACGTGGGAGCGCAGGGCGGCGGTGGCAGGGGCAGCAGCTGTCTCTGCTTGAGCTGTCTGGGCTGGGGGTACCCCTCGCAGGGACTGCAGACACACCGCCCTCGCCGGAATAATCCCACTGATCTCAAAGCACCGCTCCGGGGCTATTTCTAGGAGGCCAGAAACCAAACAACAACTGCCTGGACCCGAAAGACGCACCTCAGATTTCATTTCCTCCAGCCTTGACCCCCCCTGTGCGCACAGTTGCCCTCTTGTTTTTCCTCTTCCCGATGCAAGAGGCTCCCACCAAACCCAGGCTGCTCAGGTCAGACTTGCCACCGGGCAGCTGAACTTTTTTTGGCTTGCATGGGATGAAATCCCAGCCCATGCATTACCCTGACGCGCAGGCTTGTTTGCTTTATATTTTGCGGTTGAGTATTTTATAGTCCAGGGATATCTGCTAATCCCGAAGTACAATAACAAAAATCGTATCTTTCATAAATACATGGGGCAGGGATGGGCACGCTCCCAAGCGTGTGCGGAGAAAAGAACATTTCAGGCATTGTTGTGCTGCACTTGGAGCTTGTCTTTATTTAACGAAGTTAGACAGCTAGTTGGGATTTGCAGGATCTCTATATAGCATTATTTTATTATTATTGTTCTTTTTATTATGGGGCGTATTCTGAGGCAGAATATGATTATCTTTCCCTTCCAGCTATAAATTATTCACCTTCAAATCCTTCCCCTTTCCAGATCCATGAAGATGTGGGTCTGATCAGAGGAACAACAAGAGACAAGTCAAAGAGCAAAACACTGACCAACGCCTGCTTAATCCTGCTGCTTTGCTGCCTGAGCACCGGGATCTCGGCTGGTTGGTGACCTGAGAATCGCTTTGGTGCGAACGAGAGTTTTTCCGATTTATACCGGACCTTCCTGCCGGAGATTAACACCAATGCTGGTGTGGATGCAGCTCCCTTGGGAATAAGGGCTGGGACCCTTCTGCAGGTGACCTGGCCGAGCTTGTCCCTGTTTTGGGTTACGCCTGCAAGAAAGGGCTCCACACCCCCTCCTGGCACCCCTTGAATTTCTGGGGGATCGCACCAGCTTCTCTGCAAAATCAGAGGGAAACTTCAGCATTGCCCAAGCAGCCTGAGTGGGGCCAGGGCTGGGGAGCCGCAGGCTGCAGCAAACAGAAAAGGGCTGAGACCGTGCTGTTGCCAAAATGCATCCCCCTAACGTGCAGCACCTTCCGCAAGGCACCGAGCACTGCTAAAAGGCAAGACCCCCCACAGTAGAGTGGAGGTCCCTTTTGCTGCCCATTTCACACCCTACACGGACCTGCTTCCCTGGGTCATGTTGAGCTCAGCCGACTGCAGCCGGCTCAGGCTGATACCCGTTTCCCAAAACGGAGCCTTTGTGATCCAAAGCCCTGCAGAAGGCTGGTGGCTTATTATTATTATATCATTATCATTATTATTATTACTACTATTATTATTATTATTATTCAGAATGTCTCCTCCAGTGACAACTGGGTTGGGGGCTGCCAGGCTGAGACTGGCAAGAGAAGGAAACAGTGAAAACCGAAGGGGTCAGCAGAGGAAACCATGGGGCTTTCTGCTGGGAGGTGGGACATGGGGAGATTTTTTTGCAAGGAGCTCTGGCAGCGCCTTTCAGATAAAATCACAGTGCCTACATCTTAACTTCCATGCTCTGCTGATGTCAGACCCTACTTTTAAAGCTCCTTTCGCACACATCTTTTCAAGCCCATGTTTGCAGGGCTATCTGGCTCAGGCCAATCTTGCTTCCCTGGCCCTTGGACCAAATAGCAGAATTAACCCAAATTTACCCCCCTCACCCTGCCAGATTTCAGGCACAAAGCGCTCAATCGACAAGTCAAATTCCCTTTGCCGTTTAAGCAGGTGTTAATCAGGCATATTCCCAGGGAAATGCTGGGGGAGAGCTTCTCTGGATTGCCAGGGGAGCTGGAGGACAGCAGAGCTTCACCCAGTACTTTACCCCAAATCAAAGCCTGTCCCTCTCAGCTGCCCCCCTAAAGCGCAGGGCAGGGATGCTGATCTCGCTATGGGTTTCGCGTGGCTGCAGGCTCACAGGAGGTCCACGGTTTCTGCACGGGTACATTTAACTCTGAGAGGACCCACTCCCACAGCATTTTTCCATGTGCCGAATTTCCCACTGTGGTTTACAGTTAATGCAGGGACACGCAGCCCGCATGCTGCGGAGACATGATTCAGCTGCCAGCGTCCTGCCCCATGATGTACCAGTGACACAGACAATCAAAGAAACCGTTTCCCACCCCTACTTCAGCACTCTTGCTGCAAAAAGTGCCTTTATTATCATCTTTGCCCGCTGACAAAAGGAACAATGGGAGTGACAGCTTCAGATTTAGGAGGCATCGTGCTCTGCCCTATCTCAGCATCACCAACCCTCAGATGCAAAGCAACCGAGCTGCGAAGAGCCCAGCAATTAGAGCCATGGCTCTCAAGACTCAAGTCTTCCAGCCTCAGACAGATGAATTGTGCCCTGAAGCTCTGAGTTGTCGGCTGCCTCAGTCTGCGGGAATTCTCCTGACTCAAACCCCACAGGAGAATTTTGCTTTGCTGTGCTGGGGGAGTGAAAGATCGGGTACCACTTTTAGCTTAGCCCAAAGCTGCCATGGAGCCTGTCTCTAAATTAAGTACTTGCATCCCCACCCCTGCAGCTACCCTCATTGATTTTTGCTTGTTGCTTCTAGGAGAGAGGCACTTGGTGACTTCTATTGATGGCAGCACATAAAACACACTCAGACCCGCTAGCCAAATATCAAGTATATATATGACCCTTCTTATAGTGTAGCTACCAAGACATCACCGTCCTGAAACATGCAGTCAATGCCATTCCGTGTTTTCAAAGTTCATTTAAAAATCAAGTTACTTTGGGAAAGAAGCAAAAAAAATCAGGCTCTAGGCACCCTGCAAGTTGTTCCCTGCCTCGCAAGTTGTTGTACAGTGGGATGACACGGGGCTGACCTTCTTATTCTGCCTAAGTAGATGCCAGAAGGGACACACAACATCTCTGCAGCCCCTGAATTGTCAGGACAACTTTTCAAACCTTCTGGCAGCTCCTTCAGCTGTCAATAATGGGTTTGAAAAGCAAGGGAAGGGTCTGAAGCATGCATTTCAGCCTGGACCTAATTAAACCAAATGGGGTTTCTAGCGGCAGGACCCTAGATCAGTACAGGAGAGCAACAGGCTTTTGGAAACACAACAGAGCAAATACTCTTGTGCATTCCTCACCTAGCCCTTCCCAGCCAGTGTCCCTGCTTTCTTGCCCCTCTGTGATTCTGGCAGAGCTATTTGTGATTTACGCCCAGGTTTTACGCCCTGAGCTGGTGCACGGGGCACGCTCAGCTGCTGCAGCCATGAGCCCCTGTCGCCTACCAGCGCTGCTGAGCAAATCGCTTGTGATCTGAAAGTGTCTGTTGTGATGGGGGTATCAAAAATAAAATACCCACTGGGAACACGAGACAGCTGGAACTTGGTTCACTGGCTGGTCCTCTGCACCTTCTGCAGGTACCGGGATGTACTGGGAGAGGGGAGTAAACAGGGAATGGGACTGGAGACGCGCTCTGCAGCCTCGCCTGTCTTTTCTGAGTCCCGAAGTTTGCCGAGCGCCAGTCTGGCTGTTTCACAAACCTGATTTTCATCGGTACCAACAGAGACACCAAAGCTAGCAGGAATTTTGGTGCTGACTTCAGCGGCAGCAGGGCTGTGGAGGTGGGGGGTAGCAGGTGCTACAGGACCCACCCTGTCATGATACGGCCCCAAAGTCAGACGTGGTCACGGAGATGCTAATCCAACCCCAGAACAGGGGAGAAACCTCAACCGTCACTAAAACCTCAACAAATCTACAACTGGTCCTCCCAATTTCCCCAATTTTCTTTGGGTTTTGAAAGGTTTATTTGTGCTTAGAGATAGAGCAAGACAGGGATGGACTGCAACAATGATTGTTTTTCGAGGGGCTATTTCTTCTCATTTATTGATGAGATGTTTCCCTCTAGCACGATGCTGGACGTGTGGGGGAAATACCCCCCCTACCAGCCCTGCACAAGGTCCCAAGCAGTCCCTACCAAACCCAGAGGACAGGGCCCAGGGTGGTGGTTCCTGGAGGGTCGGGGAGGACCTGGATGGAGCCGGCGTCAGGGTGATTCCACTCCCTTTCAAACACATCTCCATCCCTTACGGAAAGCAGACACCGCTTTAGGTGGTGGCCGTGCCCCTTCCTACACCAGAAGGCACTGAGAAATGGCCAACAGCGGTGGTGATTCCAGGGATGGAGAAAGCAAGGAAAGCACATGTCAAAGCAGCGTGCCCATCAGTGGGTTAACATCTGGTGGCCGATTCCGTATGACATTTCCCTTCACTTCTGCAGAAGGGCTTCGGAGACCACTTGGGGTCTGCAGATCTTAGCCCGTTCCCCATCACCACCATCAAGGCAGTTTTGACAGACTTTAGCCCTTTTTGCTGCCTCTGTAAAGATATTCTGCCTCGGTGTGTGCAGGAACAGGTGAAAACAGTGCCAGGAAGCAACGGGTTAATACTACTTTCATGCTCCTGAGTGTAAACTGTCTGCAAACCCTGCACTCTAAGGTCCTCTCCAAATTTAATCCCAAAGAGGAAGGCACCGCTTCGCTGAGATTAAGCAGTTTTGCAGATTAAGAAGATAAAATTAAATTTGTCATCTTGGGGAGGGGGGGTGGAGTAAAAAAAGAAAAATAAAAAGAAAAGGAAGAGTTGCCTTTTACCCATAGATTCCTTTTAAATTATCCCCCAAACGCTTCCCCCAGTCCCCTGTCAAACTGCACGCGTTCCTGTCCGGAGGGGTTTAAAAGTGATTCAAACTCTTCGGGAAGCACAGACATTTTAATTTCATCTGGTGCAGCAACTCTTGAGACCAACTGCACACACTATCTGCCAGCGAAATAAACCACTGGGCTGAAAAAAAAACCCCAGCCCTCTGCCTTCTAAATCCTTGATACAGTAAATTACTCATCAAGGAAACAGCCGCGCAGATCGTTCAAGAATGCGAAGGGAAAAGATTGAGGGACTCACCAGAGCGTAGACTGAACTCAATACGGAGCAGCAGAGGATCAAACCCAGACTGTGATAAACCAGATATGATCCCATATCCAAGAGGCTTCTTCCAGCATCCAAGCTCGCTCAGGGAAGTAGGAGGACGAGAGGTCCTTCCAGCGCTCCGGTTGCAGATGATTTCTCTTTCTCCTTCCCTCCCGCCCCCCCCCCCCCCCCCTTTCCAGAATTTGTGTTTGTTTGTTTGTTTGTTTGTTTCCACAGTTTTAGCCAGAAAGGCACATGACAAGAAACCCCGGTCCTTTGCTTCGTTTTCTCATGGCTGGAGATCTGGGCAGCTCCCTAAATGCAGCCGAGGAGCCCATGTGAAGCGGAGCAACTTCGCTCCCTTCAGAGCTGCAGCCCCTGGTGCTGTTTGTTTTCCGTGTGCATCTGTCTCAGAGCAGAAAAAATCACATCCATATGTCAAAACTGCTCTTCTGTTTCCTTTTTATGAGGCAGTGGGAAGTTCAAATAATTTCTTTGTCAAACGCAAACACACAGAAAGAGGGAGAGAGAGGGAGGGAGGGAGGGAGGGAGGGAGAAGGCGAGAGAGGGGTGGAAGGGGTGGGAGATTGGAGAGGGTGGGGGAGGCTTTTAACCACTGCTTTATTTTTAGATCCAGTAATTTTATCTTTTAGGTTTCAGAGGGGTTTGGGGAAAAAAAAAAAAAGGCTTTTTTTTCCCCCGTCTTCTCTTTTCGGCGTGCAAACAAATCGCGAAGTCGAAAGTTAAAAAAAGTGAAAACTTGGAAATATTTTCACTTAGCAATTACCTTTTCGCAAACAGTGGTACTCTGGGGGATTTTTGCTTGTATATCCCGGCGCGTTTCAGCTCCACAATAGGTTTATTCTGCCAGCCTTCCAGGTTGCAGTGTGTTTTAGGTACAAACAGGGATTTTTGCTTCTCTCTCCCTCTCTGTCTCAAAGGATCTGCAGTTTCAAAAAGCCGATTGAGTACGGCATGAAAGCGTGGGGCTGAAAGAGCGCTCCCCGCCACCCTCTTCCAGCAGTTTCTTTTAGATTTTTTTTTTTACATTTTTTTTCCCCCCTCCCCGCGGTAAAAACCCTTTTCACTTACTCCGCGAAACGTGCTGAAATCCTCGGGTTTGGGGTTTTTTTGGGTTTTTATTTTTTTATTATTTTTTATTTTTTTTCACTCGCGCACCCGCGTGGGCACGGAGTCCGCCGTCCCGCGCCCGGGAGGAGCCTCCCCAAAGCCGGGGAGGGGAGCTTGCAGCCCCCCGGGGCTCGCTGAGGACCGGCCGGGGTCGGGGGGGGGGGGGTGAGCCCCCGCCGAGCGCCCCGGGGGGAGCCGCCGCCGCCGCCCGGAGCCCATCGCGCCGCCGCGTCCTTCCCCCCCCCCCCCCCCCGGCCCGCCCTCCCCGCCTGGATTTCACCAGCTTTTCGGAGTTTCAGGGCAGGGATGTTACTCCCAGCTCAGCCGGGCGGTTTCATTCATAAAACTACGAGGCAAAAAAAAAAAAAAAAAAAACAAAACCCAACCAAAAAAACCAAACCAACCCCTCAAAAACCCCCAAACCTAAAAAGCCCCCCCCGCTCCCCCCAAAGCCATGCTGTCGGGGGGTTTATTTAAGAGCCGAAAGCAGGCTCCAGCAACCATCCCCTTATCATTTTTTCGACGTGGGAGGAGAACCGAGGAGGGGAGGGGGCTAGAAATCACGACAAGGATGCAACACGCGGGCGAAGACACACGCAGGCAGACAGACGGACAGACACACGGCTCTGCGCTTAGGGCTGACTCATTGGGGGAACTTTGGAAATCAAGTCGCGGTGGTTTTATTTTCCTTTTTTTTTTTTTTCATTCTGTCCTTGCAGAAGCAGCGGCTATTTAGAAGGAGCTGAACGGCGGCAAGGAGGGGAAAAGGGGGAAAAAAAAAAAAAAGCCAACCTTCTCTCTAGATCTATCAGAGAGCAGACGGTAAAAACATCAAGTTTTCGCAGAGTGGAGCTGTGTGCATTTCTGTTTTATTTTTTGGAGCGAAGAAAAAAAAAAAAAAAGAAGAGAGAGAGAAAAAAAACACCACCCAAAACTCTACAGTCGGTTTGTTGCTTGCTTTTTTTTTTTTTTTTTTTTTTTTTTCACAGCCCCATGGCTGTGAATAGGTGCCTTCAGCTAATTTTATGAAAAGGGGCTCTTTCCAAGGCTAAGGTAGAGTAGGGCTTCCTGTAAGAGAGAGAGAGGGGAAAAAAAAAAGTTCTGCTCTTGATGCAATCTTTTCCTCCTCCTCCTCCTCCTCCTTACAAACCCGCTGCCTCTCCCTGCCGGCCTCCGCGGATCTCCCCGGCTGCGGGGGGAGCGAGGCAGGTATAAAAGCACCCCCCCGGCCGGGACCCCATTGGTTGGTCGTATCCAGCCTGTGACCGACGGGGCTGGGAAGCACGGGGGCAGTCCTGCATCCCTCCCACCCCATCCCACCCCGCTGTCCCAGCCCTGTCCCACCCCCTTCCCTCCGGCTCGCGGGCGACACATGCCTCCAGTTAGGCAGTGCATGCGGGGGGGGGGGGGGGGAGATGGGGAGGGTGGTGCTGAGGGTGGGGGATTTAAAAGCAGTGAAGCCATACCCACCCCACCCCATTTTCCCCCATCTGCAGGCTAATCCCCAAATCTGTTTTTTAAGCTCTTGCAGCAGGGATTAAAAAGATATTTATTGGGGAGAGGGGCTCAAGAAGGAGGAAGGGGGTTTGGTTTGAGCTGGATTCCTTGGGGAATCCCTGGGCAGGTATTTCCACCTCTGCTGGGGTTTGTTTCATGGGGTCTGGCCCACTCCACTCGACTGAGGGGGGCTGGGGGTGGGAGAGCCCCTGTCCCCAGGGGAGCTGAGCATCTGTGTGTGTTTAAGTGTGGGGCGGACTGAGCAAATATGTACTCAGGGCTCTATAGTCTTTCTGAGAAGGAGGGAAAAAAAAACCCCACTGCAAAGTTTCAGGGGCCCCATCGCAGGTCCCTTGCTGTTTTTTTTTCTAGGAGAGAGGGGAGAAGCAGGGGAAAGCCTCATATATTAAAATGCCCTCACCTCCTGCTGCTACCGGGAGGAGGAGGTGGTGTAAGTAAACCAGGATCCGATACGGTTTAGGGGACGGCCACGTCCAGGCTTTGGTCCCCCGTCTGTATCCAGTCCCCCATGTGCGGGGTGCGGGACTGGACCGGGGATGCTTCTGGGCTGGTATTTTTCCCCCGAATCATTTAATGATTAAAGGCAGATACCACTGAACTGCTGAAGCTGCACAAGAAGGAAATTGTTCCCTCCCTCCAGCCCCACTTTAAAGCTTGCCCAAGAAGCACAGCGGGGAAATCTGACTCTGGCCATGTCTCGCTCTCGTGGCCACCAAGACTATGAGGGTTGTTTTCCTGGAACCCCTTTATCCACAAGCAGAATAATCTGACGCCTCAGGACTCCCTAGATCCAAAGTCAGCCCCCTGCCATGTATAGCAGTCAGGGCATGATTCATTTCTCCCTGCCTGTTCCCTCTGGGAGGATGGGAAGTGCAAGGGCTAGAGCTATTCTTCAAAGGGATGAGCATCAGATGCACTGCAGCCAAGTCTAAAGGTGGGTTTCCCCAAGTGGTAGCTGTAACCCTCCTCCCAAACTACTCAATGCAAGACACAAGTGAGGACGGACAAGGTGCTGCCCCACAACCTCATCCCTCTCGCAGACGCAGCCCTAAGAATTAATCTGAAGTTCGGTCCACAACTCAGCATCACTCATGTAGATTTTTGCCACTGCTGTGGATGAGCTCAGGGCCACAGGAGAGGTCTCCTTGGATGCCACCCTGCTCATCTCATCACTTTCTTGTCTACCCTCTGGGCAGGGCAGGAATGCAGGACAGAGCTGAAGAGTAGGACTTGTGCGGGTGGTTGATACAGATGTCTGCTAAAGTCACAGTGAATCACATCCAGGGACTCCCGGTACCAGAGGTGTTCATGTGAACGTCTTCGCCATTCCTGTGACCCCAAAACAACCTGTCCAGTTCTTCCCCCACATAAAAAGGGTCCCTGTCTTGACTCGCGGGGTGCAGACAATCAGGCCCTGCAGTTTTAGGCCCTACCATCCTTGGAAATTGTGATTTATGCAAGGTCAGACAAGAAACAGCTCTACTGCTCTAGTTTACTTTTGAGCAGGTGCTCCAGAAAAAAGCTTTTGTCATCTCCCGTCATCCCCAAACGCTGTGTATGCTCTCTGCCCTGGTTACAAGAGGATCCTTTCTCCCTCTGCAAACTTTTGAGGGTGAGATGAATTATTCTGCATGTCCAGATGCCTGCTTTTGCTTGGGATGGCGTATGCGAGTGTGTGAGGTCCCTGCTTGGAAATCTTCCCACCGGAGGACTCCATTCTCCTCAGCAGATCTGTCCCAGGCTTATATTCCTATCAAGGCCAAGGTAATTTGGACATCTAAGTTTTGTTTTGTTTTTCTTTCAGATAGTATCCATGAACGTGTATATAATGAACCAAGAAGGAATGCGGCACAAAAAGAAGCCTTTGTAATGCTGCTATTTTAAGGAGACCCTTGGGGATGGCACGGATTGAAATGAGTTTCTCCAACATCTTACAACAAACCTCTCCAAAAGTTTAGATCCTTCTACTCATGTAAAACAGCACTTAAAAAAAAAAAAAAAAAGCATAATCAATTTAAAGTGGCTAAGGTTTTGCCCAGAAATGATCGCTATTGTGGATAGGCTCTGTACTGTAGCTAACTTTTACACAGTCAAATAGTAAAACTCTCCTCTCCCTGGGTTGTTTTCTTCTCAGCTGGGTGAACGCTTCCCTTCTGCAGGAGCTGAAATCCCATCCTGGATAAAAAAACTCCTGTCCTTTCTCTCCTGGGTCACTCAGGAGAGTGAAACGTCATGACTTATGTCAACTGAAGCCGTTGATCAGGGAGGGGAAGGTCTGACACAGATGGCGGTGGCAGCCACGCTGCAAAAATCTCTCGTTGTGTAAGAAGTTGGTCCAATGACCGAGTGTCAGAGAGATTGAGATGGCCTTTCCTGCCCTGTTTCCACTTGGCTGTCCCTCATGTTTTTTATGCAAAGTCAAGGCCAAAATACACAAGAAGGACCTTTGGCCAAGTCAGGTTTGTGCATTGGGCCAAATGGCCATCATGGATTTCTGGCCATATTCGCTCTATGTTTATATGTGTTGCAAAGAAGAGAGTTTTGATGTCACCACTTTCTTTTAATGTGAGCAGAGAAGAGGAGTAAAAAGAAGGCCTGATACTTCAGGCCCGATGCTGTTTGCACAAGGCTGAAGTCGTAACTGTTGGCTGAGATGACTGCGAAAGCGATGTGTGATGGCTTCTCTGTTGGCTCTTAAGGGAAACAGCTGCTCTGGGTCTTACGGACAAAACCCAAGGTGAAAATCTCTGTCAAAGCAAAAAGAAAATACAGATGAGGGTCCTGAGGGTAAGTCATGAGCCCCTCCGTAGTTTAGTTTTTGGTGCCTCAGTTTAGCTGTGGTGCAGTGTTACCGTAGCAAACAGCCCGTATTGTTCTTGCCAGTGGAGGTCAGGACCTCCACACCCTTGCCGTCAAACACCTCTGTGACCTGGATGAGACTGTCCTGCTTCAAAGCTCCTTATGCCTTGGATAGTTTTGCCTGAAGATCTGCTTTGTGGGAAAGGAAGGGCAAAGCTAAACATTCAGCCCAAAAATCAATGGCTCAGTTGAAGTCTCCTTGCAGGGGGACAGTGGCTTTCATGTCATCAGAAAGGAGGTGTGACGAAAGAGGTGGAATAGAGGAAGCTGTTAGAAATGGGTTTATGGAGACAGACTCAAGAGCAGCGATACCTACGAGGTGCCACAATGCATTGAAAACGCTATTATAGATGTTCTCACTCAGTGGCATCCAGACCAAACACAGACCCAATTTGCAGTTTCCACTGCAGATATGATATTTGGCCTTGCAACAGACCAGGTATGCATCTGCCTATCATTATCATAGTTGTGGTGACTGGAGTTCAATCCAGTTGGCAGCTGGTCACAAGCGGTGTTCCCCAGGGCTCAGTTTTGGGGCCAGTTCTGTTCAATATCTTTATCAATGATCTGGATGAGGGGATCAAGTGCTCCCTCAGTCAGTTTGCAGACGACACCAAGTTGGGCGGGAGCGTTGATCTGCTCGAGGGTAGGAAGGCTCTGCAGAGGGACCTGGACAGGCTGGATCGATGGGCCCAGGCCAACTGTATGAGGTTCAACAAGGCCAAGTGCCGGGTCCTGCACTTGGGCCACAACAACCCCATGCAGCGCTACAGGCTGGGGGAAGAGTGGCTGGAAAGCTGCCTGGCAGAAAAGGACCTGGGGGTGCTGGTCGACAGCCGGCTGAAGATGAGCCGGCAGTGTGCCCAGGCGGCCAAGAAGGCCAATGGCATCCTGGCCTGTATCAGCAATAGTGTGGCCAGCAGGAGGAGGGAAGTGATCGTGCCCCTGTACTCAGCCCTGGTGAGGCCGCACCTCGAACACTGTGTTCAGCTTTGGGCCCCTCACTACAAGAAGGACGTCGAGGTGCTGGAGCGTGTCCAGAGAAGGGCAACGAGGCTGGTGAGGGGTCTGGAGCACAAGTCTGATGAGGAGCGGCTGAGGGAACTGGGGTTGTTTAGCCTGGAGAAGAGGAGGCTGAGGGGAGACCTCATCGCTCTCTACAACCACCTGAAAGGAGGTTGTAGCGAGGTGGGGGTCGGTCTCTTCTCCCAAGGAACAAGCGACAGGACGAGAGGGAACGGCCTCAAGTTGTGCCAGGAGAGGTTTAGATTGGACGTGAGGAAAAATGTCTTTCCTGAAAGAGTGGTTAAACATTGGACCAGGCTGCCCAGGGAAGTGGTGGAGTCCCCATCCCTGGAGGTATTTAAAAGACGAGTAGACGTGGTGCTTAGGGACATGGTTTAGTGGTGGACTTGGCAGTGCTGGGTTAATGGTTGGACTTGATGATCTTAAAGGTCTTTTCCAATCTAAACAATTCTATGATTCTATGATTCTATCACCAATGTGAATGATGGCAGATGAAATGAGACAAATTTTGGACTTCTTTTGTCAAGCAGAAAGGAATCCATCTGAATATCAGGATGGGTAGGCAGTTAGACCTAAGTGGGTCTTTGTTGTGCTCTTTCCTACTGCTTCACTCACAACCTTTCAGACAGTCACCACTACTCTCAGCCTTCAAAGTAGGGTTTCCCTGGGAGATCTTCTCCAGAAAGCCAACCCATCTTCGCATCAAGGCTTCCAGGGATGGCAGATTACATCCTCACTCAAGGAAGAGGACTGCCCTGCAAGTGAGTGAGACAAAGAAAATACACTTTTTTTTCCTATACAGCCTGAGTGAACAACCAATGAATCCTCATGAAGAACTGAAGGTGAGAGTCTAAACTGTTAAAACACTTCCTAGAACAATAATTCGGTTTTCAGCAGTTTTCTTTTCTGTTTTGTTTTGATTCCTTCTAAACCCTGCTTCCCTGCCTCCATAGGGAAGGGAAGGATTGATAGGAAATCAATCTAAGCTAAAATATTAATTTTGGTCAAAAAAAGGTTTTTATACATAGGAGAAATCTAAAAAGGAATTTAAAAACTAGCTTTTTTTTTATCTGCAAAGGCTTTTTATCTCTCTAGGTAGGAGTACGCAGGACCGCTTGTGATCTGTAGTCAGGGGTGGGCTAAAGAGACTGTACACCTCTTCTAACACTTGGTGGTAATGGTTTACAAGGTGGTGTAGCCACCATGTATGTCTTCTTTCAGGCCTGTGTCCATTCCTGAGCTATTATCCAGGGACTACAAACATGCTAAAAGGTTTGTGTGCTGTATTCAGGAGGACAATGAGACAAAAGTCTGATGAACCTGAAATTCATGGGATGAGGCATCTATGTTGACTTCCACCTATCACCTTCATTCTATGTGGCAATGCCTTCCAGTAGGAAATGTGTGCCTGAGACCTTGAATGTCTCCAGTCAACAGGGTACCTCTGTCTGTGCATATGGAAATTGGGCAGACTTGGGAGGTGGTGCATACAGCCACTGGCAGCTGGAGTGGTGAAAGAGGAGGTTTCTGGGTCATGCCATGGGGTCCTGGTCTGGATAGCTGGGAGTGAGTCATCTGCATGGGGTTGGGTGCCCTGCCTGAGAAGATGCAGAAAGTGTAGCGGAAGGAGGATCACAGGGCTGCAACTCTGGTTTGGGAGATGAGGCATGTGGGGTTGAAGGCTTGGTTTAAGGCAGACAAGGGAGTGTTGGAGGTGAAGAAGTGATCCCCCTTGACAACAGTCAGATCCAGAGGCATTTTCTATTTTAAGCAGGCCAGGTGAATAACAGCTGGGCTAGCAAAGAAACCAGCAACAGAGACGGTAGCCAGTGGCTTCAGGCAGTGACCTTCAGCTGAAATGAAGCTGTACTCTTCAATTTTTCATTATGAAACCAGTTTGATTCAGTCCTTTTTGAGCTTTTGTGAGCAATTCTGTGAAACAAGACTGAAGGCGTACAGGTAGGTGACGGACCATCTTCCTAAGCAATGGGTCTTGGCCTCTGTTTAGTTGCATTTTTGTAATGATGAGGGGATATGGGTGCCTGTCTCCCAGCCTCTCCTCTTCTAGGCAGCCCTTGAAATGCCAGCCTTTGGTGAACTCCTGATGAGCGGGTGGGACAGATAGGCTCTGCAAAGCATCCTGGGCTCTTCTCTCACTCTCCTTCTGTTGTCTTCCTTGCTGTAGGCTTGACCTGACCTGATGCTATGAGCCTGGGTGGACGTGGGCAGGATGGAGATCAGAGCCTGGGCCTTGGAGCAGGGGTAGGACTGAGGAATGCAGCTCTAACTAGCACCGTCTTGTGTCAATCCCTCAGTCTTTGTGCTGGGCAGAAGTCATCAGCGTTCAGCACTGTCTGTTCTACTCCTTTACCCCTCTGCTGCGGGGAGAAACTGGTGGGTAGGTGAGCACAACAAGGAACAGGCTGAGCACTGAAACTCATCTCTTTACCAGATGAGGTTTCCCCCATGCTGGTGACTGATTTGTCTTTCAGGTCATTCACCACGGCTTTATCTTCCTTGCAGAGCAGCAACTAATGCCACTTCTGGCTTGTTCTCTTTTTCTTCCTTCCCAGGGAGAGTCTTTTGTGATTTACCAGCTCCATCTTTCAAAATAGCGACGTGAGTTGAGAGGTTTTACACTGGATTTCACATGTAGTTACCCTGCCTGCTGCTCATTGCAGTTTAGCGATTTCAGTGATTTCTGCACACCACTGAACCATCTCATTCCCACCCTGAGGGAGAAGCAAGTGTCTCGAGCCTGCATACTTTTCTCCATATGCACAAGGTCTTTTTTTACTCTTTTTAAAAATTATTTTTCCCTCTCCCCCTCCCCTGCCACGTGCATGACAGACTGGATGTCTCCGGGCTTGAATCAAATTGTCCTTTTTTCGTGTTGCCATCCAACGCACAGTCAGAACCAAGAGCAAACTCCAGTTCGGAGGTGAGCAATAAAAACCCCTCTGAAACTGCCAGGGGCTGAAACAATTTGGCAAGCTTTGCAGAAGAAAACTGCCAGCATGGAACGACGAGATGGAAGCATTGCTTCAACAGAAGAAGCTCTGATTAGCAGATTATCGCTTAAGTGATGTTGATCCCAGCCACGCTGCCTTCCAAATGAGCCCTTTCACAGCTGCCAGCTGCGCCACGGAGTCATGCATGTAAATAAGTGGGCCAGATCCTTTGCTGGCGTGGGTCAAGGCAGCTTTGATGGACCGTCGTGGAGTTACAACAGCTGGAGAAGTCTGGCTATAACGGGGAGTCTTACTCGCTTCTCAAACTTCTTCGAGAGCTTGTGGATGAAAGAGCCTGAAACAGAGCTGCCTGCGTATTGCGGGATGGGACAGCTTCTCCCGCTCCAACAGCATCAAAAACACAGCACGCTACAGCTGCAGGGACCCTCTAAACTTTGATTGTGTCCAATTGCTACTGGACAAGGCGTTCTTTGTAAGTAATACTTATTCTTTTTTATCGCAGATACGAGACTGAACTAGGAGACTGCAGTGGTGGCTGTAACGTGCTCAGAGCCAGCATGCAAAAAGCCTGTGCAAGTGCGATGAAAGAAGCTGGAATCACCTTATCACCAACTGTAAGAGACATCCTTGCTGAGTCAGATAGGGGAATGATGAGGGATATATATTTTTTTTACAGTTGCTGAGCTTGTAACCTGTTACCTGGGACCATAAACCAGCATATATAGTGTCTTGCCCTCATAAAGCTTTATTTATCTCTGCTGAGCCTGTTTGGCTAGGCGTGTGGGGAGCATGTGAGGGACTCTCATGAACAGCCTTGGGGTGAGCTTTCCGCAGAGTTCACAGTCCATTTCAGCTCTGATAAGCGTTCAAAGGTGATGGCCTGAAACCTGCGCTGGCGGCGGGGGGGGGGGCGGGAAACAAGCTCTCTTTGTGAGGCTGTTGGAGCTTGCTGCTGCACACTGGAGACAACGCAAAGCCGCAGCTTGCCGGGATGCCTGTGCTCGGTGCATTGAATGAAATCTTTCATTCGGTTCCCCAAACAGTCTAGGAAGATCCTCAACCTTTGTCCTGATCAGGGCTGCAGCTCTGTCCAGGAAAACTCTGACCACAAATGTCAGTGACTTCAAGCCCTGGTAATTTTTAAGTTATTGGGTTGAATCCTTGTTTGTCAGCGTAACCTTGCTGTAGACTTGGACTTTTCAACCTAGAAAAGAGGGCGTTGAAGAAAAGGAGGGCGATAGGTAGGAGACAGATCTGTGAAAATCATGCAGAGGGCCACTGGGAAATGGCGATTTGGTATCTCTCCTAATAAAGAGATTAGGAACACAGGACTGAAAATTTCGGGGTAGGTGCAAAGCCAACAAAAGGAGATGTCTCTTCACAAGCAGGTGGTGAAGCTATGAAACTCCTTGCACAGGATCTTGTTTGCATGGATTCAAAATGTGATTAGATGAGTTAACAGAAGGAAAAAACATTCAAGACTTTTAAACACTAATGTAACATCTGTGTCCTAGGAGGTCTCTGAGTTAGGGGTTACTGAGGGCTGGGAAGGTATGTGGGAAACCATCAGTAGTTATTAGTAGTACTACTAGTAGTTATCAGTACAGCACCCTGTTCAATCATTATCCATCATGAGTGCTGTTGGAGATGGGACACTCTGGTAGGTGGATTTGTCATCTGAGTTGTTCTGAGGTAAAAAAAAAAAAGAACAAAAGGTGATTTTCCAGTCACACAGGTAGCAAACTTGGCCCCTGACCAAGTCCATCCATCTCTGAAAGACCGGTCTTTGGAGAACTGTGAGCAGGGGCATGCTCCCAGTCCCCCATGCCTCCTGTCCACCTGCACTGCCACTCCTCCAGCGGCTCATGGACCATGTGCCGTCAGTCCCTCTGGGTCTGCCCCAGCCCATGCGTGACACCTCACTGGCTGCTTAGCTGGAAAGTCAGGGCTTGGAGAGGTAGGATAGCCTGGCAACATCAAAAGATGTGGACTCAGGAGTCATCCCTTTCTTCCCTCTCTCTGTGTTTTGGCAGGACCAGTCTGAATCTGGCTCCTGTTCTCCGGGACAGGTAATCTCAGCATTATGTCTGCTCCCACAAAGCCTGGAGACGGTCTTGCCAGGTGTCCCGGGAGTCATGGAGCCTGTTTATGTTGCTTGCCTCTGCCATCAAAGCCTGAAGCATTGCCCCTGATTACCACAGCACTGAATCCTCTCTCAAGGTGTGAGAAAACAAAGCTTTACCTCTTGATTTGGAGGCTTGAATGTCTGAAAATCTGCTGCTTCTCATGGTTGGCTTGCTGCTAAAAAAGGAGCAGCTGCATTTTGGTGTTCAACTCATGCGGCTTTTGTTTCCAGCTCTTGAACTTCCTTATGCCTTTCTTTCATGCACAGAGAAAAGGCTTGGCTGGTCTTTCAGTCCTTACAAAGTTTCCTTTATCAAAGTGGATGGCTTTAAAAAAGTCATCTATGATTGAAGCTTCCAGCCTGCATCATGCAAAATTGGAAAAGAAAAAAGAAAAAATCCCCATATATTTTCAGTGTCAATCACTGCAGACTCAGTGAAGTATCCAATTATTTTAAGCAACACATGATTATGGCTATTTTCCTACTGTCCTGTAACATAAACTCTGAAAAAAAGCATCCTGGGGTACAGCAAAAAAATAAAATTACCAGCACTTACACACTAGAAGAAACACAGTAAAATTCAAGCTGGTCTTGCAGAAGTGGAGATAATATCCTTCTCTCATTGTGATTTGTTAACACTTCTTATAACTGTTTTATCTTAAATGGAAATAAGAAACTAAAGCATGGAAGAAGTGCCACCAGCTACTCAGGACAGATTTTTAAACAATTTACACAGTAAAATCTGTGTAAGTTCTAATGAAGAGCTCTTCTTTTCTTTGTGTGTGTGGTTTTGCTTTGTTTTGTTTTGTTTTGCTGTTGCTGTTGTCCTGGGGATCCAGGCAGAGTGAAATAGGGTCCCATTTCTCCTTTGACTCTAGGACTGACTTTGCCTTTTAAGTAGGACTTGCCATAGGACTTGGTGGCAGTCCAAGCTGGGGAGTGAGACATGATCAGAAATCACTGAATCCTTTGTATTCCCCATCTGCACAGTTCACCAGGAGCTCCTGGAAGTTGCTCTGAGTGTTGTCTGGACCAGGCTGACACAAGTCCAAGCTCCCTGTGCCACCATTGCCTGCAGAGAATGACTCTCAAATCTGGCTCAGGAAGGATACTCCAGTTGGGCAAGCTGTATAGCTCCTTGGGATCTCCGTGTCCCAGATCATGAGCTCTCCTTGTGGTGGTGTCTCCAGGGTGAGGAAAAGGAAGAGGCTCTTTTGGCTGGCATCCCTCCCTGAACACAGTTTCTGCTTTGTGGGCTCTTAGTCATGAGTTCTTCTTTAGCCTTTCGGTCAGTGAAACGGCAAATACCAGCTGGCTCTGGTACAACAGAAACTGCTTCCATGATGCTGCTTGTGAGTGTCCCATATCTCACCTTAGAAAACCCTCCTCACTTGCCTGGGTTGTACCTCATTCCCACCTGATTTCCAGACCTGAAGAAGTCACCACACTCCTAGTCCCAGCTCCGTCCTTATTCACACATCCAACTACTAACGGGAAACCAATTTTACCTGCCATGGAAAATCTTGCAACAGCCACAGGAGCTTTGTCTCAAAAATCAGTAGCAGGGCTGGTGCAAGAGGGATGGTCCACGATTATGAATAAAGCAGATTTTTAGATGGGCATGCTCTCTTCTCATAGACCATAGATGCGATTGGAAAAACATCCAAATATTTTAAGAGAGAAGCCTGGAAGGTGTTCGGAAAACAAGGCTGAAAGCAGTGCTTGTGGACTGAAAATCTTTATTTTTTCCATTCATATCATATAGTCTCATAAGAGAAATCCCCTTTTCCATGAGTCTCACCTTTATCAGAAAAGCTCTACGTTTTTAAGAGCATATGATGACAGCTTCTCTGAAGTAGTAAACATGAGACGATCTGTTCAGGGGCAGAGACTTCCTGCCCTTCCTTGGATGTTGCCAAGACACTGAGCCTTCTGCACAAAAATTTTATGGTTAGGTCATCATTCTGTGCCTTTTTTTCATCATAAAATAACTCTGGTTTTATTTTCTTAGCTAATGAAGCAAAATGATTCTTTCCCCCTGCAAGATCAATGCAACGGTCCTCTTGCATCTTTGTTAAAAGCTACCCCAAACTTCGCCGTTCTTCCTGTTTTCCTCCTAAATAAAAACGAAGAAACTTGGAAAATGACAGCGGCAAAAGAAGAAGAGCAACATTACCAATTCTCTCAGCTGGGGCTAGGTTCGTGAGGAAGCTGGCTTGCTGTCGTGCTGAAGGTGCACTTTGCAGGGAGGCACCAGACTAGCCCATCTCCTCCCCTCCCACCCCAATTCTAAGCTGAAAGCGTTCAGAAAGCCAGCACTTGGCAGTCTTGCTTCTACCAAGTGTCAGAAGACGACAGTCGGCCAAAGACTGTTCTGAAACATGTTGGTATGGAAGAAAATGGCCTGTATTTGGTCAATGTTAGGAAAGAAAAAGGAACCGATCCACACTTGCTTCTCTGGCAGGTAAAAGTAGATTCAGTCCAGAATGGAGATAAAGTTGTAGCTTTTGAGAAAAGGATGTACTTTGCTTAAGAAAGTGGGATGTCGTATCTGCCTATTACATCTGCCAACACCACTGATGTCCAAGGCGTCTCAGGTGTAACTAGGCACCTATGTTGAACCAACTGGCTTAAGACCCTGAGGTTAAATGAAATGACCTCTACCTCTCAAATCAGGAAAGATGAACCTGAACCCTACAGAATAAGGAAGGTCTGGAATTTATTCTCTCCCCAGTTCTGATTTTTATACCTAAAACGGGACTTTTAAATATAGAAATAAATATATAAATTATATTTAAATTTATAAATATATTAAAATATATTAAAATATATAAAGAAATATATAAAAATATATTTGAATTTTTAAATATATTAAAATATATTTAAATATATAAAGAATTACATATAAAGAAATAAATAAACTAAAATAGAAATAAATAAAATATACTAAAAAGAAATTAAAAACTATAAGAACACAGCAACCCTGATTTCTGCTCTGCTCCCCTGTTCTTCATTTGCTCATCTTTCTTGAGAGGTAGGTTTCAAAGTGAATTATGTCAACTGGTGAAGAAGCGTCATTTCTCCAGGCCAAGCGTAATGACCAGAATATGACATTGCTGCTGAAATGAAAAGCACCCGTCCCTCACTGAGAAATAATTGATGATGACCTAGCAGTGATCACTAAGACTGGTATCTTAAATTCCTCCTCTCCCACCGTATAAATGGGACGTGTAATTTGGAGGGGAAGGACACCATGTCACTGGGAAGAGCCACAGCGCTGCAGAGAGGGACGTGCCTTGTAGCAGCGTTGCTTTCAAACATGGTTCTGCTCATTTTCTTTCCCTCTGCCATTGCTCTTCACGGCATCAGCTCTCCTTCTCCACAACCCGGCCAGCAGCTCTCAGAAACGGCCAGCCCGTATCCTCAGGAATGTGGGGTCATGACATTGAAGAAAGATGTTCCAGCAGGTGAGATCCAGGATGGGCTGGAAGGGAACGGGATGGTGTAGAGTCAGGAACAAGAGGTGGGATCCACTCTTTACATGAAACACAGCAGGTCAGTCTTTGAAGTGTGGTTTCTTGTTCAAAACCAGTAGGTGATCCTTTTTCAACACAGTAGCATGGAAGTGGCACCACATTGAGAATGTCTCAAGGGGCACCTGGGTGCTCTGGGCTTCCCGTAGATGATTGCTGAGTGCTCTGAGTCCTGCTGTGTGCATACAAGACATGCCTGTTCCTTTTCATTGTCTGACATGAGCCCGGCACTCGGCTGGAAGGAAGTGCCGTGCTATCACTGCAGCATCTCACCTCATTCAACCACCTGTGGGGCAGACACCATGACTGGTGTGAGGCTGCACCTCGAACACTGTGTTCAGTTTTGGGCCCCTCACTACAAGAAGGACGTCGAGGTGCTGGAGCGTGTCCAGAGAAGGGCAACGAGGCTGGTGAGGGGTCTGGAGAACAAGTCTTCTGAGGAGCGGCTGAGGGAACTGGGGTTGTTTAGCCTGGAGAAAAGGAGGCTGAGGGGAGACCTCATCGCTCTCTACAACCACCTGAAAGGAGGCTGTAGCGAGGTGGGGGTCGGTCTCTTCTCCCAAGGAACAAGCGATAGGACGAGAGGAAACGGCCTCAAGTTGTGCCAGGGGAGGTTTAGATTGGACGTGAGGAAAAATGTCTTTCCTGAAAGAGTGGTTAAACATTGGACCAGGCTGCCCAGGGAAGTGGTGGAGTCCCCATCCCTGGAGGTATTTAAAAGACGAGTAGACGTGGCGCTTAGGGACATGGTTTAGTGGTGGACTTGGCAGTGCTAGGTTAATGGCTGGACGTGATGTTCTTAAAGGTCTTTTCCAACCTAAACGATTCTATGATTCTATGATTCTATGACTGTCTGAAGCATCCCTCAAGCTGTCATTAGCTAAGTGAGATACTAAAGCTGGTCCCAAAGGTCTTTGGCTGTCAATCTGAGTGGAGTACCTGCTGTTAGGGAAAGATTGCAGAATAACACCCAGGCAAATCAGAAAGTGCCTGGAAGAAAGCCGGCAGAAAAGAGAAGAGATTTCAAACATGGTCTGGGAGGAGAAAGTGAAAGAATTTTTTTTAAATTTTTTTTTTTTTTTTGCAAGACTGAGAGACAGTAGCAGCCTACTCTTCATTTATAGGGGAATAACAGCTGACTTCTCCAGGACGGCATGATGGACTCGGAGAAAGACATTCACAGCAGGAGAGATATACCTGCAGTTAGGCACTTTAATTTCCTGTACCTCAGCTCAAAATTGTTAAGCTGGGGAGAATGCTAGCTGATTTGATCTTGTGCAGTAGAAAAATAATTTAAAGTCAGAATTGTCTTTCTGCCTATCCCCACTATACCCAGTAATATGACTGCCCGGACCGTGAAATACCAATGTAATATAAATCTACTATTGCACTCTTTTGTTTCATTAAATCATCTGGATGTGGAATCGCGAGCAAAAAACCATCACGAGTCCAGTGCAAAATCTGCCACACTGTTTTTAGATTCTTTTACAGGTCTACAAATTTCTGGTGCCAGCTATCCTGTGAGGCAGTTTGAAGACAATGAAAAAAAGTTCCGAGAGACATTAGAAAGTTTGTGTCTCTAGCTGAAGTACTTTCTTCTCCTTCTTTTTTGAAACTTTTTAGTGCGGAAATTAGATTGTCTCCGGAGATGCTTGGAGTGGGAACAAAAGTACAAAATTGAACATAATTGAGTTATGCAAACATTTTAGGATACAAATGGGAATGCTAGAGCTGAAAAGTGAATTACTACTTATATGGTGTCTCCCCCCACCCCCCAAAAAAGAAAACTGCTAGAGGAGAATCTGTGAATATGAAAAAAAAAAAGAAAATACACAGTTAGGATAAGCTTATTACTCCATTGAAATGAGACTCCAGAAGACTGAAATATTCTGAGGCTTCTTTGCATTTTATTTGCATAAAAGCCCAGTATTTTTCTGATAAGATACTTAAACCCCCCAAATTTTATCTGGAAGAGTAGAAGAGAGTAAGGAGAGAGTTAGGTAAAGAATACCTTGATAGATTCGATTAGAGGGAAATCTCAGTTGACTGAGGGAAAGCTGAAACAGAATTGATCTTCATACAGAGGAAAAAAGGAGGATCGAGGAAGATGCAAATGATGTCGCTCGACTTCAGGTCTTGGGAAGATACTGGAATGAATTAATTATAAATTCATAAGCACCTGGAAGTACTAATACGGTGATGAATAGAATAGAACAGAACAGAACAGAACAGAATAGAATAGAATCATTAAGGTTGGAAAAGACCTCTAAGATCATCGAGTCCAACCGTCGACCCAACACCACCACCCACTAAACCATGTCCCTAAGTGCCTCATCTACACGTCTTTTAAATACTTCCAGGGATGGGGACTCCACCACTTCCCTGGGCAGCCTGGTCCAATGTTTAACCACTCTTTCAGTAAAGACATTTTTCCTCATGTCCAATCTAATCCTCCCCTGGCACAACTTGAGGCTGTTTCCTCTCGTTCTGTCGCTTGTTACTTGGGAGAAGAGACCGACCCCCACCTCGCTACAACCTCCTTTCAGGTGGTTGTAGAGAGCGATGAGGTCTCCCCTCAGCCTCCTCTTCTCCAGGCTAAACAACCCCAGTTCCCTCAGCCGCTCCTCATCAGACTTGTTCTCCAGACCCCTCACCAGCCTCGTTGCCCTTCTCTGGACACGCTCCAGCACCTCGACATCCTTCTTGTCATGAGCGGCCCAAAACTGAACACAGTATTCGAGGTGCGGCCTCACCAGTGCCGAGTACAGGGGCACGATCACTTCCCTGCTCCTGCTGGCCACACTCTTTCTGATACAGGCCAGGATGCCATTGGCCTTCTTGGCCGCCTGGGCACACTGCCGGCTCATCTTCAGTTCGTGTTTCATCACCTCGGTGATGAAAAACAACCACTATGGATCTGTCAAGAACGAATCATGTCAAACTAATATACTTTCAATTTTGACAAGATAATGGGATCGGGGAGGAATAGGAGACTGTATTATGTCTTGGTTCTGACAAAGCACTTGGCACCGCCTCATACGATACTGTCATAAGCAAACTCGGAAATATCAAGGTAGTATTCATCTTCCCTATATTAGATATGCATTGGATATCTGTTTCTGAGCCAGTCACCCTGAGGTAGATAGAGGCGTGTCCAGAAATAATTAATCTCACCCATCTTAGACACTGAACTTAAGATGGGAAAAATTGCACTGTGCAGGTGCCCATTTCTCTCCTCCGACTGTAAAGACAACCTAGGATTACTGGCTCAGCATTTTTCATCTGTCTTTTAGACACTCAACTTAGGGCAGATGAATCTTACACAGAGTCTAAATCAATGTTTTTTTTTTTTTTTTCTTGGCACTTGACTATTCCCACTGGAGTGAAGATAATTGACATGATGACTTAATACAGATTTGCTGCCAACCAGGACAGAAGATCAAGTAGTCTTCCTGCCGTGGAGACTTAATTAGCATTTTTCTGAGCAACCTAAATTTCTAAAATTTAGTGCAACACCAAGTTTGGAAGGGGACAACTCACAGGAGAATTCAGAGTAATATTCATCACCTGGAAGGATGCTGCCTAAGCAACAAGATCAAATTCAGTAATGGCAAAGGCAAAGACGAAGCACAGAGTAAGAGGGAAAGAGAGAGATCTAACATGTTTACTTTGAAATGAGACAATATGGGAAGAAAACCAGTAATGATCTCATTTAACAGCCTGGGAACCTGCTAAACATCACATAGATACACCAATGTAAAGGACTGAATCTAAGTCTCACAGGACTCTCTTCCTCCCTTCCCTTCCCTTCCCTTCCCTTCCCTTCCCTTCCCTTCCTTCCCTTCCCTTCCCTTCCCTTCCCTTCCCTTCCCTTCCCTTCCCTTCCCTTCCCTTCCCTTCCCTTCCCTTCCCTTCCCTTCCCTTCCCTTCCCTTCCTTCCCTTCCTTCCCTTCCCTTCCCTTCCCTTCCCTTCCCTTCCCTTCCCTTCCCTTCCCTTCCCTTCCCTTCCCTTCCCTTCCCTTCCCTTCCCTCCCCTCCCCTCCCCTCCCCTCCCCTCCCCTCCCCTCCCCTTCACCTTCCCTTCACCTTCCCTTCACCTTCCCTTCACCTTCAGCTTTTAGGAGGTGAGAAAAATGGGGTAATAGACTCCAGGTCTGTGGTGACTATGGAGGGAGCCCTGA
This sequence comes from Aptenodytes patagonicus, assembly GCF_965638725.1. NCBI lineage: Eukaryota > Metazoa > Chordata > Aves > Sphenisciformes > Spheniscidae > Aptenodytes > Aptenodytes patagonicus. The sequence continues at coordinate 170,752,363 of NC_134950.1, read as the reverse complement.
ATGACCACTTCAGGTGAAGACGCTTGCAGTGTAAATGTCTATATTTAGCCAGACAAATACCCCTCCCTTTCCAAAGTGGATATTTGGGTTCCCTTGTCAAAATAAAGGCAGCTCATCCTATGATGAGATGAATCTCCTTTCAGAGATATCCATATCTCTCCACTGAACCAAGAACGAAAATTACTCAGTTAAATAAGACCTCAAACTTTTAATCACTTTAATGTTGACGGAAAGGAGCCCTTTACTAAGTATCTCTAAAAGAAATTTAAGTGCTGCAGAGACGTTGTCCTTCAAGTTTCCCAGAGGGAGTTTTGAAGCTGAGGAGTGGGGAGAAAGGCAATTCTCTTCCATGAAGGAAAATGGAGTTGATGTTCGCTTTTTGGTTTCCAATTTGGAGAAAAGCTGCCTAACCTTCTAAGTTTTACATAGAGCAGGTTATAATTTTTTCTTTATTCTTTTAGTAAAACTCAAACTTTCTTATTCAAATCCCTCTTGAAAAGGTTGTTTACTGAATTGTAGTGGTTCCCAGACAATTAATTCATAAATGCCCAGATGTTCTCAGGATATCTGTTGAACTGAGCACTTCACTACCTGGGAGCTGGCCCTTGGAGGTTTTTGGTTTGCCATTAGTAGCCAAGAAAGATGCCAAGAGCCAGGTTACCCAGAGACAGATGACCTGGTGGTGTATACAGGAATGGAAATCCATTTTTTTGGGTTTCCACAGAGTTGCTGGAGAGGAACAATCAATTTCAGGAAAGCTATATTCTCCAGCTGAAAACCACCACCCATTCTTCTTGGATATCTGATTGCTTAGCCTTTACAGCAGTGTTTCTCCATCTTTTTTCAATCAGAGGTCTGCTGAAACTTCTAAGTTAGAAACACAGATAGAGAAATGGTTCATCTTGTGTTCCCTTTTCGTCTGCTAGTTGGAAAAGAAAGAATTGTGATGGATAAAGAAATTAAGTTACTGAGTGCCTTTGGAGAAAAGAAATACAATCATTACAAAATTGTTATTTTTAATAACAAGCATTAATTTGGAATATTTTAATTGAAAAAGCAGGAAGTTTTTCTGCCTTTGTACAAGTACTGACACACACCTGTCAGCCGGGTAGGAATTTCCAAAGGAGAAATTGCACGTGCCTTTCTGATCTCTTCAGGACTACAAGTGGTTTGGAGAGCATCTGCTGGACAGCTTTCTGGGTTGTTTTCATCCGCTAGTGAGAGCGCAGCTCATGTTATTTGCCTTTTGTGTCTTTCAGTTGTTCCTGTTGTTTCAAGCCAGGGGCTAGTAAAAATAAGTTCTCCTAAAACACCCAAACAAAGCCTCCAAGAACCCCCGTCCGTGCCATCATACTATTTTATTACAGTTGTAGCTTTTCCATTTGTACCTGATGAGTCCTTCTGAGAGCAAAATATGTTGCGAGAGGATGTACGAGCTCCTTAACCATCTACATTATTAAGCCAAGCTTCTTAGTCAATTTGCATGAGAGTTAGACGCCCATAAAGCTGCAATGGAAATATTCATGCGTGTCTGTGCGTGTGCATTTCATCCTGCATGTGCAGAACCTGTGCAGAACCCAAGATGAGTTACGTTTCTTGGTAAAATCAAGGAAGACCCTGTTCCCTGCAATAAATGACAGCCCAGAGGGGACTACACGCTCAGTCTGGTTTTCTTCTCCTTTAATACGAGGATTTGAACCTGAGCATGTCATGAGTGCCTTGATTGGCTATATCAGGAGTTCACGTCACTGATTCTGAACAAAATATCCTCTCCATCCAGCAGCACCTTCCCCAAATTGATGTATTTGCACCAACTTCTTCCATTTCAAAAGGACAATTTTGTTTTTAATAAAGAAACTCCAAAGATTTTATTAGGAGTGCTCCAAAACAGCTCCAGTCACGTACCCATAATAATCTGTGAGCCTTAAGACGGTCCAAGGATCCGTCACCTTCAGTAGATATAAGTAGTTAGTCAACAGTTAGGAAGATAAGATTTTGCAAAAATTATTTTTGCTGGCAAAAGTGCCTTCTTAAAATGGAACTCTGAAAGTTATTCAGCATTTCCTATTGCTTTTAGACTTCTTGCTTTTAAGTTTTTCACTACTTTTAAAAACTTTTATTAAAATGCAGTTGGGTTGCAGTACAATTCCTGAACATCTTTGTACGATGAAAACAAACTTTGATAAGAAAGTTGTGGATTTTTTCCTTCCCTTCAGCAGAAATAGAAATGTTACAAAATAATCAATGAGAAATAGAAAATATTTTGTTTAATATATATGAAATGCAAATGTTTTTAATATTTCCCTCAAA